>NC_134587.1:26550000-26850000 GCF_037038515.1 Microtus pennsylvanicus
TTCTTATGCTCTGTATAAGGGGAGGCAGATAAAATGCCAGGTCTGGACTGCCTCTGGGGATAACCTCACCCTGTGGGATGTGAATGAATAGCATCTTGCCTGCTAAATTCCCAGGGATTGATAAGGCAAGGCGCAGTTTTTCCAAAGAGGCCTTTTTCTTTTTTAGCTCTGGCTGTGGTTTCTGCAGCAGATTTGTTTTTGCCTTAAAAGAGGTGCTGTGGATTGTCAGACCTCCATGTATGACAGTTTGTACCTGCATGGAGTTGAAGACTCGGAGGCTGTAAGTATTTCATAGATAGCCGGTTCCCTCTCTCCTCCTCTTCCTCCTCCCATTTCCCCCTCCTATTTCTCAGGCAACGCAGGAAACATGGAGCTGAAAGCCAACAGCATTGGGGTGCCTGCTGGCAGCTGTGTGTTCGCTGTGTAGTTTGCGGCTAACTGAGATTATTTATGGCAAGCAAGAGGGAAATTAACTTGCTAGCGAAGCCACCTACGAGAATAGGCTGTTGGGATTTCTGTGTGACCAGGGCCACGTTTGATTCACGAGGGGTAACGGCCCCTTGAAGACTGGTTTAAACTGTGCAGAAAGTGCTCCTTTTTTTCCCAGTCGCAGGATTCGCAGGAAAGACTCATTCATTATATAATAACACTGTTAAGCTGGTATGAATGGGAGGTCCTCAGCTGTGGCGGTCTCATTATGTGCTTACTGGCCCAACAAGCCGTTTCTGCTGCTTCTTTGTTAAGGAAATCAGATGCGAGGGTCGTGCACACAATACTCCAGTGCAGAGGCGGTAGGTGGTGTCCCCGTACTATGTCCTGGAAGACCGAAGTGAACTACATGTGTTTGGTCTTAGAAAACTGGACTGTTATTAGGCTGTTCCCCTGATAGTTCAGCCCCCTGCAATGTTTTCCAGTCAGGATGAAATGCTTTTCTGCAATCCCGAATTTGTAGCATAGTATGCTGTATGTACAATGTGCATAGAGGATAAAACCCATGACTGGGTTCGTCTTTTTACTACTGCTGGTGGTAGCACCTGTTTTTGCATCGGTTACATCGAAACCTCGCAAGGAAGGATGCTCAGAGTTGGCCCATGGGACATGCTCTCGGGGGGTGGGGGGAGTCTGAATTTTATATGAGTACAATGCCTTGCATGTTGCCACATTCCGAACAGGAACGTGTTATATAAGGTGCTCTGGCTAAATCACCCAATAAACAGATTATAACAGAAAAAAAGAACCCTATGGCGTACGTCAGTGTAGACGTACGCATCACAGCTGCCGTCCACGACAGACAGCAGCCCTCGGGTCTCACAGGGCTCTCCATTTCTCCTTCCTGTCTGTGTGAGCCCAAACTCTAACTCTAGTTTTCTTCTCCTGAAAACTCTCTCTGCATCTCGCCCAGCGTGCTTCAGAACGACCAGGTTGTCAGTGTATTGCAAGGGAGTGTAGTCTGTAACGTGGGGGCTGAAGCCAAGAAGGCTCACTCTTGCAGGTAGCGTTGAGAAATGCAAGAGATAACTCCCGAGTTTAGCCTCTGGCTTCCCAGCCGGGTTCCTTGGGGCCTTGCCAGTTCTTACGCCCTGTCCTCACACTCACCTATAAAACATGCGATGCCTTCTTGAGTTGTAAGTTTTCCTTTTGATCACGATTTTGGACTCGGGCAGTGTCGCTTTGAAGTGGATTGGAGTTTGTTTGCTCATCTGCCCGAAATGCTGTCAGAAGCCAGCTGCTGCGAGCAGCCGAGTCGCCTAGGAACTAATGTGTGCAGCTCCTTGTTCTCCAGAACTGTCTAAATTTCAGATGCACTGGGTCAGAGGGGATCCATTTAAGTACAGAAACATTTGTTTGGCCTTTTGGTCCAGCCTCTCAGGACAGCTGGTTTTCCTGCAGGGTGGCTTGACTTGCGGCTGGAGCTGCTTGCTGGCGGGTAGTGCTCAGTACTGCAGTGCCGTGTTCCCAGTGACTCAGTGGTGGCCAGCAGGCTGAGCCTCCTGGGGACAGTGTGCATCTGTGGAAGGGGGACAGGTGGACAGGCTGAGGCGTGAAGGAAGGCCAGTTCTCACCTGAGAGTCCGGGAGGCCTTTTTGGGGTGGGATGAAAACCAGGGCACGTACATCAGAGGGGAATACGGAGATGTTCAGAGGACTGACCTGACCCTGGATGCTCATTCGAGTTTATTTGTTTTTATAAGGAAGAATAATGTGATGTGTTACCCAAGATGGTGTGAACAGAGCTTCAAGCCAATGGAGAAGACTAGGCCCAAATAGCTGAGCCGGTGGAGTGCCAGATAAAGCCACACCTGGAGTGCCACATCCTCGGCAGTCCCTCTCAGGGCCAATGCATTTATGGCTGTAAGTGTGGGGTTTGCCCAGATCAAAGCCGAGCTCGTGGACCGGTTCCACTGGATAGGTATGGAAGGCTTCGCTCCTAGCAGCTGCCTCCTGAGGACTGACAGGCACTAAGAGCTCAAAAGGGCACTTCCTCTGGGGGGCTGGGGAGTCCCCACCCTTCTGTGCTACTGCAGATCCTTGTGGGGTGAATGGAGGGATATTAGCATGTCAGACACGCTAATAGTCAGTGTGTTCATGCCGTGAGTCTGTAACAGAGCATCTCGCCCAGAGACAGATGTTTTACTCTCAGAATACAGAATCCATGTGCACTGCAAGCACATCTCAGTTTCAGGACCTGGAAGATTTTGGCACTGTGGTGGGAGGTTTTTCTTAAGAGTCTGGCCCACAGGTGGAAATTATCTTTCTAGGGTCCTAGATGGAAGACTGTGGATTGGGTCTCTTATTGCACACAGAAGAAAGGATAGAGAAGCATGCTGGAACGTAGTTTAGTATGG
This sequence comes from Microtus pennsylvanicus, assembly GCF_037038515.1. Taxonomy (NCBI): domain Eukaryota; kingdom Metazoa; phylum Chordata; class Mammalia; order Rodentia; family Cricetidae; genus Microtus; species Microtus pennsylvanicus. The sequence goes on from NC_134587.1 coordinate 26,552,846, forward strand.
ACACATTGGATTCTTTAGTCCCGAGGAGCCTGTTTGGGCAAGTCGGTTAGCTTCTGCTCTGGATTCCAGGAAGGTAGTCAAGGGCCAGGATCATTCCCAGTGACAACAAACTACAAACAAAACAAGACAAAACAAAACAACAACAACAATGAAAATGAAAAACCCGTTCAGTGGCCTCAGCAAGGTCTCTCATAAGAGTAGGAGATTTTGCATTGTCTATCACGTTACTTCACAATTTCGGTTTCTCTGAGGATGCATACCAGGCAAGGACTCCACCTCTGAGCTTTGCCCACAGCCCCACGTTACTTCGCGGGTCACTTTAACATGAACAATAGAGTTTGTCCTCGTGACGAGTCTGTGCTGACACTGGGCCTCTCACAGCGGCTCATGTATACAGGCTGTCATTGGCTTCTGTGTACGTGTGAGCCAGCACCCTATTTTACTGTTCCAGAGTCTATAATACAGGTACTGGTGGCTTATTATATAAACAATCAAAGGTTTTTTTTTTAATAGGAATGAATAAGCAGAATCAAAAAGCAGAAAGGTTACCTGAGATCCACTACTTTTCAGATAATCACTGCTTAACTGTGTCATGCTATTTTCGGCTGTCAATGCCCAGCCGTGTCAATAGGTTGTTCTCAACGTGCTACTGTGTGTCACATCCTAGTCTGTTAAGTCTTGTCTTCACTGGACTAAATATCAAGCATGCTAACCCTGGAGCCAGCCAGTGCAGGCAGTGCTTTGCACAGCCACGTAGAATTCTGAATGCTCTTCAAGGAAGCATAGATTCTCAGAGTACTTTGCAAAGCGAGGCCAGGCTTAGCTGTACAGAGGAGCTGGTGTCTTAGGCCCAAGCTCTTCCATTTCTAGATGCTTCAATTTGAAAGGAGATGGCTTGGTCATTTTCAGGGAGAAAGATGATCAGGCCTTAATTTAAAGCCTTTATTACAGAGGGAAACAGTCTTAAGATATTCTCAGTCACACAAAGGAGATATAAAGTACTTATCAGTGTAAATAGAGTGATTGCAGTGGTAAAAAATAAGGTGAAAGAAAGTTGTACCAATTATAATGTATGTTATATTGAAATACATATATAAAACATGTATTTAAATCTATATGTACTATGCACTGTTCTAAGGGTAACAGCGTATTAATTTTTCAAACTATTTGTTTCCAATAAGCTGCATAACTCTGTCTGTTTGTCTAAATGTCTGTGCCCCCACATGTGTGTGTGTACTGTGCCATCTCATACATCACATTCAAACACACATGGGTATGCCTCATGCTTTGCTGACTGATGGTTGATATTCAGTGGGATGCTTTTACCATAGAAATTTAGGAGAAGGAAGATTAACCGCTATTGATGTGTTGAAAGATACGCAAGACGGTTGAAAAGCCACAACTTCTACTACAGAAAGAAGGGTTACTGTTTTCAAAGGTGCCGCGAAGTTGTTTTGTGTATGACGATATGTCCTTGTGCTTCTTAGGGATGAAGATAAACTTCAAACTGAGGGTTGATGTATTTAAGGGTCTTCAGGAAAATGTTCTAGAGACACTAAGGTGTGGATTTCTCTTGGAAACAACTGAACCAAAGGCCTCTGTTCTTTGGCGGCTCAGTGAATCCCTTCTGGGGCAGGAAGTCTTCACGGTCCACTTCTAGAGTAGGAACCCTGGTTTGTAAATGAGTTTAAGGAATGGGTTTTGGCATCCCTAGCATTTGTGTGAGCGATCTGACCAAGGAATGCAGTCGTTTCGCTCAGCTGAGCTATTGCGGTGGGAAGCCAGGGTCTGTGAAGTAACCGGTGAGTGAGCACAGCCTTTTCTTCAATCAAATTCCTATAAAGGATGGTTTCTAAAATATGTTTAGAAACGATTGCCACATTAAATTGTTGTGATGCTAAAAGAAAAATTCCTTAAATTTGACTAGAACCCATGAATTTTTCCCTCCTGCTAGTTTCTTGTTAGTATTCTACTTTGGGGTGGCAGGTGGAAGTATGTATATCAGCCATCACCCCTGTTCAGGTGCAGCTTTTATTTCTTTAGTTTATAACGAGTCATGGGAAATTATTTTTGCATTGTATGACTGAAGTGCCTGTGAGAACAGCTCAAGGAGTGGGTTTTGGCTCAAGGTTTTGGAGGGTTCTTGGCTTCATGTTCTTAGGTAGAATATCACTGTAGCAGCAATGTGTGGGAGAGGAACTTCTCCATCTCGTGGTAGATAAGAAGCAGAGAAAAAGGAAGACAGGAAGGGACCAGAATATAGCTTCTGTGACCTAGTTCCTCCAAGTAGGTCTAAATTTCTTCCTTTGAGCACTTCTTGATAAATGCCATAGAGTCATGGATCCATGGCTCTATTAATAGATAAGAGGCCTCAGAATCCATCCACCTCCTCAAAGTCCATCACCTGGCAAAGAAGCCCCTTGAGGGACAGTTCATGTCCATAGCACGATTGAGTCCAGAGTTTTAGAATATAGTACCATGGCTCCAATTATATGTCCTCAGTAAATGCCACATCACCCTGTGGCAGACTTCTGTGTGATGCTCAGTCTGAAGCCAGCAGTAACTTGCACACCCATCATAAAGTGAGGGGACCACAGCTTCCCTCTGCAATTAGTCTTCCATTTCCATTGGATCTTATTTCTATGTTGATAGTCCTTGTCGTTCTGGTCTCCATCTCTTCTTTAATATCCCTTCTCCAGGTAAGCAAGGCAGGAAGGAGGAACAGGGGAGGTGACTGCACTGGTTATCTCTTTTCATCTTGTCTTGCCTCCCCCACTTGTCCTTTCAAATAGTAGTCACGTCGTGATTTCACTCACATATCAGTGGCGTTAAACTAAAAATTAGACCAGCAAACTCTACAGATCTCTATTCTGCTTAAGAAACATGGCTGTTTGTATCAGCCATGGAGCTGTGAAAACAGGAATATTAACCAGCTGACTGAGAAGGGCCCCCTTTTACATGGGAAAATTTAACCAATTTTATAGGTATATAAATACATATAGATATACAATTTAAGAATTTACTGATAATTTATAAATAATTTATTTTCAAACAGTTTTTTGGGCTGGCAAGATGCTTAGTGAACAAGCCTAATGATCTTAGTTCAATCCTCAGAAACGACATAAAGGTTGATTGAGAGAAATGGTGCCATAAAGTTGTCCTATTCCTGTCCTAAATGCCCACACATACATCATAGTGAACATACAATGATAAATTTCAGAAAGTACTAAAACAATTCCTTTGGTATACTTATAATTTCACCATCCATTAAAGACTAAATCAAATTTCCATATTAGTTAGATGAATGCACTTGTTTAAATTTGTTCCAGTTCCTGTCTGTTTTGTGAACTCATATCATCTCTTGTCTTCTGGGTTGTTGAAGAAATTAAGTCAGACACGACTTGCCACAGTAATGTCTGTCAAAGTGACTGGCCATGCAATCTCTAGCACCGCTTCCATCAGGACACTCTTAACAAAGGCAGATCATTTTGCATTTTCATCCACCTTATTTTCTCACAATATTTCAATGTGTGTTTCAGCACAGCCAACTTAACCTTTCTCCTCTGCTTAGTCTTCTTGAGAATGCTGTAAGACTTTTTCCTTTTCTTGGCACCACCATGAAGTCCCAACACAGGGTGAAAGGTAGACTCTTTTTGAATGTTGAAGTCAAAGTATGGCATCTTCCAGCTGCTTACCAGCAAGAAGCAGCCTTAGCCAATCAGGAGGAATTCCCTCTTTAACCTTGATCTTGGTTTTTACATTTTCTATTAGCCTCAAGGGTGATGGTCTTCCCCATAAGGGTCTTTACAAAAATCTGTATAACTGCAGACACTGGGTCAGAAAGCTGTTTACTTTCATACAAAGAATTAAGCCAGGCATGGTAGCACATGCCTTTAATCTCAGGAGAGAGAGGCAGATGAATCTCTGTGAGTTCAAGGCCAGCCCTGTCTACATAGAAAGTTCCAGAACAGCCAAGTTCTCAAACAAATAATCAAATATTTAAAAAAAATCAAATAGATAAATAAGTAAATAAGGAAGAAAGGAAGCAAGCAAACTAACAAACTAACAGACTTTTTGGGTGCAGAGATGGTTCATTTGTTATAAGTACTGACTGCTCTTTCAGAGGACCTGGGTTCAATTCCCAGCACTCATATGGTAACTCACACCTGTCTTTAACTCCAGTTCTAGGGGATCTAATGTTTTCTTATGGCCTTTGCAGGACAAGACACTCATGTGTCTGTGCACTCATTTCTGTCATGTGCAGAATAATATACATAAGCAAAGCAATCATACATATAAAATAACTTACTAAACAATCAAATCTTAGGGGAATATTTGATACTACATGACAGAGTTGACCAGTATTTTGATTTCATAATTATCAATGCTGAGAATTCACTTCTCATAAACATATAGTATGATGGCATAAGTATATTCAGGACCATTTCAGAAATTATTGGAAATTCTGTCTTAATCCCAAGCCAAAATTTATGTAAACTTTTAACAACTTCACATAACAATAAAAAATTTCAAGTACTATACTATGTATTGAAAACCTCCATGCTGGGGATAATGATAGGAAAATTAGAAAGTCTAGTTTCTGTAATTATACTACTATTCGCTTATCAGAGGTGACTTCATAGGTACCACCCAATGGTGTAGGAGGTTTTTCTGTTTGTGTGTTGCTTTCATTGGTTGAATAAAGAGACTGCCTTGGCCTTTTGATAGGGCAGCCCTTAAGTGGGCGGAGTAGACAGAACAGAATGCTGGGAAGAAGGGAAGTGTGGCAGATGCCATGAATCTCCTGTCTGAGACAGACGTAGGTTAGACTCTTGCCGGTAAGCCACAATCACATGGTGATACACAGATTTAATAGAAATGGGTTAATCAAGATGTGAGAGTTAGCCAATAAGAGGCTAGAGCTAATGAGCCAGGCATTAATTTAATTAATACAATTTCTTTGTGGTTATTTTGGGGGTTAAGCCCGCGCCCTCTTACTACAACCCAAACACCGCAAGTTCTAACCTGCAGGTCTGGACTTTGCGCGGAGGTGTTTCACTGGCGTGATGGTGACATTCACTGGCACAATGGTGGCGTTGACTGTCACGATAGTGGCATTGACTGGCACGATGGTGGTGTTGACTGGCGTGATGGTGGTGTTGACTGGCGTGATGGTGGTGTTGACTGGTGTGATGGTGGCATTGACTGGCGTGATGGTGGCGTTGACTGGCGTGATGGTGGCGTTGACTGGCGTGATGGTGGCGTTGACTGGCGTGATGGTGGCGTTGATTGGCGTGATGGTGGCATTGACTGGCACAATGGTGGCGTTGACTGTCACGATGGTGGTGTTGACTGGCGTGATGGTGGTGTTGACTGGCGTGATGGTGGTGTTGACTGTCACGATGGTGGTGTTGACTGGCGTGATGGTGGCGTTGACTGGCGTGATGGTGGCGTTGAATGGCGTGATGGTGGCGTTGAATGGCGTGATGGTGGTATGAAATGCTGCAGTCAGGTTGTGCCCCGAGAAGGGGAGCGTGCCACCAGAGACATCATCTATTCATTCCATGCCAGAACCTGACACCTTTGGTCACGGGGGTTCAGAAACTTCTGTCAGGCTTTTGGTGATGATGCATTTAGTTACACAGCCCCACACTGGACTGCAACCCACATTGCCAAAGCTGTGTAGTAGAGGCAGGCGCCTTACGTATTAAAGACAGGACACTCCCAAGAGAGTTTACAGTTAGTATAAAACAATGGCAGAGACAGGGAGTTGTATATTTTCATAACCTGGGCTTTGAAACTTTTAAGACTTTGGAGAGTGTGAGGCTAATGGAAAAACTGCTGCCGTTTTGACAGCACATATTGGTTTGCAGGACGAAGGTAGCCCCAACGGCTCTCAAGACCATTTGTGAGCACTAGGAAGACCAGAACTTGTTCTGGCTCCACAGTTATCTGGTCTTTAGAACAGCAAGGTATAGTTTTAGTGGCTGACTTAGCTACTTTTCCACGGTTAGTGTTCCACATGTCCTATTTTTAATCTGTTGGAGAGATATTAAAAAAGTTTACACTCAAAGTAGGATGTTTTGAAAAGGTGTAGTAGGTCATGCATATAATTCAGTACTCAGAAGACTGAGGCAGAACATTGTGAGTTCAAGGCCAGCCTAGGCCATAAACAGAGACTTTAAAAAGCCAAAGTAAGTAAAATAAATGGGAGCATTTGGATTTTCTTTTAGCCTTTGCATTCATGAGTCCAGAAATGAAAGCTTTACTCCTATGTGAATATTGGCGATCCCCAGACAAGAGCCTGCTGTTGTAGACTGAAGATGGCAGCGTTCTGATTTTGCCTCTTAACAGTTCCTATGACATATTAATCATACCTTTCTCTTTATCTTGAGCATCACCTAGGAAAAAAGATCCTAATCCCAGTGTCGCTGCTCTTACCTGCTTGGTTAAAATTTTGGCTGTAGATTAAGGTGTTTCTTGGTATTTTTTAATTTTCTGTAAAACTTAAAACTTTATACTTTTATACTGAGCACAGGTGTCAGCTATGAAAATGTAAAGTTTGCCTTTGAATTTTTTACTTTATAAGACAACACTGCAGTCTAATAATGTTGTCATTGGAAGTGGAACCTCACTTCCAGAGCGCCTGGGAATGCATCTAGCTGCTCACTTCTTAGTTCTGTCCCTAAGTATGTTTATTTCTCTTTTTTCTTATTTTTATACACTACATTTTGATCATATCTTCCCCTTCCCCCAACACTTCCCAGATCCTCCATACCTCTCTACCCACCCAACATCATGTTCTCTCTCTCTCTCTCTCTCTCTCTCTCAAAAAATGAAAATACAAACAAACAAAAATACAATAAAAGCAAAAATAGCAAAACAAAGACAAAAGCTCACACACAAAACATGGAGTTTGTCTGGTGATGGTCAAGTGCTTCTGGGGCCTGCCCTGGAGTGCGGTCAATACGCCCAGTGACATTCTACTGGAGAAAACGGTTTTTTCCTTTCCCAGCAAATACCATTTGAAGATAGCCTTTTGGTTTGGAATTGGGCTTTGTGTCCACTTTCCCTGTTCCATGCTGGGATTTTGTCTGGTTTGATCCTGTGTTGTTCTTATACGTACTGCCACGGGCTTTGTGAGCTCATATGTGTATCTGCCCTGTTGTGTCTGGAGGACGCTCTTCCCTTGGAGTCACCCACCACTTCTGGCTCTTGAGTCTTTCTGCCCCCCACCCCCTTCCAAATAACTCATTTGGCACTGAGGGCAGGGGTTTGATTAAGACGTCTCTTGAGTATGCTTCTTAGCTCTCTCTCTCTCTCTCTCTCTCTCTCTCTCTCTCTCTCTCTCTCTTTCTCTCTTTCTTTCTTTTGGTTTTTCGAGACAGGGTTTCTCTGTGGTTTTGGAGCCTGTCCTGGAACTAGCTCTTGTAGACCAGGCTGGTCTCGAACTCACAGAGATCTGCCTGCCTCTGCCTCCTGAGTGCTGGGATTAAAGGCGTGCGCCACCACCGCCCGGCTGCTTCTTAGCTTTCTGTGCCTTGATTTCCTTGTCTCTGTAGCTTCAACAATAATGAAACAATAATAAAATGATTTCTTGGTGGTTCCAAAAATTAAGTTATAAAACGTATATAAGTATTAATTATTGATCTACATTATATTTATCATATATATATCATAAATATCCCTGAGGTAAAAGCTTATCCCATATGTGATAATCTTCTGCTTTGGGGATTGAAGTTTGCCTTTTACTACACAATTCTGACCAAGAACTTAGTTTTATTTCTAGCATTCTTACATAATTTTTTATAGTGATTCTCCCAAATCTTATGGAATATATTCTTGTGACTCCATGTCCTCACCACGGGGCACATTCTACGCAAGGTACTGTGTAGAAAAGTTAGTAGTGAAGCAGAACCATATGCAGGGTGGTAATAGCGGTGGCAGGCAGAAGACTCACTGCTCTCCTGAGAGCTTACAATAGATTCACATCATGTTTCGGAAAAGGAGGTGATAGAGTATCATTGAAAGAATTCCAGGATTTGGAGGCCTTGGCCTTGGCCTCTTATTAGCTGTGTTTTGGGACAGGCACCTTACCTCCCTACTCCACAATTTTCCTCATATAAAATGAAGAATTTTGGTTAGATAGTTTCTAAGATTTTTTTTTCTGCATCTGAAATCGTGTTCTGTTTGTGGATAAGCATTTCTTCCCTTGGGATACAAATGCCACTGTTTGCCATTTGCTTTCTGAAATGATCAATTACCATGGCGTTATGTAAGACACTGAGTAAGGTGTCAGTGTGTGGGTTTTAAATCTGCGTGTTTGGCTTTTTTCGGGATCTTTAAAAGAAGCAAGTGTATTCGGTACAGTTTTGGGGGAAGACTACACTTTATGAAGGCAAATGTTTTACTTAAGACTTAAGAAGCCAACGAAGGTGCTTTGTCTGTTTCTCGTTTGCTTCCCTGTCCTGTGTCTCATCCCCTAGGAGTCTGGGCTGGGAACACTTAAGGGTCAGCCATAAGAACAGCAAAGCACAAGAGCTTTGTGAGAAGTGAGTTCCTGCTGGTCTTTCAGACAATCAAGGAAAGGGAATTATAATCCTGAATCATCTTTTCTTCTAATGGAGGTGTCTAAGCTGTCCATTAAGAGTTAGGCACTCACTATGTTTGGAATAACTCTTTTGTGATCGACACGACTCTCAGTATCAATAATAGTATGTATATACATTAGCTGTAATACACGCATATATATATATATGTATATACACACACACATATATATATATATAATACTTGTTAGGTCTGAAATCCTTAGTGCTGAGATTATTGTTTAGAATGTTCTAAAGCCAATAATCAACTAAATGGAACCCTCCAGAAGTCTAGTAAGTCCTAGGAGACATTGATTCCTTTTAAGAATCAGTCTCTCCTTTTAAAAGTAATTGTACCTAGTGTACTTAGTGTTTTTATGATACGTTCAAAGGCATAGAAATGAAAGTGGAAATTTTGACTTGAGCTCAGTCTCTCAAATATTCCTTTAAATCATGTTTGAATAAGAGTTAGAACAAAAATTTATCATCTATGATGACAAGGAAATATGGTGAGTATTTTGCTAAAATAGAGGGTAAACATATTGGTTCCCTAGTCTATTTTCAAAGAACCATTATTATAACTTGATGCCATCAGTTTCAAATGATGCCTCAGAGATTAATGCCTTGGTGCTTATTTGATTCAGTGGCTCTATTGATCCAAGTGATGGAATTAATAACTTATTTTTCACATTTTCAAATCATCTCCCATTTGGATCATGTGAGTGTGACTACCGTACTGGAATTAGGCTAACGTTGAAAAGGCCAGAAAACACAGGGTCCTTTAAATCATCATGATGACCGTGCCCTTGGGAAGCGCTGGGAGATTATGGAATAAACTACACAGGCCAGAGAGGTTTCACATGTGCTGTGTTTAAAGGAAAATACCTCTGATGGTCAAGTGTCATCATTTGTTAACTGAGAGCAGAAAGCATGGCTACGTAAACCATCATGCATATATTTTATAAAAAGATGTGTTTATTCATTTACATGTGTGTCTACGTGCCTCCACGTGTTTATGTGCACCTCGTGCATGCAGGTGTCTGAGGAGGCCAGACTGAAGTTCTAAGCAGTTGTAAGTCACTTGATGTGGGGGCTGGGAACTAAGCCTGGGTCCTCTACAAGAGCAGTAATGGTTTTAACAATGGAATCATCTCTCTGGGCCCATTGGACATATTCTTAAAGTACCAGTGTAAATTTCCTCTTAGCTTTTAGCTTTTATAATGAGTACACTTTTTTTTCATGTTTAACATATCTAAGAGCTATATCTTTTTTGTTTGTTTGTTTGTTTTTGTTTTTTTGTTTTTCGAAACAGAATTTCTCTGTAGCTTTGGTGCCTGTCCCGGAACTTGCTCTTGTAGACCAGGTTGGCGTTGAACTCACAGAGATCCTCCTGCCTCTGCCTCCTGAGTGCTGGGATTAAAGGCATGCGCCACCACCGCCCAGCTCTAAGAGCTCTATTTTAAAACTAATGATGCTTCATAGTTTTATTGCAGTGTTTTTAACTTCAGTTGTACATAGCCTAATACTGTCTTGAAAACAGTTAACATCTTCAATCCAGCAAAATGAGATATTTTGGAAAAAGTTAAATAATGTAAAACTGGGTATAATAATCTATGTCTCTGAGAACCTCCTACCTTGTTCCTTCGCTGCTGGTAGCGATCATTAATTTATTGGGCATTCTTCAGTTCTTTTCACAATATATTTACAAACATGGAAAATTAGAGAAACACCCATAAACATATCTCACACTTGTAATGAAAAAATACAGATAATATCAAAGCAGATATCATCCCACTACGACACCTAAAAGTGTACCCCATCTATTTTTCATGCCAGTTGATTCCTTTTCGTAGCCTGGTGACATACTGGCTGTACTGTGTGACTGTATCATTAAAAAAAAAGTCACCCACTCTATCCAGTTCTTTTGTGTTGCTGTTGTTTTGTGCTGTACACCACTTATGGAATAGAGTTTATTTTGGCCTGTGGTTCCCGAGGGAGAGTCCATCACGGGGTGGGGGCAGCCAGATCAGGAAGCTGAGAGATCACATTTGCATCCACACACAAGAAGCAGAGCAAGCAAGCTGGAAGTGGGATGAGGCTGTGGATTCTCAAAGCTTGCCCGCTACTCTGTGATGTCCTTCTGCAAGTCTGCCTAAAGGTCCCGTATCCTCCCCAATCGGTGCTACTAACCAGGGACCGAGTGTTCGGTTACGTGGGCCTGTGGGGGGAGCACTTCTCATCCAGACTGCTATAACCACTGATAAAGATTAAGAAGAATTTTTATTTAGTTGCCTTGTGTATAAAAATTGCCTTTCCTTTCATCGCCTGGTGAAGGTTAATATTCAGGAGGATGCCTATATGTTTTTCTTTAGGTTCTCCTTATTTAGCTTCTCTAGGATCACTAATTATAGGCTCAATGTCCTTTATTTATGGCTAGAAACCATAGCCATAAATATGGCTGAACATAGCGGACAATGAGGACCATGGAGAACTCAAGAAAAATGGCAATGGGTTTTTGATCCTACTGCACGTACTGGTTTTGTGGGAGCCTAGGCAGTTTGGATGCTCACCTTACTAGACCTGGATGGAGGTGGGTGGTCCTTGGACTTCCCACAGGGCAGGGAACCCTGATTGCTCTTTGGGCTGACGAGGGAGGGGGGACTTGATTGGGGGAGGAGAAGGGAAATGGGAGGCAGTGGCGGAGAAGAGACAGAAATCTTTAATAAATAAATAAAAATTGCCTTTCACAGCCTTTCCTCTGGATATTTGTGTTTACAGGGAGCATTTCCCCAAAATGTTTCGGTAGATAAAATTTCTATGTAGGATGATTAGCAAATTTAACATTTGTTTTTATTTGTGAGTATTACAAATTAGTTTTAGATTAAAATAAATCCTTTACAGGTTGAGAAAAATACTGAACCTGCTCAAAGCATTCAGTCTGAAATATAAAACTGTAAGACATGTCTTGATTATAGGAAGCACCTTTTTTCCAGGGTTATGCTCCTGGTAGCTTAGGAAGAATTATTCTACTCTGTTGTAATGATTTGTTGCTAGTTTTTCAATAAAAATTGCACCCATCCTCAGCTTCATCTTTGTAGCTGAAAAACCCGAGACCCAGAGAGGTTAGACACCTTTCTCGGAATGTTACAGTTGCAGTTACAACTGCACCTAGAACCTTCCATATGTATCCTTCTAGGGCAATATTCTTTTGTGTGATGCCAAGTTCTGAGGGCCCATAATGTTTAAAAAAACTGAAGGGGGCTGCATCATGTGTTGATATGGAGCATGACAGAGGATTTCCCAGAGAATATGCTGTTCTCCGGCCCAATAGTTAGACCTTTATTTGTTTAGCTCAAATTTGCTACAAAGTTTCTTTCAAGGTTTTGTTTGATTTTGCTCTGTAATGAAGTTGAAAGTCCTGAGTTGCTGATGGATGAAAATAGGAATAATATATCCATAAAGCATAAGTGAATATAAAAATCTCAATGCTGGAGGACATTGGAAAGAGGTTTGGAGAAATATTCAAGAAATATTCAAGTGTTTATAATTTGTATGCAGGTCCTGGCGAGAGTTGTAAGTCAACGCTACATTTGGCTTTAGCTGAAAGGATTCAAGTTCCATTTCGTTCTTTGTCTTTATCACTTACAATTCATGTCCACGAGCTTCCAATTCAAGAAAATACTTGCATGGTTCCATAGCAATATATTTAAAAGGCAAATGGACACTGATATTTGTCAAAGCCACAGAGAATTATAAGTTCTGTGACAGGAGCTGATTCTGTCAGAAGGAAAAAATGTAGCCATGCTCAAATGAGAGTAGCTTGGAAGGGCTTAATGAGATGCAAAGATATCAGTAGGGTATGAGGAAGCTATCGGAGACAGTGCTGGCAACCACATGCTTGTTTCTCCTCCTAAGCTGAAGGGCATGTAGAAGACACCAGGAGCTCTAAGTTCTGCCCATAAATCAAGTACACAGCTTTCTCTGTTGAAGGTACCACCACCCTGGGGTACCTGCCTGGGATCGGTCCTCAGGAAGAAAGTCAGAGGTAGCCATTCTCTGTCCATTCTCTTGAACCGTGGCTTCTGTTGGTCAAAGCACTGGAGAACAGATTGCGGAGTTTGTAGGTCAGTCACACTGTGCAGGAGCAGGCTGGAGACGGGTGGGGGTTGCCATGGAAAAGCAAGGCGAGGTTGTTTTGTCTGTCTCACTGTATCATCTGAGCATATATTCAAATGGGTCCATGAAATTGTGCAATTTGACGGTATCCCCAAAGCATGCCTCTGAAGATGCTACTGGGGCTATCAAGGACTTGTTGGTAATTTTCCGTTAAGATGTGTTTTGATTTTTCATAGATAAAATAACTTTCTGCAGATAATTTATCTGAGTCTTAATTTCAATGTTTATGTTTTAGCGAAGACTTGGGAGCCTTGGGTAAAAAAGTCTAGCAATAGGGAAAAATGAATGTCTTAGGTTTGTGAAGAAACTTGGGAAGCGATGCTTAGAGGATGTTATAATTTGAATCTGTTGGAGACTTAATCTCTTCCCTTGGATGTTAATGGTACGGCATCCGGAAGTGAAGTCTCTGAAAAGTGATTAGCGTTAGATGAGATTAGGTCATGAGGACATTGCTACAAGGGTGGCACCAGAGGCTAGAATGTGGACAGGATCGGAGCTGGCATGACTACCTCACTAAGTGGCGTGTTTTGTGATATGAGCCAGCAATAGCTCAGCAGATGCCAATGTGGCTTCACGTCTTCAGACTCCTCAGCTTCAGACCCCGACTCGATCACATTTCTTCCCTATGAATTATCCAGTCTGTGGTTGGCTGTTAGCCCAGCAGAAAACAGACTAACGTGCTTATAGTGCACAGACGTTTCTATAGATAATGAAAGGATACAGAAAAGCACAGGCAAACTGACTTGTGCTTTTTCGACGTGGCCAGACTAGAATAATTCTTAGGATCTCTCTAAAAGTCATTGTTCAATGGTTCCCACTACATGAGACACTAGGAGGCTCAGTATGAACGGGATCAGAATGTTAGAGTCTACAGATCTGACAACAGCTTTCTTTTAATGAGATGCGATTACTGGGTGGGAAGGGAAGGCAACATTTCCTATACAGTGTTAAAAGAAGAACTATGTGGAAAGCATCAGAAGACTGGGGAAAAACCTTACTAAGAGGCCAGGCCTTGCCATTTTAGCAGAGTCATGCAGACTCTATATGTGTCTGTTACAAAATCAATTTTGATTGGTTGTTGCTTGCATAGCATGCTAACCTATGCAATTCCATCCAGCTGTGCACATAGGACTAGAACATATTTCTGAACCTGTATTATTCTCTACCTGGAAGTTATAGAAGTTCCATTTCTTTTGGCCAAACACGTTAAACAAGTAGGGTTCAGGAAGGTGGGATTGGGAGGGGGACAGTTATAATAAGGACCTTGTTTTCTGTTGTCAGGTCTTTTGAACTGTGTAAGGGAGTGGAATCCTACATTGATTAGTTGCTGGAGTCCAGAGTGTAGAAAAGGCACTGGCCCTGGGCTGGTGGGTTAATTAGCTTGGCATGGAGACACATGGTCCATCCAGCTGTGCTTGAAGCAGATGGTGGTGTCCTTGGTGATGCTCATCAGGGCTGTCCCCTAGGGGACAGACTGCTGTAGTGGTGGCCATGTGCACACATCAGCAGATATCTCATCTCTTTGTGTAGACACAATTCTTAGGTAAAGAGGACTTGGAATTTCCCAATGCGTTTAGCAGTTCCTGCAGGGTCGGAACCAGGTGGTTCTCAGTGGTGAGAGCTGGTCCTTGTACTGAGAGAACTCTGCCGGTGGCCACGGCTAAGAGTCAGTTCTGGAGTTGCAGAACCAAATGGTTGTCAAGAATCTTCATGGACGGTTGTTTTAATATTCAGATGTTGATGCCCGAAAGTGTGTGTGCTTGGTCCTTGGGTAGAGACACTTGATGGAAAGGCACTTCTGTAGGTAGAGACTACTTGTTTGTTTCCTGGCTGCCCAGACCTGAACTAATTACACAGAAACTGTATTAATTAAAACACTGCCTGACCTATTAGCTTAAGATTCTTATTAACTAACTCTTGCATCTTAAATTAACCCATTCCTATTATTTTGTATTTTACCATGAGGCTCGTAGTTTACTGATAAGGTTCCTGGGCATCTGTCTCCTTCGGCAGCTACATGGTGTCTCCTTGACTCTGCCTGCTTTTCTCCTCTATCTCTGTTTGAAATTTCCACCTTGCTCTATTCTGCCCTGTCATAGGCCCAAAGAAGCTTTTTTCTTAACCAATGGTAACAAAATACATTCACAGCATACAGAGTACATCATGGCACTACATAAGCCTTTAGATATATGTAAAAGGAACTGGGGACATGGCACAGCAGTTAAGAGCTTTTGCTGCTCATGCAGAGGACCCAGATTTGATTCCAAGAACCCATGTGGTGGCTTATGACTGCCTGCGATTTCAGTGCCATGGCATTTGACTCCCGTTTAGTCCTCCTCAGGCTGCTGTGCACATGATACACATGAACTCATGCAAGCGCACACACAGACACATGAAAATAAATAATTGAATGTATGCACGTGTTAAAGCTAAGTGAGTCTTGCATATTATCAGAACATTGCTTGAATATTTTCATACCTTAGAAAGTGACATATTATTTTCTTTTCCAATTAATTTTTAGGTTAGAATATGAAGTCATGGCACTTTCATATGTATCTATATATGGTTTTATTATTTTAGTTTTAATTCTGTGTATGCATATGAACCTATGTGTGTGAGTGCAAGTGCTTGGAGAGCCATCCAATCCCCCGGAGCTAGGACTGCAAGCAGCTGTGAACTGCCTAACTTGGGTGCTAAGAGTTGAACTTGCGTCCCTTGCAAGACCAATGCGTGGTCTTACCTGTTGACCCTCTCCCGCCACTGCGGTTATATGTGTTGTTTGTTAAACGTTGGTTCCTCTTTTCCCTCCCTCCATCTCTCCCTCTCTCCTCTGTCTATCTCTGAGACAAGGTTAGCCCTTGCTGGCCTGAAACTTGCTATGCAGAAGAGGCTAGCCTCAAACTAATGGAAATATGCTTGCTTCTGCCTCCTAAATGCTGGGTTTAAAGGGATGGGTCACCATAGGTGTTCAAGGTTGGTTTATCAAGTTATTTTTGTAGGTTTAATTTTGGAGTTATTAATTAGTGCAGAGCATAGTGTTGTAATGAGGGCGAGGTAGACCTTGTTGAAGTGTGTTGTTAAATGTATTTTAAATAGCATGTGTGTGCATGTGCGTATACATGTGTCTAGCTTCTTGTGTCATAGCTACAGCATCATATGCTGTGTATTTTAGCTATCAGAATTCTGTTAGCATTGAGCGGTGCATTGGCAAATGCATGGTTTTGCTCTGGTTTAAAATAATACACAGGCAAACATGTAGCTTAAATGCATTTGCTCACACCTACTTCACAATTTAGTTGGGTGAATTCTCCTTAAAACATTAAGAAGATCAGAGAAGAAGCAGAGGAAGGATAGAGAGGGAGAGGGAGCTTCGAATAAGGCAGAAAGAGGACAAGGAAATGCAGAGCCTAGATTTTGTGAGTATTTTGATTCATATCCCTTCAACTAAAACACATTCTGGCTGTGAGATGTGCAGCTCGCCGCTCAGTTTTCATCCGAGTGTTGCATTTGCATTTAGAAGCTGGCTTTCAAAATGCCAGCCAGCAGCCCGCTCCAGGATGGAGCTGTGCCGAACTTGGTGACCGGATTACAAAGATGTCTTGAGGAAGCTGTGGAGAGGGTACATCAGACACCTTGTTCTTGACACTCAGCAAGAACTTTGTCAGCTGTGACTGATCTGGTTTCTAGAGTGTATGCATTTTCAGTTTCTCAGAACTTGTAAAAGTATCCTAAGCAGAAAGCCCCAACCCCAAGTACTGAATAGAAGATGTATGAGCATCCAGATTGCTTTCCTGCAGGTGGTGAGACTATTCAGCAGACTGGCTGTGTGTGAAACCACTTCATCATGGGGGGGGGAGTATCTGTTATCCTTTAAATATGGATTATTGTTATATGACTTCCGAGGCTCCCCGGTCAAGAGGACTGGGAGGGGCAATGGAAGTGTTTCTTCTTTAGTCTTCTGGTATATATTAGTCATCTCTCTATCACTGGAGCAGAATGCATGATGTAATAAGCTTGCTCTTGTTTTTTAAGATTTATTTATTTATTAAGCATACAGTGTACTCCTGGCAAGGAAGGCACCTTTAAAAAGCTTTAGTTTGAGTTACAGTTTTGGAGGGTCCAGCCCATGATCTAGCGGCCCCATGGCTGAGCTGCCGATAGAGGTCTCAGATGACGAAGATGGGGAACAAACAGGTAGTGGAGAAACTGCTCAGCTCACAGGCAGCAAGGGGAGGAGAGAGGGGTTGGCATTCCTCAATCTTTTTTTGAGAGCTTGCTCCAAATGATGTAAGGTTATCTCATAAGACTTCTGCCCCCCCCAAAAGGTCCCGTGCCCCTCCAGTAGCACCGTTTTGGGGGCTATCCTTTTAACACATGGGCCTTTGAAGCCTATTCAGCAGCAACACGGTACCAAGCATGAGTTACTGGAATTTTCTCTCATCTCAAGGAGAGAGCAGGTACCGGTAGATGGTTTTCTTTGTCTACAGATAAAATACTCAGCCTCTCCTTATTAAACAATAGCAAATGCTGGTGAAGATGTGGAGGAAAGAACGCTTCTGTTGTGGCAAAGTAAATTAGTAGAGTCACCATGGAGAGTCTTCAAAAACAAAAAAAAGACTTACATATGAACTTACTAATTTAGCATATATTTAAAGGAAATTAATTAAGTGTACCACAGAGATACCTGAACATAGCCATATTTATTATGGCACTGTTTACAAAAGCTAAGATGAAGTCAGTGTAGGGGCCTATCAACAAACAGATCAATGAATTAGAACCACGTGGCATATATGCACAGTAGAATATTATACAGCCACGAGGAATGACATACCATCATTTGCAGCAAAATGGACGGAACTGTAGGACATTATGTAATGCATTGCCTTACATTACAATCTAGATTCAGAAAGACAAGTAGCATGTGTAGATGCTAAAAAAATTGATTCCAAGTAGAAATAGCATTCAAGATTAACGTGGGGAGCCGCGGGGACAGAGAGGTTGCGTTTGATCAGTGGATGCTGTCTGTATGAGTGGAAATACTTCACTAGACTCCACTATTACAGACAGCAGTGTGTCTCAACAAGAAGTCACTCTGCCTCTGGTTGGAAGAGAGCCCCACCCCTTTTAAAGAGAATGAAGACTATGTTGAATGTCGTTACCATGAAAGCCCAGGATTTCCAGCATGTGATGTTTGGGGAGAGCAGTGGAATCCTACGTTCATTTCTCAGCTCCAGTGTTTTATCCTCCTTCATGGTTTTTTGGATTCACTGAAAGGACAGCCTGAAGCCAAGCAAGTCCGGCTCTTTCTCTGCCGATTTTCAGCTTGGTTTCCACTTCCAGCTTTGTGAGCTGGTCAGGTGAGCATGCTCCATTGGGCTCCAGTAGACCCTGGCTTGGGCCAGATGCCAAAGTCTGTTGTGTTTCGTCTTTTCCATTGAGTTCTTCAAAGTTGTGGAAATGGAAGTCATGCCCGTGCACTTCCTGCCTGCTCTCCACGTCCTTCTGAGCACAGAGGCCGACTCTCTTCCTGGTTCCCCTCCTGAGCTCAGGGTCCCACCTGCCCCAGCACTCTGATCGCTTTTTATTTACAAGTGCGTCTAGCACCCAGCTGCATTGCATCTGTAAGACATGGTCCTATGTTCCAAGACACGGAAACCTCTCTTCAGTTCTCAGTCTTGATAAGAAAAGAATTTAAAGACAAACTTAGAAGCTCAAGGACAGTTTATGGAAGTGTGAGAGCAAAACACCAGGGCAGTCACGATGTAAACCTTGACAGTTGCCTGAAGACAGCAGATGGAGAAGAGAAAACAAAGCCATGCCTTTTAAAGCCAGGAGCTGAGGAAGCCAGTGTGTTTCTGCAATGGAGTTTGGCAAGCCTCTGTGTGGCAGAAGTGGGGGTGGCTAAGTCTCCAGAGAATTAAGAAAAAAGGCTCAGACAATCAGAGAAAGCATACCCAGGCTTTCGTCAGCTTCCAAAAGAAAGGGATAGAAGGAGGGAAAAGGCAGGTGTCGTAGTGCCCTCTGCAAGCCTTCTAGAAGCTGCCAAGATCCCTTTTTTGGTAGATCACACATTAGGCTTCCGCTGATCACACTTTGGGAGAAATTAATTGCGGTAGGTAACCAGGAGGTGTTGGGAGAGATCTTTTCATGTGTTTTATTTTATTGGCAGTTCTGGAGCTTGAACCTAGATCTCCAGGCGTCAGGGGGAAGTGTTCTACCACTGTGCCGCAGCTCCGGTCCTCGTGAAAGGGTTTTAAACAGGAAAGTGTGTTGAGGAGGGCAGAAGGAAGGACTCAAGCAAGGAGTCCTGCAAGAAAGCTGTGGAAATAGCGTCCAGGAAAGATGGCAGGGCTGCACTAGCCAGTGCCAGGTGGAAACAGAAGTGGGAACCTGGGGCATTTGATTGTCAGTGCATCGGGCTAGTGGCTGACTAGCTTAGAAAGGGAGAGAGGGACTCTGTATTTGACTTAAGAGACTGTCTGACTGCCATGCTGCCAAAGCTGGGAACTTTGCCGTCTCTTCTGATGTCTCCGGCCCTGTCCACTGAGTGCTGGTTAGGAGCCAGGGCAGCTTCTAAGGCTGCAGCTCTCCAGCTCTCGACCTTGACTCCTGGCTAAGAAAGTCACAGATTCCGTCAGGATCCCGTGCAACCAGGAACTTGTAGAGGAATGGTGATGTTCAGCTATATAGTTTCTGGGTCTTAAACTCCACTTCATACACCTGACTGTGTAGTATTTAGAAACTGTAGTGGGAACTTGTCGTGTGTTCTTGGGTGAGTTATATATGTTTCTGTTGTGTTTAGAGGTAGATCATAACATTGACCCAGAGTCTCCCATCTCCTAATTCTCATAGATGAATTTCTAGCCATCAATGTTGCATAATACATGTAAAATAAATATGCATCCTCAGCCAAGTAGGATTGGTGGTCACTACCATTCTCTACATCTCTTTCTCAAAGTTCCACAGCACGGAGTAACCCACAGTAGCAGTTTAATCTCTGGACCACTGCTTCTCTCGAAGGACGCTTCTTGAAGATCCAGTATGCATCGGAATAAGTTGGGGCGCTGATCCTGAGGGGGATCCTGAGGTTCCTTACACCGAACCTCACATTTGCTGCGGATTATCTCAGGGTCTTAAATGGGGGTTCATTATTTGGGATCAGGCTTTCTCTCAGGACTTAATTAGTTTAGGGGGCTTAGGACGTGCCAACCTGGCAGATACTGCAGTGTGACTGAGAGAGTCTGGGTCAGACTATTGAGAGCTTATACAAAGACTCCCTTCTCTCTTAGGTGCCCGTGTGAGGTCACATTTGGACCAGTGGGAACTGTGAGGCAGGCTTGTCTGTCTTACTCATCTCCCTACCCTTGCGCAGCCTTGCCCGCACTGTATGCTTGTCCTGAGACATTCAATAAGTGGTTGCTAAAATGAATGAAAATCCAATAACTTTAATTCCCCTAGAAATCAAGAGAAATCTAGGGAAATGCTTAGAAATGGTTATATGTTATGTAGTTGTCAGGGATTCCCAGGGACACTCATTCATCCTTGGCCATCTACTGTTTTATTTATTTATTTATTTTTCTTGGGATTAAAAAAAAAAAGAAAGAAAAGCCAAGCAAGTACTGGTGAGATGGTTCAGTTGTCAAAGGTAAATGCCACCATGCCTGATTACCCAAGCTCAGTCCTGGAATAATATGGTGAAAGGAGAGAGCACAACCTACAAGCTGTGCTCTGATTTCTACATTATATAAGTTCTTTGGTGAGTGCACACACACACAGACGCACCACCACCAGCACCACCAGTAACAAAATGAATTATAACTTTCAAAAGAAAGAGAAACGATTTAAATGAGGGGTTTTAGGTTTTAGGGAACTAAATAACCAGCATTTTAAAAATTCAGTGCGATGTATTTCCTATGGGACTGCAGTGTTTGTGACAATATCAGTCCCCCTCCTATACACACCTCTGCCGCCTGCTTCCTCTCTGGGGTACACCGTTTTCAGCAAGTTCTTTTAAAGTAGCAGCTTTGTTCCATATCATCCACACAGCACACACTACTCACATGAGTCAGGTCAGTAGGTTTCTTATATTCAGAGCTGTTCAGCAAATCACTACAGTCAGTCTTAGAATGTATTAATAGTCTTGAAAGAAAAGTTGTTCCTGTTAGCAGCCACT
The DNA here is from genome assembly GCF_037038515.1 of Microtus pennsylvanicus. Lineage (NCBI taxonomy): Eukaryota > Metazoa > Chordata > Mammalia > Rodentia > Cricetidae > Microtus > Microtus pennsylvanicus. The sequence continues at coordinate 26,573,783 of NC_134587.1, forward strand.
TGCTGTTTCCCCAGCTTCCACCCTAGGTCTGCTTTTAACCATGAGTGGGCCTCTCGCAGTCACGTGAATAAGTCACAGCCAGTTTCAAGTGCAAGAGCTGTGGACACATTCCCTTCTCCTGGGGAAGCTCTTCTTCATCCAAATCCCCTGTAACGACTTTGCACCGTGCAAAGCCCAACTCCTCTTCTACAAGGGTCTTCTAGTTCGTCTAAACTTTTTTTTTTAATTTTAATATTGGCATCAGCCCTACTATCTGGGGCATTAAATGGGGGGCAAGGATTGTGTTCTGCTTGCCGAAGGCTTCTCACTTTCCCCAGCCTGAAACACGCAAGGGTAGAGAGATGAACAAGGAAGATATGTTGTCTGTCACGGAAGCACATGCTGGTAGGATTGGCTGGAGAGGTGGAGACAGGAGTATCATGGGTTTGAGTCTACCCTAGACTGAACTGTGGTTAGGTGAAATGGTTCAGTGGGTAACGGTGCTTCCTATACAAGCCTAGAGACCTCAGTTCAATCCCCAGAAGTCCCGGGAAGGTGGATGGGGAACATCCATTCCGCAAAGCTGACCTTCAACCTCCGTGTAGTCGAGGTGGTTCACACATGTATCATGCACACAAGTAATAAATAAATACAGTAGTTGATTAAAAACAAAGAAGGATGTAGCGCAATGACAGGCAACAAACCAGTGCTGAATGAAGGAAAGAAAACTATAGCCTGTAGCATTGGTTTTCCTGTGCACAGTAAAATGGGACCGGTTTGCACCACCTTGCGAGTAAATGTCTAGAATAGTCTTGAACCAGGCACAGCTCTGAAACAGTGAAGGGCGCCCCCAGGAGGTACCGACTTGTCACAGAGAACATGGGGAGATGTTTCGTTGAGGGATAATGCGGTCTGCGCAGCAATAGTCTTGTTTCTTCTTGCTTCTTCTCATTTGCAAGGACATGTTCAGGGACGTTTTCTTGAAAATAGAATCTTTGCGACTTCCTCTCTTTTATTTCCAGCTCGGATTGTAATTTAGCAACCGTGTTATTATCGGAGCTATTATGTCTGTGATGGCCATACCCGAAAGCTGTGACTCTCTAAATGAGGTCAGTTCTCTGAGTGAGCTCCGTGCAAACCAGCCTTCTCATGTTCTTCTCCGTAGCCATATGAGAACAAACAGACAGGAATGACAGGAAGTCAGTCAGAAAGTGGACTAATTTGACACAGAACAAAGATACTTAATTTTCATGGCATTTGGCGTTGAGATTTTTCATCCGTGTCTTTATAAACCTTTTTATTTTCTTCAGATCTTTGCTGCCAGTGAAAGAATTAGTCAGCCCATCCCAGTCCATTCTTTATAAGCTACTTACAATTAGTTCACAGAAATAATTCTGCCTAAATGGGATTGTGTTGTTACTCCATAGCCTTAGTATTTGGTTGGTGTTGAAAGAACTGAGGACAGTCTCTATTGGATGCTGCTACGTTAGTTCAGAGTGAAGGCTCTCAGAGGTCACACAGAGTGCAGGGCAAGGTGACATTAAGATGGTTACTTTTAAGCCATAATTCAGTTCCTTGGTCAGAGTTGCCGTAGATCGAGATCAGATTCACTGGGAAGGTGTCCTTGACTCCCCGAGTCCTTCATGTTAAGACAGGAGCACCTTTAAGTTCTGTGTCCAAATCCATTGTTCACCAAGGAGGTGGAATTTGTTGTGAAGGCAGTGGAGCTCTGTGTCTCTATATTGGTGTGTACGCAAGTGAGACAGTTCAAGTGCCACAAATTGTTGTTTATGCACGCATTCTTCCCTGAGCAGCTAAATGTCACCAAGTATGGCTTCCCACACCATGCTCATGGTTACAGCCGCTTTCATGGTGGTACTAGAAATGAGATGTTCTCAGTGTGAACATGGTTAGGAGGTAAGGACAGAGAACCAGAGATCCATGCATGGGAGACAACTCAGAGGGAGCAAAGAGCGGGGTGGCTTTTGTGTGTCAGAAGAATTGGATTTACAGTGTTTTTCATTTATTGACAATTTTTATAATTTTTTAAAACTTTTTTTCATTATTCTGTTTTTTAATCAGTAAAAGGGGGAATATAATATCCTTATGTGACATCCATATGGGTACCATATAGAGAGCGCTAAATACTATTCCTAATGCCTTGTAGTTCAATATTATAGATAGTAATTTACAGTTGAAAGACAGCTGAGGATGATTGACAACAGGGAGAGGATATCAGATGATATTTGGCATAGATTTGAAACATAAGCTCAAGAGGAATAGGGAGAGAATCATGAAAAGATTTGGAAGCATGGAGTTAGGATGTATAAAATTTCACTGATGGAACATTTAAGCCAGACAAATAGAATGTTAACAATTAACAGCGACCAGATGGTGATCTGTTGAGGACCAACATGGTTCAAAGTGGTCTATGTGGGTCCTTTCTCCTAGAGTTCCCAATGACTTAATGATATAGATACTTTGTCACGCATATCATGGGGGCACTGGGACTATTAAGTAATCTACCCAGCTAGGAAAGAAGAGATACACCGTATTTCGGCAAACTAAGGACAGAGAGAAGCTGAGATCAGGTTTGGCTCTGGGATCCTTCATTGCTAGGGGTGGGGATGCTTCCTTTGCGCTGGGAGAATCCTGGAAGTCCTTTGATTCCCCTATGGCTGATGGGAGCCCTTTGCAACCTCATGCAGCTGGTATTCCTGATGCTGCTGGTTAGTGTGCATTAGATCAGCTGCTGCAGCCTCAGCTGAGTCATCCCTAACTTCCTCTAGATTAGGACGGAGACTGTGCCCCTCGCCTCCTACCGGGTACTCATCTTCTCCCACTGCGCATCCCTTAGCCGCCTTTCTTCACAAGCCTTTCGCTTACATCCTGTCTTTTTGTTCAGTGCCATGCTTGCAAAGTGCCGAGCTAAGCGCAAGCCCAGCTTTCACCCCCACACAGTTCCCTGAGTTTGACACTTCATTCCCTGAACTGCGAGTGCACTGGGTGATTCTGAGTAAACTGTGACAGATCAACCCCAACACTAAGTATGCCTTTCATCCGTCTGACACCCCTGCCACCTGCCCCCCATACAGTCCTTGTCAGGTGAAAGAATTGGGGCGTTGATTTACATTCTAGTTCAAGTTCCTATATCAGTCTGGGCCAGCCTTTTAAAACTTTATTAGTTTTTTTAAAAGTATGTCTCTAATTCTCTGAGATTTTCCATACATGCATCCAATTAATATTGATTGCAATCTTCTCCATTTCCTCTAGCCCATTTCAGGCCTTCCCAGGCTTACTTCCCAACTCCATGCTTGTCCTATCTTTTAAGTAGTCCACCGGATCCAGGCAGTGGTGTCCATAATGGCATATGTGTGGTGCTCTCCTGTGGAACATGGTCAGCCTAACAGGGACCATTATCACTAACAAAAATTGACTCTCCCTCCCCAAGAAGCTGTCAACAGTCAATAGCTCCTCAGCTAGGAGTGAGGGCTCAATTTTGACCAGTGGCGACTCTGTATTGACTGACTGCTGTCCGCTGCACAAGACCTCGTCTCTGATGAGGTCTGAGAACTGCACCAGTCGACGGGTATAGAAATCCATGTTTATACATTTTCCATGTATAGCTCCTTTAAAAACAATAAATAAAAAAGAAATCCATATTTATAGGACAGTTTGATACTTGGTCCATGTAGGAAAAGAGTAGTAGGCTCACTACTGGAGTCTATGAGCTTGCCAGGCATGGATTCTTGGCCAGATTTATTATTTATTATTATTATTATTATTATTATTTATTAGGCATGGATTTGTGTCTATGGCACAGGCCTTAAATTCAATCAGAATGCAGTTAGTTGCCCACATAACATTTGTGCTGTGGGCTTATCTTGACTGATTGGACACTGTTATGGCTCTTGGAGTTCACAGTTGTGTAAGACTGTTGACCACTGTTCTTCTCGCGCAGCCTGTATAGCATCTTCTGGTACTGTGAAAGCTAGCCCGCAGGGACGAGGCTTCAAGGTCAGTACCAGCTTGGTTTCTCCGTGTCATGTGACCAGAGTGTGTAGTGTCTTCATCAATCGGGTCTTACTATCAAGTGTTCTCATAGGCATCCAAGAGCAATGGTAATAATCTCTGTTGTTGGGGGTGTTCTCTGTGGAACCCTCACGAAGAACAACTCAAGGCAAGGTACCACACCTGGTACTAGTGTTTTCATTTGTCAAACCAATAACTCCTAGGAGGAAAATTATTCCTTGTGTATGGTATTAAAACTGGTGTGTGTGTTTAGGAAATTATCCAAATTGTAGGTGTCTGTATGGCTTTTCAAACATCCTTGTGTTATTTTCCAGACCCCCTCTTCTACCCTGCGGTGACTCAGTGAGTGCTACATTAGCAGATGCTGACATCTTTTCTCTTGTGGTCTCTAGAGTTCTAAGGTCAATGATAAGGAATTTAAAATACAACGTAGGCATTTTTTTTCACTCCCCCTGTGCTCTGTGTGTGTGGGGGGGGGGTGGAGGTGGGGGATGGATGAGGTTGATGTTTGCTGTCTTATTCTATTGCTCTCATTTTATTTATTGATTTATTTATTTTGGAGGCAGTTCCTCTCACTGAATCGGATCTTACCAGTTTGGCAAGGCTAGCTAGCAAGAGAGCTTCAGGGATTTTTCTCATCGCTTGTCTCCCTCTGTTAGAATTGTGGGTACACATCACTATAACTAGCCTTTTACATAGTGACCCAAACCCAGGTACTCATGTTTGCAAGGCAAGTATATTACCAACTGAGCCATCTTCTCAGCCTTTTTCTTTTTAACTTTTAAAAAGTAGTATCATTTTTTTAGGGTGGGGTATGTGTAAGGTTTAAACCCAGACATCACTCATCCGAGTCAAGCACTCTAGTACTGAATCCAGGCTGAGCTAAACAGGACCTGCTTTGTAGTCGCCTGTCTTTAGGGCTGGATGTGGGAGAAAGACATAGTGGGAGAGAGAGAAAGCCCACTGTTAAGGGCATCTACAGAGGAGGTTTTCAGAATATGTTTGGATTTGTCTCCATATCTGCCTTGACTCTTGACTATTCAAGAGTGGCCTATGTTGTACAGAAAGGATGACCCCAAGAATCCTAATTTTAGTTACCATTTCTAAATAATTGTTATTGTTTATTGAAGACTTTCTATAAACGATGAGTTCTAGAGTTGGTTATGTGCTATTTGTGCCATTCATGGATGAAAGATGAAAGATGTCCAGTCAGATTGGGTATCTTACCATGTGTTCTGATTGGCACATGCTTAGCACCAGTTATCAAATAACTTTCGGCACTTGACTGTTGTAAAAGCATGGTGTCTACAATTTAATTCTCGTAAGGATAGAGATCATATGTCACCTCTATTTCGCAGATGAGGAAACTGAGTCATGGCGAGCATAGCTGGTTAGACACAGTTGGTCTGTGGCAGAGTGGAGGCTCCAAACCAGGCTTACAGGCCCATTCAGTACATGCTGCAACTTCCTGAGCTCTCTGGAGTCCTTCTGGAGCTCTCAAAGCACCCAATTAACATCTTACAGCTTTATTTACTAGAAGAGGGCTTTCTGAAAGCCACCTTCTTGAAATCTGGAGGTTGGAGGCCTCGCTAGCTTCCTTGTGCAGAGTGCTCCAGCCTCTTTAGTAGTAATAGTGGTTTTCTTTTGTTTTGTTTTGTTTTCTGTGGAGAAGAAACAGGACCTCGCTAGCAGCCGAGGGATCTCTGGGCTCCATTAGCTGAGCCTATCTGTACAGTGGAACCATTGTGTTCTCCCCGCCCCCTTCTTTCCCAGACCTCATTTTGTTGCACTCCTGGGAGTGAATGGAGACCAGTTCTCACTCATCCTACCTGCTCTCCTCAACTCAGCATCTTTAAGAGAAATTGGCAAGCGGGGTCAGCCATTTTTGAGCATGCACCAATTCTGGAAGGCCTCCTATAGTCAACACATCTGCACATGGACCAGAACGGAGGGGGAATGGAGAAAGAAAAAAAGGTGAAATTGATGTAATGGGCTTTAAAAAAAAATAGAAATTGGGGTGAAATTCCTATGCATTAACACTGCCCCCTCTGAAACAGACAACCCCGTGGCATTTAGTACAGTCCAAGGGTGCAGTCCCACCTCTGTCTCGCTTTCAGTGTATTCTCGCCAGTAAGCAGTCTCTGCTTCTCTCCCTTCCTCCCTTACAGACCACCCCCACTCTTCGTCTGCTTTTATGGATTTACCCTTTCTGGAGGTGTTGTCGAAATGGGAGTCATTTTTGTGGCTTTTGTGTCTGGCTTGTCCTTAGCATAATGCTTCTGAGGTCTGCTCTTTTTTTTTTTAATTGAAAAAAATAATTTCGCCTCCTCCCAGCCTCCCGTTTCCTTCCCCCTCCTCCCACCCCTCTCCCCGTCCCCCCACTCCTCTCCCTCTCCCTCTCCAGTCCGAAGAGCACAGTCAGGGTTCCCTGCCCTGTGGAAAGTCCAAGGTCTAGGAAGGTGGACATCCAAACTGGCTAGGCTCCCACCAAGCCAGAACATGAAGTAGGATCAAAACCCCGTGCCCTTGTCCTTGGCGTCTCAGCAGCCCTCATGGTCCGCCCGAGTTCTGCTGCACTGCCTTGTACGACTGGATAAGGAGCGTCATTTTGTGTAGCCATGCTACCTTCATCCGCCCATGAAAGGCTGTTCCTACCTTTTGGTTGTTCTGAACGGTACAGTTAGGAACAGCTAAGCGTAAGTATTTGCTTGAGTGCCTGTTTTATGTTTGGGGAAATGCTATTAGAAACTGAATGGCAATTCTGTTAACTTTTGGAGAAACTGGACCCTGGCACAAAGATGCATACCTATAATCCCAACACTTGAGACGGAGGGCAGGGGATCAGTGCATCAAGATCATTGTCTGCTACATAGTGAGTTCGAGACCAGCCTATGGAGCTGGGATACAGACTACAAAAAGTTAGTTCTCTTGAGAACTGTAACTGGTGTTGATGGACAGCTGTCGGGCCAGCATCGGGAGGACAGGAAAGGACCTGTGCAGGCTGGGGCAGCAGCGGAGGCACCCAGGAATGTATACTCTACAGACCAGCATTGAGAGAGATCTGAGAAGGAACAAAGATTTGCTTGTGTCAGCCTGGTCGGTCTCCCTTTGGGATGATTGAAGTCACCTTTGTCTTGGTGCCTACAGTCTTTTCCATGGAGTGATTGATCATCAGGATAATTCTCTGAAAATGCAAAGCAGCTCTCTGAAGTGCTCCATGGTTCACCGTGGTCTTCAGAGTCTGTGGCAGCTCATCTGGACCTTGTTGTGTTAATAGATGTTCTCAAGGGCTTTAGCTTCAGTTTCCCTCTTTTCCACACAGTATTTTCATCTTTCAAACATGCATCTCCTGGGAGGTCCCCGAGTGGACCACACTCTTTCAGACCTCCTTACCTTGGCATGCAGGGCTAATGCAGCTCCTCCAAGGCTCCACAGCACCAGCCTGCCAGAAGCTCCTCTTGACTCCCAGCCTGAGCTCCTGATAATCTATATTTCAACTCCTTGACTTCTTGTTGGTGTCTTTTGCTAGACTCAGAAGAGCAGGATTATCACTGTCTTTAGTTCTTCCTATATCTTCAATAGTGGGGCCTATGCTTGGCCAAAAAAAACCCAAATAAACAAACAAACAAAACAACAACAACAACAAAAAACCCCTAAAGCGACAACAAAAAACAGGGACAGCAGGATCCTTGCTCCCTGGGAGGTAATAGGCTTCCAGAAGGAATGAATTTGGAGAGGACAGGAGGTAGATTCTGGTGACACCTTGCTTCATAACTGCAGCCCCGTGCATTCTCCCCTCAAACCGTCAAGCTTTCTGCGGGGGTGTGTGTGTGTGTGTGTGATGAAGCCTTAAAATCAACACAGCCACCCAGATCCTGCCCCATCCCTCTAACATTCTGTGCTGTAGCCAGGGTCAGAGATGCCCTGCTGCTGCAGGGCACGTGGCAAGAGCAGCTTCATCTCCCGTTTCAGTCTGCTTTTAGTAACTGCGCGTCAGAGCACAGAAATGGGCGTTCAAGGACCTCAGTGGGCATGTCTGTCTCTTGCCCTGTGCTTGCAAGGCCTACATTATATAACCTTTGCCAGCCTGTGCTAGGTCAGGCTGCTGCCTTTTGATTGCAGCTAAGAGGGAAAGACCCACTTAGGAAATGCTAGGCCTCTAAGGGAAAAAATGATACCAGGTTCATTGCTAGTTTCACATAGGAGACTTTCAGCGAATGTGGTAGATGCAGCCGTGGCTCTGAGGTCTATACTCACACTGCTTTGTGCCTAAGTACCAAACACTGAAAGCCCAAGTGAGCTTTAAGTGAGTCACTGCTCCTGGCAAGCATCAGCATGCCCTCACCCACCTTCTGCAACCTCAGCCAAGAAAAGATTCCCCAGTAAGCCACTTTGGCACTTGGCTTGCCTCCCCCCACCTTGCACCCTGTTAAAAGCTACTGCTGGTTGTTTTTGTAAGCCACAGACTAGTTGGCCAACAAATGGACATTTTCCTAGTGACAATCTGAGCTCTGCCTCCCTGCTGAGGTCTGTGATGGGCAGATGCCTATGCCCGTGGGCTCAGAGAGGGCAAGCGGAGTTGGCAGCATCTGCTCCCGTGAACAGACCTCCTTCCCGGGCTGAAGACTCATGGCATTTGGGAACCCGAGCATCTTCTCAGAGGGAATGAGCTTGCAGCAAATATTTCCAGAAGTGCATCTGACAAGCGCATGAACATTCCCACGGCCACGTGGGACCCGATGCCGGCTATCGAGTGTATGTGTGATCCAGAATTCCTGCAGGCGCTGTTGTGAAAATGTGGACCCCAGGCTACTTTGCAGGATATTTCCTGTGGGAAAGTGGGCTAGCTTCCAGTTTCTGGAGCCCCATTCAGAACCCTCCAGGGACTGCAGATAGCGCCGTCTTCCCTAAGCACCTGAGGCGAGTCTTTCTGCACAGAATACCACATCTACCATTCTTCAGCTTTCGGAGTGGCTCCTGAGGTAAGCAGGCCTCAGACATATCCTGTTTGACACACAGGGGAGACTTGCTTACCCAGGTAGGTGTTGTCCTACCTGGATGGATTCATGGTTGAACTGATGGATAGATAGCTCAGGGTAACACCCACTGCGGGCTCTTCTAGAGATCTGACTTCATCTCTTCTCAGCTGAGTCGTCTTTCCTGAGGCCTGTTCTTCACATCGGTCACACGGGATATCTTTTATCTGATGATTCTCCTTGGGTGGTTGGTGTGAAGTCACATCTCAGGCTGTGAGCACATGTCACCCCAGGAGCTGTAACGGGACACTGGGCGGACGCGAGAGCTCTGCTCTCTGAGGCACACGCGATGAAGCTCCTACCCAGGAGTTTTTTTGTTTTTTTTGTTTTTGTTCAGAATTGCCATTCTCCCGAGTCACAATGGTCCTCCTTTCAGGATCTATTCGGCCAAGTGACTGCCTCACCTGCCCGCTTCTGATAACGTCAGGAAGGAAGGCTGCACCTGTCCGAATGATATTTCCTTCTTTATTTCTCCACTTCCTGTTGTCACCCCTGCCTCCAATGTTCCCGATTCCTGACATTGTGCAGGAGCCCAGCCGGAAGTGCTGCTCTTCTCCTGGAGTGCCCACTGGAACTCATCAGCCATTACGCGGCACACACCCTTAGCATTTTGCTATCTTAAGTTGTCAAGGTCATTATGAAACATTAGGAACGCTGCTGAAGGACACGCAACACCTTCTCCTGTCACCTCGCATTCAAGAACAACATTTAGAAGAGAGAGTGATGGAGAAATTTAAGGCCATCTTGTCCCAGGCAAATCAAGAAGGTTGGTCACCAAAACCTCTTTGGGAAGGCATTTATAATACTAACTATGAAGTGATATCAATACTCCTGTAATACCAGTAGCAGTGATAGCTAACATTTATGTGCTGGCTTTGCCAGCTGGTGTTCTTTGTATATGTTAACTCTCCCGTCTCTCTCAACAGTCCTGTAGATTATGCACTGTTTATCCCAGTCTGTAGATGGGGAAATGGGTTTGTAGGCACATTTACCCATGCAGGAAAGATGGCTTTCTGGCTTCCCTAAGGAAGCATCACTCTTTCTGACTGTTCTACCTCTGCACTGGGAGACCTGGAGAGAGCTAGTCCTGGAATAACTGTCTCCAAAACTCGAGTGCTTTCCCTTCACCCATGTAGCTTTCCTTCCGATGAACATCTAGTGTCAATGACAAAGTTGAGAAGTCGGTCTAACGAACACACTGATCGTAAGTCCCCTGACACCCGTTTGGTGATTCTGTGGGTTCTTTCAGCAGCACTTCCAGGATACCTTGAACTTCATTCCTCCCAGAGCTGCGGCACCGAGTGAAGGGAGGAAGCCTCCCTTAGGCATTGATTGTATTAGCACTGTATAAAGCAAACCCACGGCCCCTGTAATATTCAACTCAGGCTGCCATGAACAAAATGCCACAGACTGTTTGCCTTTGATAACAGAAATGTGTTTTCTCATAGTTCTCAAGTCTGGAGCCCAAGATCTAAGTGCCAGCCAGGCTGATTCCTGACAAGGCTGTCTTTTCTTTCTTGTGGTCAGCTCCTTATCACTGAGCCCTCATGTGGTCCCCTTTCTGTGTTCATTCAAGTACACACTCATGGAGGCCTCTGGTTTCTATTGATCTTCCTGGAGTGGCAAAACTCCTGTGAGATCAGGGCCTTGTACTTACGACCTGTTTAAGTCCCTGAAATTCTCTTTTCTCAAAAGCAGTCATATTGTAGTTAGATGTAGTTAGTTTCGGCCAGGCACAATGCTACAGGACTGTAATCCTAACCCTTAGAAGACAAAGGCCAGGGGATCATGAGTTGGAAACCAGTGTGGGACACACAGTGAGTTCAAGGTCATACTGAGCTACCCATCTCAAAACAAGCAAGAGCACACAGCCACTACCAAAACCAATAAGAACTTGGGAGTTTTAATATGTGCATTCAGGAGACCATAGTTCCGTCTGTAAGAACTTTAGGACCTGGTCCTGTGACTGGGGGCTTCATGGGTTAATGGTGATTGTATACGTCTTAAATTGATAGTGTATGCACTAGAGCTGTGACATTAAATGAAAAATGTAGTATAGTTTTAGTGTGGACATACTTGTTGATGCTTCAACTTTTCAAATCCATAATCTAGACCATGGGTGCGATTGTTGAGCATGAATGTTTGTGTATCTATCCAGAACTTATAGCCACGTAACACACAGTTCTTAGAAAGTGCAACCCATCCAATGGAAATAGAGCTACTGTGATATGTCCAGATGGGTGACTCATCCACAATAAATTGCTTCTTTTTTGAAGATCTTGACACAGCAGATCTTAGATTCCAAGGACAGCTGTTACTTGCCATTTCTTTCATTTCCTTGATATTTCTGCTTTGGTTTAGCTGAGGTTTGAGTGTTCCTCTTAGGTTTCATGTGTTGGAGGCTTCGTCTGCCGTGTGGAAATGTTGATGGGGGTGGAGCTTTAATGCGTAGAGTCCAGGGGAAAGTCACCAAGGGCGAGGTAATTCCCTTAGGACCTCTGAATTAGTTATCATGAAAGTTGTTCTTAAGAATAAGCCAGACCGGTCCCTTCCTGTGGCTTCCTTTGTATCGACAAAAATCTCTCCCTCTCAGTGGCTTCTGCTATTGTGGTTCCTTCTACCATGAGGCCCTCAGCAAAGCTAAACTGATGCTAATAAAATGCCCTTGGTCCTCCAGCAGTGTCCCCCACAAGCTCAGTTTGAATACTGGGTCCCTTGTTGTTGGTGGAGTTTGGGAAGGTGAAACCTTTAGAAAGTGGGGCCTTCCTGGAGGAAGGATGCTCCTTGAGCTTTCCCACCTCCTGTCAATCCCTGCTCCTGTAGTATGGTCTCATGTGCCTGCTTTCCCCACCACTGGGGACTGTATCTCCTTGAAGCTGTGGTTTCAAATGAAGCCTTCCTCTACAAGTTCCTCTTGTTAGAATTTTTTATCTCAGCAATAAGAAGTAATAAAGACAGTTGGCTAACTATATGTTCCTTCATAAAATTATCCTGACAGAATTTCATTCTTGTAATGCAACAGAGATTCATGGCATTATTAATGGTTGTCTGAGATTTTCTAATCATATAATCCTTCCTACATAAGAATTCATAGGACTTGTTATTTCTGAAGATTTATTTTAGATTTTATCTTGTTCTCATTTCATAATTTCTTCCTTGGAGTACTCATGGTTCCAACCATATTTTTCTACCCGCTGGAAGTAACTAGTGACTAAATCCTGGCAGTTTTTCTCATGTGACATATTGCAACATTTTCCTCTTATTTCTATTGGCCCACCCAGCCTTTATTGTCTCACTAGTTACTTGCTGCCTCAGGCCCATTCTGGCTTCCTGGGTCTTACTCCTTTTTTCTCTGTCCCTATGTTTTTGCTAGAACCGTTTTCACAGATGTCTCTATAGCAGTCCACTGCTTGGTGCCTATAGAAGCTCTGTTTTATTTACCAGATCAGACCTGAGGAATCAGGACTAACTTTGACCTTATGCCTCTCTTTGTGCATATGAATATTCTTCTAAACAGACTTTGAGTTGGGCCGAGATGTGGCTCAACAGCTAGAGGCCAAACTCATAGCCAAACATAGTCTCTGAATTGCTTCTACATGGTTTTTCTTTGTTGTTATTGCTTTAATTTCTGCATTACAGAATACCATCACTGAAAAGGGACATTGAGAAGGCTAATTCTATACCGTACAATCAATGTCTTCCACAAGCCATCATTCAGCAGTAATTTTAATGCTCCCCTTGACAGAGAACTTATAGAAGTACATTCAATTTTCACGCATTTTTTTTCAGAAACATTTTTCTCAAATACAGACAAAATTGGAGTCTATGATAGTTGCCCATTGGACTCTTTATTCTGCTCTTTAAGAAGTACTGTTGTGTGAATGTTTGCCTCTTTGCATATTGCTCCTCCAAATGCTCCATTACCATTTTCTCCACTTGAGTCTTCCGAGTCTTACCTTCTGATTGTCCTCTGAGGCTCCCGTGGTTGGTAGTTTCTTCCTACCCTGTGGTCTCCGTAACTGAACCTCAATCTAGTTTTTGACTGTGGGGTTAATAGTAGTGCCATAGTCAGCTAAAACTACAATCCCTTTTAATTAATATTTGTCCCATTTTTATGTCATACTTCTCATGACTATTTGGGTAGTTTATTCATTGTTCTTTCTCAGAAATAAGGTCGTTTATCTATTTGTATTAAACTCTATCATGTCCTTATGTGGCCACCATTTCAGCCAGAAGAAATCTCCATAGATTTTATATGCATTATTCTATGTGAATGCTCTCCCCCAGGGGTCATAAGCCATCTTAAAGATGGTCATTAATACTGTTGAAGGTTTCAGTCAAGTTTCTCATCAAAGCAGCATGAGGAGGACATTTCAGAGCCAGCAGCACAGTACGAGGTGGTATTGATGGGCATTTCAGGACCACCCATCGCTGTATCTGTATCTCTTCCTCTGGTCTGGAGGAATGCTAGTTATCAGTTCTCTGAGCTGCAGTGGAAATGAAGAGCATTGGAATCAAGCGGAGTCCCTTGTTCTACAGCATCCATGCTACATTGAGTCCAGTTTTTATTCCTCCCATTGAAGGCTTGCTTTATTTTTTCATCTTGCTGTTTATAATGATACGATTCACAGAACTGTTAGAACGTCTCTGGGAAATGGGCACTTGTGTCTTCTCCCTTGGCTCCAAGCATTGATTTTTTCGAATACATTGAAACTAGCATACCACCTTAAGCATACCACCTTAAGATGCTTGGTTTTGTTTGAACATTGCATGACACAGTTTGGCACAGGAAATAATCAAATGAGCTTTTACTCACAGTGAACTGATATGATAACCTATCAGTTTCCTACATAAATGTGCTGTGACTAATGGCCAGTTACTGACTTCCTCTGCAATGGATTTATAAACATGGCCTGTATATACAGTTTTTGAAACTCCAAGTTGTGGGCTGAATGAAGCCTTATTCTAACAGCAGTAGACTCTCCCATGCTGTTATTTAGAGGCAAACAATTTTTCAGGATGAGTGCATAGCACTTACAAGTGAGCTTCCATGTAGTATCTCTGAGGAGATGTAGAAAGTGAACAAAACATTTTTTGAATATAACAGTCACGGCTAGCTCTGTCCCCTGTCTTGTCCACCTAAAAGAAGAGCACTGTAGTGATGGTGACAGTGTTGAAAGTTGTCCACATACCTTCTTCCAAGATCCTTTATGGTCATAGCACCATTTGACAAACACATTTGATCGCTTCTTTATACTTGCCTTCCTACAGCTGTCACCTGTTCTTCTTTAAGGCCATACAGGAAATTTTGTATTAGATAATCAATCCCATTCATTTGGGCCTGTGACAACATACTGTGGCCGAGGTACCAGGAGGAGAAAGCCTGTTCGTTCAGAATGTCATTCTGTAGTCTGTCTCTAGGGCAACCCCACATGGTCTAAACCCTCCCAGGACAGTCTGTCTGTTAAAGGTTTCCACTGCCATCTAGTAGTATCAAGCTGGGAATCCAGCTTTTAACACACGGACCTTCGAGGATATCCCAGATCCAAACTCTAAGGAGATCTCCTGGCGAGAGTGAGTTGTCAACTAGACAGGATCTGGAACGATCTTGGAGACAAACTTCTGGGCATGTCTGTGAGGGAGTCTCTATATTTGGTTAACTGAAGTAGCAAGGTCCTCTCTAAGTGTGAATGGTACTCTTCTGTGAGTCTCAGAACTCATAAAAAGGAAAAGGTAGTCTGGGCACCATTATTTGGGGAAATTTCTTATTAAGCTAGAATAATTTATTTTTCTATATCATTTCAACATTAACAAGAATATAATTTTGGAGTAGAGAGGGTTTTTTAAGCAAAGCTGTGTGAAATTATCAGCCATCTACCACTCTTACTAAAAGACTAAGCCTTTTACTTTAGGAACTATGAAATATCCTTTTCTTGTGTGCTTCTTAATTTCTTGTGTTTGCCTAGTATGTTTTCCTTTTCTAAAGGACCTTTCATAGCGGGATGAATTCCACATTGTCCAGGCCCAATGGTAGCCACTCACCTTCCCAGCCCTGCCTCACCTCCGTGTGTGTATGCTCAACTTTGGTTGGTTGGAAAAGGGTCTTGTATAGAGGTGGGATGACGTGGAGCTCTTTGGATGGAGTTGTTATGGTCACAAGCAGGCTCTTTGGATGCTGATGCAAAAGTGCAGTGACCTCTGCAGGTACAGGTTCCTCACCTTCTGGAGAAGAGCATCACCTCAGGTTTTGCAGGGTCACATCAACCTGTCCATCTGGGACAGTCTTGTGTCATTCTCATTTGTTCTCAGGGCCCTTAGGACTTGTCTGAGGACCCCTGAAACCTTTCTCTAAAGTCAGGCCCTATTTCAAAAAAAAATAAAATAATTTTGATAGAAAAATCTGTATATAGGTTCCTTTTCTCTCTGCTAGTGATATTTCCTCTCAAGGCAGTGCCCACAGTGAAAGACCCTCAGAGTGGTCCTTCCCTCAGTAGGAGACTCCTAACCCAAGGAACAGTCGAGACCACTGGCTGCAATTAGCAAGAGGTTTATTGGGTGGGCACAGGTACCTGTGGGCGGCAAAGTCCTTTCAGAGGACTTGCGTGCCTGCAGGCTGGGAGAAGGTCTTTTTTATAGGAAAAGGGTGGCAAAAGCAGGCATACAGAAGCAATGCATGGTTACAGGGATCTCATTGGTCAGTTCGAATGAGGCGATGGGTTCATTTAGGGGACAAGCTTCCGGGAGACATGAAGGTCTGATAATAATAGCAGACTTGGCCCTATATAGGGTACATGTAGTTTTTCCCAGAACTGTTCGTTCCCCTCCTAGGCCTGGTGTCTGACCACAGATATCCTGTTTTGGCCGCCTAGGAGTACCGACTTTACCTTGAACTTACATTTGTTTGTGTGAAAGCCTTGCAAAATGGCATTACAGCAGCTAAGCTGGGGTCTTTCAACAGTAATGAAGGCAAAGGGGAAAAGTCAAAAGATGAACGTCCTGGAACTATGCAGGGTACTGGCTTATTGGATTGCCACAGGGGAAGCATTGCTTCTGTTTTATAGGTGGGGAAACACTGAGGAGATCTGATAAAGGGCCAAGAGCTGATGGGATCAGGCTTCCTGGCAGTCACCCATCTCCTCTATCAACACAAAGCACCAGTAGTTTTAGGCCACACTGGTCCTGACCCCCTCCCCCGCTCCCACCCTGCCCCTGAATTTTGCTCAAGACTATGTGTGTGTATGTGCACTATACACACTTCCATCACAAACTAAAATTGCAAAGGAATTCCAGGTTGGGCTTTGTGTGCTTATGTGGCAAGGGGGGTGGGCAGGGATCCAGAGGAGAAAGAAACAGTGGTTAACTTCACTCAGTTCAAATGACTTTTTTGTTTGTTTGTTTTTGAGACAGTGTCTCACTATATAGCTCAGGCTGCCCTTGAATGCTCAGTCCTCCTGCCTTGGCCCTGTGAGCACTGGGGTTATAGGCATAGGCTTCCACACTTGACTGCTTCTCCAGCATTGATCTTTTATTCTTCTTGACATCTTGACATCTAAGTGAAATTCTGAAATAAGAAAGGTTTTACTCCTAGAAATCCGACCTCAGATGAAGGCTCGCTTTTAAAGCTCTGGTTATACACCCCGGAGCAAGGTCCGGTTTTTCCCAGCTACACTTCTGCACTCATATAGGAAGGCATTTTGGAAAGACTCTAAGGAGCAAAAGAAACGTTCTCTGGGGAGGGTTTTTTTTTTAAAGTAGTCATGGATTAGTCAAGTTGGGTTCAAGATTTCAAAATGTTATAGTTCATATTCCTTCTACAAAGCATACACAAATATATAACTAGAAAGGGGGAAATGAACAGTTAGGAATCGTTTTCATTGATACTCACTATTTTTTAGATAACAGATTGTGAGTATCTTCATATCTACTGGACAAATTAAAATTGGTTGATCATGTACCATGCTAACATATTAGTACACTTGAGAGAGGTCCTCCGTCAAGCCTTTATTCTTATTAACTCATAGTTGTTGGGAAAGTGTTTAGAATCTCTGTAAGTAAAAGCACCATGTTTAATACCATTTCAGGCACATGCACTATCCAGGAGACAAAAGGGGTGTCTTCAGATATTTAAGTGGGTTTCCTATGTGAGAGGAGTCCAGCTTCTTGTAAGAGAATTGAAGATAATGGGTTAGGAGCAATGGACTCAAATCTCAGGGAGACAGAATTAAAAACAAAAGCAACAGCAACAAATGAAAGACTAAAATGTAGAGGTTTCCGAAAATTGAGTGGATGAGCTCCCGATCTTATGGATGTTAGGGTAGAGGCTGGACAGTCACTGATTGGACGTTTGCTATAAAGATGGAGTTGAAATGAACTGGACACTCTGTAGGATGCTCTCCAACCTTGGAATCAGGTGATAATATGCATACTGGAAATCAGACTTCGGACTTTCTGACCAGAAAATAAGTAACAGTTTAGCCCCTGTCAGGTGTGTATCATGGCGCAGGATTCCATTCCTCTGCTGCCAGCTCCAGAAGTCACTGTATGGCCACGATGTCCTCAGGAAAGCAGCTACAAATGCCCCCTGGCACAGCAAACACTTCTTAGCGTGCAGACTCAGAAACATTGCGTCCATTTCTTCGGGGACTTTTATTTTTTTTTGTCTCCAATTTCTAAGCTGATATCAGTTCAGAATCTTATATATTTGTCCACAAACCAAGCATGAAAACCAAGAAAGATTTCTCTTCTTCTGCGGGACAGGCATCTCAATTACCGCTCTTTTCCTTTATCTCAGGCTGTTAACTAACTCTGACAGCTGAGAAGTAATCGCTCTTCTGAACGTAGAAGACTTAATGCAGAACCGCTCCCAGAGATCTTTGTGTTTTCATAGCAAGTTCTGGTTGATTATACAAACGAAACTCTAAAGCAGTGACTCACCCTTGTAGAATCGAACTCTGGGACTGGCAGGGGCAGTCTGGGGGACAGCGAGGAGTCCTCCTGGTTTACAAACCATCTGACGCAGGTATCTGGGCTTTCCCTGAGAAGAAAGCTCTGAGCTGTGTTCATTTTGCTCATTTCCATATAGGATGATGGAGTAGAATTTAGTTACGGCTGACACTCGGTGCGTGGGTAATTTGTGCCTTTTCCATTCCGACCATGGGTATTCTCTGAGGTGCCTCTCCTCATCTCTCCACAGAAGACCATTCACCGAGGCAGATGGCCACACCAGATGCCCTCTCGGGCAACGGCCTCTAAAATAACCTGAAGCATCTTTGGTGATTTATGTCCTGAAAGCCCCATCAGCATTTATAATCTTCGGAACAGGAGGACTTTCTGGCGGTTTTAATGGAATTTCTGGTTCATATTAGACCCAATAAAATATCTTCAGGAAGACAATCTAACTTACATCCGATGATGTAACTACTAGATATCCTGTGTCCCGAACGAGGGATAGCCCAGGCCTGGGACCTGCCTGAGAACACAAGGAGTTGAAGTGGTTTTCACTCTCTGGGGCCAGCCTGCTCCCAGGATGACTGCTTTTTATTCCTCAAAGAAGCAGTTAATACACAAATGGCCAGATCATCAAATGCTGTGGGACATCTGAGCACAAAGCACCTGAGTTCAAAGAGCCGGAAGTAGCCTTTCCACCTGGAATGGCTTACTGTCTGTAGCGGGACGTATCTAAGGAAGTTTTTCCACACAAAACTTCTTAGGTGGTCTTAGCACATCTGGTGAAGATCATTGGTTAAAATCCCCTGAAGAAGTGGATAGAAGGAAAATATTCTATGACCCTAAATATTCTTGGGAGCCCAAATCTGACTTTCCTTTCCCAGACAGCCACAGCCTCTGTGCGAGCAGCAGATTTGGCTTCTCGTAGTGTTCTTCCGTTAAGAATGACTAGCCTTGGGCTGTTTGATCTTTCACTCCCTGAAAAATTAACACAGACTCTCAGGGGCCCAGCAAAAGCTGTGTCCATTTCTGTTCAAACAGCACAGAAACATTCACGAATACTTATTTTTCATCTGCAGTTTCTTATGCACCAACCTGCTTAACTGGTCAGTTCTTAGAAATATTAAAGTTAATAGAGCTATGCTCGCTTGTTCCCGTTGTTCTTGAGAGCTGGCCCGATAGTTTTCCCAGAAGGCTCTGCGGACTTGACCTGTGGCAGCTCCTGAGTTTGTGTAGGTGTGCATCTGTAAGAAATTGGGGCAAAAGGATAAAAGCAGTCTTTGAAAAGGCAATCCATCTCTCCTTTCTCTAAGCACTCCATATTCCTTGAAGAGAAACCTTTGTATTTCCACGGAGTAAAAGAATACATCCTACCGTGTAGACTAACAGCCTAATCAATACCATTTTTTTTCAAGTCTTGTCACCGTTTCAAATTCCTATCAATGTCATGTTTGGCAATTAGGAATGAAATACTATAAGCACAAAATAACTTGATTTTTTTCTGAGTTGTCTCATCATCTCCAAGTAAAGTGGTTTCCATCCACATATGTGACCATCTTCAGTGATATTTTTCAGTTACTGCAGTAATTGGTCCTCTTTTCTTTTTTCCTTTGTGAGACAAGGTCTCAATGAATCAGGAGCTCAATTATCTAGCTAGACTGGCTTGGCCAAGATCCTCCTTCCTATGTTTCCCCAAAGCTGGATAACATCAAGACCCAATTTTTCCAAACATGTTTGGGATCTAACTCAGGGTGTCATATTTATGTGGCAAACCTTCTGCTGTCTGAGTCCACCTCCTCAGCCCCATAAATAAGGATTTTAGTAAGGTTCACACCTGGTTGTTCCTTTCTGCTAAGTGTCTTTTGCCTTTGAGACCTTATGAAATAGAATAAATGAAACCGCTTGCTAAGAAGCTGGCACTGGGTCTGGTACAGGATTCGTGGAGAGGCGAAGCAGTCCGCCACACCGCGTTCACTACGTTCTTCCACAGACTAGACGGGCGTGTATCTGTGCTTAGACATTTCTCTCTCTCTCTCTCTCTCTCTCTCTCTCTCTCTCTCTCTCTCTCTCTCTCTCTCTCTCTCTCTCCCTCCCTCCCTCCCTCCCTCCCTCTCCCTGCCCTCCTCTGGCCTCAGAATCTTACCAGATGGCTTTATTATTTATTTACTCCACTGGTTCTTTTCACCTTTCCCAGATTTACAAAGTCTCCACTCCACAGGAAGAGGGCAGAGATTATTATTGTACGTGTGAAACACGAGTCTGTCCATGTCATCCCTTGTGATGATGATGGTGGTGACAATGACCACAAAGAAACTAGTCTTTTCTCTGAGAGGCAGGAACCCTTCCACCCTCTCCACATCTTACAAGATCCATAGAGCCCAGCTGTTCTACTCTCAGACACCTCTTAACCCCCTTTAAGGGAGAGAACGTGCGTTGACCTTCTTGGGGTGTCAGATTCTATCATCACGGCACTGCGAGTTCCTTCTCCAACCCCAGTGCCTGCTTCATCAGCTGGGTCTCTGTGTATCGGGAAGAACTGCCTCAGAAAACCTTAACACATTATAAAAAGACTTTTTCAATCTTGTTTTTATGACGACTGTACATTTGGGAAAAAAAGTCCACAGACCTCAAAATGTGAAGATTTTGACTTTGAATCCCAATGTCCCATGAGCTAAGGAGTCAAAGTGTAATGAGCTCACCCTTCCCTGACCACGGTGGCACAATCCATAGGGGATGTGGAGTTTGGCTTCCCAGGTAGCTTGGTGTGCACAGGTCCAGATGGGAGCCCCAGCTGTACAGGGTGTTCTCTTGGTGTGCACAGGTCCAGATGGGAGCCCCAGCTGTACAGGGTGTTCTCTTGGTGTGCACAGGTCCAGATGGGAGCCCCAGCTGTACAGGGTGTTCTCTTGGTGTGCACAGGTCCAGATGGGAGCCCCAGCTGTACAGGGTGTTCTCTTGGTGTGCACAGGTCCAGATGGGAGCCCCAGCTGTACAGGGTGTTCTCTTGGTGTGCACAGGTCCAGATGGGAGCCCCAGCTGTACAGGGTGTTCTCTTGAACACCACTCAGTTTTTTGGGTCAGCATTTTCCCTATCTATAAAAAGACAAGTGAGAAGAACAATAAAACTGCACTCACGGACTGCGGCGGATTTATATATAAATGAGCAGAGCATGTTTGATGCCCTGTTAAGTAACAACATCAGCAGCAGCACATGAGACAAACCAGAGGGCCTCACGGCCATTTGAAGAGCTAGCCTGTCTCCGCAGGACAGAGAATATAACCCTGCTAATAGCATACTAACTGTGGGAAATCTGTTATCCGATGGAGGCCTAGACACTGAGACTTCTACATTTCCTCGGATACTGCACTTGTTGGGAGAGGTTACTATTATAAGGTACCACCACTTGGGAGGCTTAGAACTCAGAAGTTTATTATATCAATGTTCTGGAGACTAAGAGTCCGAAATTAAGGTACCGTCCGTCCGGGACATGTTCTCTCTGACCTGTGTTGGTTAGGGTTTTGTTGTTGTTGTTTTGTTTCTGTCTACTCGGCAATTTAGAGTTATCTGGGAAGAGGGAACCTCGGTTGAGAAAATGTTTCTATCAGCCTGGCTGGTAGGCAAGTCTCTAAGGTGTTGTCTTGAGTAATGATTGATGTGGGAGGAGCCAGCTCATTCAGGATGGTGCCACTAGAGGTGGCCTGGCCTATATAAGAAAGCTGAGGGAGGAACCAGTGAGCTGCCTACCTCCAAGGTCTCAGATCAGGCTCTGCCTTAGCTTCCCCTCATGATATACTGGAAACCTGTTAGCCAAATAAATCCTTTTTTCCTCAAGTTGCTTTTGGTCGTGATGTTTATCACAGAAATAGGAATCTAGCTATGGGAGGATCCTTCATCCTTCAGCTATGGACAGCCTGAAACTACTTGGCTCGTGACAATGTGGCGACTTTCTTCTAGTATATCTCCACTGTCTCCAAATCGTGCCGCTGTCTGCACCCACGTGTACATGCAGAGGTCAAAGCGTGGAATTGGAGCGTCTTCCCGTATTGCTCTCAGAATTATTGCCTCAAGACAGGATTACACTGAAAGCTTCCTGTTGTTGACTTGGTTGGCTGGCCAATGAGATTTCTGGGAGCTGCTTTCTCTGTCCCACAGAACTAGGGTGATGGGCAAACACAGCCATGCCTGGCTTCCTAGGTAGATGCTGGGCATTGGAACCCAGGTCCTCATGTGTGCAGAGACATCACCTACTCAGTCCCAAACTTCTCCTTTCAGTAACGTCACAAGCGCATGGCATGAGTGCCCACTTTTTGTGTGAACTTGGAGTTTATTAAGGAAAGGTTTACATAGATGTAAACTTGGGCTTGAAGAAAGAGGCTTAAGAAAAACACTCAAATACATGCCAAGGGCGAGTGTGTGGTCTTACAACTTAACTTGACTATCTCTCTGAAGACCGTAGTTGCAAATGTCCAGTTCTGAGGGACTGGATAGCATTCCAGCATACTTTCAACTTGTTTTATTGGACATATAATCTTTAGCATCCCCTCACTGTTGTGGTATTTATAAACTGTTCTTGGTTGGATTTTACCAAATTTTGAGGCCACGTATTATCTGTGGGCCTTCTAATTTGATGAAAAATTGCTGACCCAGTACAGGCACCTTTTCTGATATGTGTCCTTGCCCGGTAGCCCATTTTAGTGTCTTCTTAAAATGCATCCCCCCCCCCCCCCGCCTGCTACGTTAGACTGTTTTGATTGCAGAAATGGCTTGTGCTTACTCTAACAATTAGATCTCTTGCCTGTTCTCCCATCATCTCCACCTTAATACTAACGCGATATTCCCAGCCTGCTCTTGGTCCCTCCGCCTTTTCCTCCCTGCTCAGCCATGTGAGAACACACCTGTCAGCTTGGGTCTTTTATTCCTCCAGAAATGAGACCACGCCTGTCAGGTACTTTCCCTGCCTCCAGGTCGCACGCAGGCACAGAGCTGTTTCTTTTTGACAGCCGCAGAAGATGTGGGTGGCCTACAAGTTTCCGTGGCTCCCTGGCAGGTGGAAATTTAGATCGCCCTTCCCCATTTTGGGCTGTGGGGAACGATGAGTAGAAGCGGAGCCCACACCTTTGTTTTTCTAATGTGCAGCTTCAACAGGCACTGTTTTTAAAGAAAACAGCAACAATGATTACATGTCTGCTCTGAACACAAACACTAGTGTCTGGGAGCTTTTCAGAGTGTGGCAATGAGCTGGCCCACCCACTATTGCTCTGATGCCCTTTGCCTGCCTTGGGAAGGCACAGAAAGATTGCCACAGACCAAGAGAGAGCTTCAAAATGAGGTTGGGAGCTTTCTCGAGCCCTTACACTTAACAGTGCCTGAATTTTATTAAGGTTCTATAGCATTGTTCCTTTTGTCAGCTGAGAATAAGCCTTCATATGTCACGCATTCCAAATGCAGTTCCCAATTAGACTGGACAAGCAAGCTCTTCAGGAAAAATAATTAGGACAGGCTAAAGATAACCTGCATTTATAAGTAAGCTTAAAGTCAAGCCACCCTCCGCTTTAGGGCAGTTTCAGGGCTTAGTTTGTGTATAGACACATCACCAGCAGGCACCCAGACACTGTGTTCTAATCGCAGGTTAGCATCATTCATATAAACTGGTTCTGTTTTCAGAGTAAGGCACACAGGAGCCTCAGCAATTCTTGGTCAATAGCCAGCTAGTATACTGCAGTGACCTGGGATGACCTGCGAGCCCACAGGCAGGACGTGAGCTTATAGGTTTATCTATTTTAACTGGCAAGGACTGGAGCGTGACTAGAGTCAGAGAGACGGAAGCAGGGCTTGCTTGGGTATGATGCTGCCATGTTTTTGTTTTCTCCTCTTTAAAGGCTTATAATAGAAACTACAAAACTTCAAATAGTATAGAAGTTCCTAGAGGCAGCTGGGACGTAGTGGTGCATGCCTTTAATCCCAGCACTCGGGAGGGAGGCGGAGGCAGGAGGATCTCTGTGAGTTCAAGGACAGGCTCCAAAGCTATACAGAGAATGTCTCGAAAACCAAAAATAAATAATAAATAAGAAGTCCTTGAGGCAACAGATAGCATATGTCCTATTTTCAAGATATTTTGCTACCCGAGTCAACAAAGGTTACAGAGTAGTATAAACAGTATAATGCTATGTGTTTTACATAATGAATTATAATATATTAATACAGAGATATGTAAAGATAGACATGTAGATGTGGGCATACATGTATGTTTAAGAATTAACTGGTCTAAGAATGGAGGAGTACTTAATGTCTTAGAACTCTCCTTCCCCACTTAGCAAAATACATAACATCAGAATGCTTACTTACTGGCTGATTCTTAACCAGCTTCTGCCGCCCAGTTCTCTTTGGATTGCGCCATAACTTGTTTCCCCATCCCCGGGTGAAGGACACTTCAACACAGATTCAGTGTGGTAATATTACAGCCAGCACCACAGGGAACATCTTCTTAAAGTTATATGAAGGCCGGCGTTCTAAATATTGCCATCCACAGTGGCATGCATACGTAGCGCCAGCTCTTTGGGAGGCTGAGGCAGGCATACCATTTGAATTTCAAAAATTGCAGCCAGCCTGGGCAACATAGCAAGTCTCTGCACATAGAAACCCTCAAAGTATACTAACAAATTGATTCACAACCATTGTACTTCTGGAATTTGGGTCATGATTCATTATTCGCAATATAAAAAAATGATTCTGGCATAACGTTTGTTTTAATTTGATTTCCACTTAAAGTTTTGATCCATTTGAAAATTCTAGTAGATTACTAAACAGAGACCTATTCTGACTTTTTCATTCTGTCACAACCGCCACCCCAACGTTTATCATTCCTTATCTGTCTGCCCTGCCTCCATTTTGAAAGGCTTCATTTATCCTTCTCATAAATACCCGTATGTGCATGGCTATCTAAAGTCTGTATTTGTGGCCATTTTCTCTCTTTCTGTGCTACCCTCAGACTATTCCAATTACTGTAGCTTTGTAAAACATAATTTTGAAGTTTGGTAGAATTTGTTTCCCCATTCATCCCTCTACCGCCATTACAGTTTTCTTAACACAATTTTATTTTTCCATGTGATTTTGGGAATGACTTTCAAACATTTTCGCCAAGAAAAATCATATTTGGGCTTTGTTTGTGATCCATGCTTTTCGAGCATGGGGAAAACGTGTCTTTATGACGTGGGGTATACACACCCCAGAGCAGTGGACAACCTTTCTGTTATTTTGTGAGCAGAGGGGAAGACTCAAACTTTCTTCATATAAGACACGGAAATGTTATGTCACCACCCCCTGAGTATTTGACCGATCTAAAAATCATACATGAGTGGGATGTTTCCTATTGGGTTCTTTGTTGTGCAAAGGGAAACTTGTGGTTTTACTATATTAACGTCATATATTAACCAACAACTTACTCTGTTCTCTACCAAGTCTCATTAAATTTTCATTGCGTGTCTTGAGATCCCCAGATCCACAGTGATGTTAGGTGAAACTACCATGAGCTGGTGCCTCTCAGTCCCTCCAGGGAAGTTTGCTTTTCATCTTTCTGCTCTGTCTGTTATAAGGACAACAGTATTCTTTGTTTTCTATATCACATGGTTTAATATTTACAAACTACAGGTTATAATACATTCATGGACCCCAAAAATCTTTTATCCTGAGTGAAATTTATAAAAAGAAATGAAATTGTAAAACGAGTAGAGAAATACTAGAATAGTACATATTCTAACCACCATGAATTTTATGTTTCACAAACACACATTTCCTAAGTCGATAAACAAAGATAATTTCTTACTGTAAGATACGGTGAGAGAAAGTTTGAAGTGTGCTCTAAGGAGTGACTTCTTTCTGGATTTACAAATTCCTTCCCTTTTGCCTCTGTCACTTGAAAAATGAATACCCCTTTCCTCCTGGCTCCACCCCCTTGCTTCCTCAAGAGGAGGACCATGAGTGCTCTGCCCCTTGCCACCCTTTGGATGGCATGTCAGTGGTGCCCTAAGCTGAAATAAGATGTCTTCATCAGAAGTTGAAGGGGAAAGAGCCCTAAGCCAGGCTGTTGGAGAGCACAGAGGCAAAAGAGTGGTTTGTTGAACTCAGCAGACTGAATCTGTTCTGCTACTTTTGTTTATTTCTAATTATTTGCTAAACATATGTACAAATTATAAACCCTAGCCATATTTTCCACCTTCTTTTCTGACCACTTGGGTAGATCAGACTTTCTAGAAGACAGAGCTAGGTGAGATGCAATCAGGGTTCAATCCCAGGAACGTCACTGTGGCTGTGTATTGACGGACTTCCTTCTACACACAAAGGCGTGCCATAGAAGCATGGGAATATATGGGGGGTGATCCTGGTCTAATAGGTTCATCCTCGGCCTGCTTTTGATTCCGTTACACTATAATCGAGCATTCAAGTATCTGTTACTTAATCCAAGAAATAGAAAAGGTTTGCCCCAATTTTCTTTCTGTTGCTGTGATGAAGCGTTGGCCTAAACCAACTTGTGAAGAATGGTTCTGATTTCATCTTACAACTCCTAAGTCACAATCACTGAGGAAAGTCAAGGCAGAACACAAGGCAAGAACCCAGAGGCGGGCAGCTGTGGAGGAACGTTGCTTACCGGCTTGCTGTCCTTGCCTGGCTCAGCTAGCTTCCTTATGCAGTCAAGGCACACTTGCCTGGGGATAGCATCTCTCACATTGATCTAAGCCCCCCTGTATCAAATAGTCATCAGGAAAATGTCCCCACAGATGTGCACACAGGCCCATCTGACGGAGACCAGTCCCCAGTTGAGGCTCCTCCTTTTCAGCGTGTCACATTAACCACTGAGATCAGCCATCACAGTGCCGAAGAAGGGGTCGCCAGGCAAGTTAAAGTCCCCACCCATAAACGGACAGTCAGTCAGTAAGATTTTCTTTATTTTTTATTTATTTTTATTTTTTTATTGAGAAAAGGATAAAAAAACAAGCTTCCACCTCCTCCCAGCCTCCCACCTCCCTCCCCCTCCTCCCACCCTTCTCCCCCTCCTCCCACCCTTCTCCCCCTCCTCCCACTCCTCTCCCCCTCCCTCTCCAGTCCAAAGAGCAGTCAAAGCTTAGACAATACATTAGTATTATTTGCTTGTATTTCTTTGTGTGCAGGCAGCTGTCCATACTCCCAAATCCAAGCAACCTAGCACCAGGCTCTCCTGTTAGGCTGAACATCGGACTGGATTGGGTTTCTCTGTGATGTTACCACACACAGCCGCGTTGACGTTCTCTTGGGGTGTCTCACACTCAGACTCTACATTCCCACTTTGTACTTCCCATCCTGTGGTCTTTCAATGTGCACTGACAACTTCCCTTTCCTTCATGTTTGACTGACAAGAAGGAGGACAGGGAGCAATAGATAAAACCAACCAGACTGGTCTTGGTCTCAAGTTCAGGACCCTGGTGCGGCTCTCGCTCTCTTGTGTTGCCTATTGGGCAATTTTGGTTGTCTGGGGGGGGTGCTCCGCCCACTTAGCCCCTGCAGACTTCAAACCCATCACCGTTAAAGATGACAAGCATCAGCTACGCTGCCCGCCACTCGTCCTTCCTACTCTTCCTTTCCGTCTGAACCTTCTGCTCCTCCCTTGAGCCATGGCATCCCTCCCTACCTCTCCTTCTACTGCTGGTCTTGTGCTTCATTTTAATAAAGTGACCGGAGCAATCAGGAGAGAATCCGCCACAGCCACGTCCGTGCATCTCCCTTACCCGCCTTCCTCCTGTTCCTGTGCTGCCGTCTTTGTCTAGCCCCAGCCTCTCATGCACTTGGTTGATCTCTGCCTTCTCAGGATATAAGCTTCAGCACTTCTCCCTGTTCTTGCTTGGCCAGTCTCCCCCATCTCTGCTGAATCGTTCTCGTTTGCAATACATCCCGGGCGGATGCTGCTTCCTCCTCCTGTCCGTCTCTCCTTTCCACTTCAGCAGGTGTTCCTCACTCATCTGGGCTGTGAGTATGTTCACGGTGAAGCCTATGGACTCTTTCTCAAAACAACATCTTTAAATGCTTCACGTAAAACAGGACTGCAAAAGGAGTAATTATCAGCAATAATAATATTTTCAACTGATAGGGTGTGCTAACATTTTTCCTGTATTAATATGCTCATGAATTTAACATGAAAGCAAGCTAAGATTACATTTTAATTTTTAAGCAAAAATAAAGCATACTGCTGCAAAAAGTTCTCTCTAGATATAACCTTTGCACTACGTATGCTCCAAAAGCCTGTGTAATATTATGAGAGCAAAGATTCTCGTAGGATCTGTTCAATTTAAACAATGAAAATGGTTTGTCTCTGATATAGTGATTAATAAGGGATTATGTATAGAAAAGGAACAAAGCGGCTTGGGTTTCCCCCATAAAGAGATGCAGCTGAACTGAAGGCCCCTGTGCCAACCTCACAGTCACTTTGCCATAGTGGTGAATGAAGCCTTCTGAGGTTTCTGCAACCATCCCTATGCAATATGCAATGCAATTGCTAGTGGCTTAAACAGACTGCTGATATTGCATTAACAATTGATGGAAATGCAGATAAGCCACGGGGTCAAAATCAAGTTTCAGTGTTTCCCATCTCCACTGGCGTACTTCCCAGGTCCTTCGGGGCTCTCCTAAGAACCTGCTTCTTGCAACAGCCCTCAGTGCTCTGCCTTTGTTGTGTGGGGCTCTCTTCACTCAGGATCTTGACCCCCACCATCCTTTGGACCTCTTCTTAGTGAGGTCACCAATGCACCAATGACTTTTGTATTGCTATAGGCAATGGTGTTGCCTGTCTTAGCAACAGTATTTGAGAGGATTGGTTGCTCTTTTTTTAAAATTTATTTATTTATTAAAGATTTCTGTCTCTTCCCCGCCACCGCCTCTCATTTCCTTCCCCCTCCCCCAATCAAGTCTCCCTCCCTCGTCAGCCCAAAGAGCGATCAGGGTTCCCTGCCTTGTGGGAAGTCCAAGGACCACCCACCTCCATCCAGGTCTAGTAAGGTGAGATTGCTCTTTTTTTTTTTAATTTAATTTTCTTTTTCTTTTTTTTTTTTTTTTTTTGGTTTTTCGAGACAGGGTTTCTCTGTGGTTTTGGAGCCTGTCCTGGAACTAGCTCTTGTAGACCAGGCTGGTCTCGAACTCACAGAGATCCGCCTTCCTCTGCCTCCCAAGTGCTGGGATTAAAGGTGTGCGCCACCACCGCCCGGCTTAAATTTAATTTTCTACTTGTGTATATTCTTTGCATATGGCACTATGCGATATAAGACATTTAATACCAACATATATTTTATATGAGTGCATCTTTTTATCGAAAATTTAATTAGCTTATACCACATTGGGTTTCATCACATTTTCAAGCAAAATTGATTTTGATTGATCCCCCCCCATTTCCTGCCCCTCCTTGTATCCTTCTCCCCCCCATCTCCTGCCCCTCTTTGTATCCTCCCCACCATTTCCTGCCCCTCTTTGTATCCTTCTCCCCCCATCTCCTGCCCCTCTTTGTATCCTTCTCCCCCCATCTCCTGCCCCTCTTTGTATCCTTCTCCCCATTTCCTGCCCCTCTTTGTATCCTTCTCCCCCATCTCCTGCCCCTCTTTGTATCCTTCTCCCCATCTCCTGCCCCTCTTTGTATCCTTCTCCCCATTTCCTGCCCCTCTTTGTATCCTTCTCCCCCATCTCCTGCCCCTCTTTGTATCCTTCTCCCCCATCTCCTGCCCCTCTTTGTATCCTTCTCCCCCCATCTCCTGCCCCTCTTTGTATCCTTCTCCCCCCATCTCCTGCCCCTCTTTGTATCCTTCTCCCCATCTCCTGCCCCTCTTTGTATCCTTCTCCCCCCATCTCCTGCCCCTCTTTGTATCCTTCTCCCCCCATCTCCTGCCCCTCTTTGTATCCTTCTCCCCCCATCTCCTGCCCCTCTTTGTATCCTTCTCCCCCCATCTCCTGCCCCTCTTTGTATCCTTCTCCCCCCATCTCCTGCCCCTCTTTGTATCCTTCTCCCCCCATCTCCTGCCCCTCTTTGTATCCTTCTCCCCCCATCTCCTGCCCCTCTTTGTATCCTTCTCCCCATCTCCTGCCCCTCTTTGTATCCTTCTCCCCCCATCTCCTGCCCCTCTTTGTATCCTTCTCCCCCCATCTCCTGCCCCTCTTTGTATCCTTCTCCCCCCATCTCCTGCCCCTCTTTGTATCCTTCTCCCCCCATCTCCTGCCCCTCTTTGTATCCTTCTCCCCCCATCTCCTGCCCCTCTTTGTATCCTTCTCCCCCCATCTCCTGCCCCTCTTTGTATCCTTCTCCCCATCTCCTGCCCCTCTTTGTATCCTTCTCCCCCCATCTCCTGCCCCTCTTTGTATCCTTCTCCCCCCATCTCCTGCCCCTCTTTGTATCCTTCTCCCCCCATCTCCTGCCCCTCTTTGTATCCTTCTCCCCCCATCTCCTGCCCCTCTTTGTATCCTTCTCCCCCCATCTCCTGCCCCTCTTTGTATCCTTCTCCCCATTTCCTGCCCCTCTTTGTATCCTTCTCCCCCCATCTCCTGCCCCTCTTTGTATCCTTCTCCCCATTTCCTGCCCCTCTTTGTATCCTTCTCCCCCATCTCCTGCCCCTCTTTGTATCCTTCTCCCCCCCCCATAGACTTTCCATTTCCATGCCACGTGTATCATCGCCCTCTCTCCCTTTCCCCAAGGCATTTCCCATCTCTGTGGCTTCCTTTGTAGCCTGGAGCCTCTCCCCACACTCACCCCCCACCTCATATGCATCCATATAAACGTGATAAGCTAGGACCTGCAGGTGAGAGAGACCCAGCGCTTCGTTTTGGTGGAGTCCTCCCTTTGGCTTCTCTCTGGCCTTTGACGTTCTCCGGTGTTTGATGCTGCTGCCTTGTCATCTGACATCTAAGTTGTGGTGTGAGCCGGGACTCGATCCTTCCACGGCATTTCTTTCTATCTATATGTATTCTTTTATTTATCTCTCTTGAATGATAACTTCAGCCTCAACCACCTGAACTTCAACCGCCCATTATTCATTATCCCCACATGGTTGCCTATTAGAAAATCCAATCTGTCATGTAAGTTTGAGCGCCCATTGTTCTCAGACATGCTTTTCTTTGGTCTTTCCTCACCCGGCTAATCTCAGCTCTTTCTCTGGAAACTTAGGCTGACCACCCTCAATGCAAGGCTAACCCATCAGCAATGCTCGCCAGTCGTAACGTCAGAGTCTATCTTGGAGATGACAATTTCCCTATCCCACTGTTGCCCAGTCAAGTGATGCTCTATTTTGATTCTCTGAAAGAGGGCTCCAGCCTCCTCATCCTCCCCCAACCCTTTATCCTATCATGAAGTTTATAAGTTTAGCAATCTTACAAGGAGCTTGTCCAATTCCGCTTACTTGAATTCAGAAGCAGTATGCACGGTGCCTAGGGATAGTCAAAGCTCCCAGGATTTGATTCCACAGTGACGGTGTTTATTTAGTGCTGTTCATTTAGTAGAAAAATCATGAATATAATAAGATTTTTAAATGATGTTCTGCAAGTTTGAAACATGGCATCTCAACTTTAGGAACTTATTATTAAAGGATACTGCTTCAAATATTCAGAAATTGTTTCCCATATTCAGATGAAATCATGACCTATATCCCTCAATATGAAAGGACGGTGCTGTTTCTGTCGTCTGACTGTCAGGCATGGGAAATGTGTTAGCTAGCAGCACCTTCTTCTAGCATTCTTTCTCTTCCATGAATCAGAAAATGATAAAATGTTTCCAATGGCATTAGAGTGCGGGTAACTTTCTAGCAATTAATTAGACTCTGTTCAATGAACACTATTGAATGGCTGTTATATGCCAAGGACTCCACTGGGTGCTGGGACACAAGTAAAGCCAGGGGATGTCCCAGGAGATCCAGATGAATAGGGAGGCAGAGGAGACAGAGAGTAGGCACAGTTACACAGGGGGTGGAATGTTCAGCTCTGTGAGCGTGGATCTCTAGGCTCCATCCTGGCGCTTTCTCTAGAGTCCTTGGAAAATTATCTGTTCTTGGTTACTGTGTCTAAGGGACCCTCCATGCCACCCCCAACTCTGTTCTTGAACAGTGCTGGTTTAGAATCCCAAAGAGTGAAAAATACACATGTCATATAAAGACTTTGCTGGAAAAATGCCTGTCTGAAGTATTCCAAAAAATGTAGACTCTATTCTTAAGCTTTCTTTTCTTTCAATCTTTCCTTCCTTCCTTCCTTTCTTTCTTTCCTTCCTTCCTTCCTTCTTTCTTTTAAAAAGTTTCTCAAGTCAGGTGGTGGCGGCGCACGCCTTTAATCCCAGCACTCAGGAGGCAGAGGCAGGCAGATCTCCATGAGTTCAAGGCCAGCCTGGTCTACAATAGCTAGTTCCAGGACAGGCACCAAAACTACACAGAGGAACCTTGTCTTGAAAAACCAAAAATAAAATAAAAAATAAAAAGTTTTTCAAGACAGGGTTTCTCTGTGTAGCCTTGACTGTTTTAATGAAGTAACTCTAGATATCTCTTACTCATTTCTAGGGACTTCCATTTTAAATAGCTCACCCCATCACATTAGACCATTCTCTGTGGTGATATTTATGTGTGTGTATTCAGAGATATTCATGTATTTATATATATTAGATATATTTGTGTAATATATACACAAATGCTTACTGTAGGAACATTCAGAATATATGAACATACGTAATATGCAAGAGAGGTTTTTCATTTGGGGGGTGTGTGTATGTATGTATGTATGTATATATGTATGTTTTGGAGGCCAGGTATTGCTGTTCATGGCTCTGGTTAGCCTGGAACTCATCCGGGTAGCCTAGGCTGACCTTCTGCCTGTGCCTTCCAAGTAAAATTCTGGGGCCATGGGCTGGTGTCACCATGGTGAACAAAAGAGTTTTAGAACAGTTCCCCCCTGGGTGGGGTAGAGAGAGAAACCCTTGGAGAAGTTTAGAATGAGAATACCAGCCAGATAGGGCCAAGCTGGTAATCTGGGGTCTGACCTGAAGTTGCTCTTGCTTACACACTGATTAATTTTTAAAAGAGGCGAAGCATTGTAAGGAGGTCACATTCTGCCCTTTCCCCGAGTGCTACTACTTGTTATCTCACTGAGTGAGGTAGGTTCTCGGCAAGCCTAGCCTTATTTTTTTTCCCCTTTCACAGTTCTGGGTGTTACACAGGGAGCAGGTGCAGCTTCCTGACATAAGCTGGCAACCCTCCTAGACTCACAAATATGAGCATGGATAAATTCCAGCCTGAAATTATTTTGCAGGCAGGCTGAGTCAACAAATCTTGGGTATTGACTGGGTTTAGTCCTTTAGGAACTGACTCAATATTTTATGAAACCGACTCGCCAAGCTCAGAAGGTTTTAAAAATAATAGGACTAAAGCAGGATTTGTGATTTCCACCAAGCGTTTGCTCGAGTCTATAGACAACTACTGCCTTAGTAACTCTTCGACATTTCTGATTGTCAGGAAACTCTAGGCTATGCATCGAAAGTCTGACATTGGAAATGTCATGACTCTTAGAAACCCCTACCTCTCTCAGGGAGAATTCCACAGAAACTTGTCCTGGACAGGAGATGGCCACCGGAAGCCATGGATCTTAGTCTGTTTTTTGCATCTTAGTCTGTTGCTCTAGCAGAATACTCAAGACTGGGTAAATTGCTAGAGGCAGGAAGTGGGGTGATATGCTTTGCCTCACAGTGTTTTTTAAATGTAATTTAATTTTAGCTTGGAAACAAAGGTTTTTTGTACCTGAGGCTGACCTTGGGTTCCTGATTGCCCTGTATCTACCCTCAGGTTCTGGGATTTCAGCCTTTGTTTTTTTTTAAATAAATCATTTTTTATCTATTTATTATGTACACAGTGTTCTGTCTGCATGTATGCTTAGATGCCAGAAGAGGGCACCAGATCTCATCATAGATGGTTGTGAGCCACCATGTGGTTGCTGGGAATTGAACTCAGGACCCCTGGAAGAACAGCCATGTAGATGGAGCTACAGGCAGGCCTGCTT
The DNA here is from genome assembly GCF_037038515.1 of Microtus pennsylvanicus. Classification (NCBI taxonomy): domain Eukaryota; kingdom Metazoa; phylum Chordata; class Mammalia; order Rodentia; family Cricetidae; genus Microtus; species Microtus pennsylvanicus. The sequence continues at coordinate 26,607,809 of NC_134587.1, forward strand.
TTCGTCCCACCCATCTTCTGCATGGCTAGCTTAGCCCCAGAAATAATAACATGGAAACTCTATTCATTTAAACACTGCCTGGCCCATTAGTTTCAGCCTCTTATAGGCTAATTCTCACATCTTGCTTTAACCCATATTTAGTAATCTGTGTAACACCACGAGGTGGTGGCTTACCAGGAAAGATTCTAGCCTGCGTCCATCTCGGAGAGGAGAGCTTTGGCATCTGCCTCGCTGCCTTCTTTCTCCCAGCATTCTGTTCTGTTTACTCCACCTACCTAATTTTCTGTCCTATTAAAGGGCCAAGGCAGTCTCTTTATTAACCAATGAAAGTAACACATAGACAGATGACCCTCCTACACAGCCCGTGCTCTTAACCTCTGAGCCATTTCTCCAGCCCCGATTCCAGCCCTTGTTGCATGCCCGTGGCTTATGGTTTTAGAGGCTGGGAAGTCCAAGTCCAGATTTTGCTTGAGCAGCTCATGCTTCTTCAGATTATAGCAGAATAAAAGCAAGTACCATGTGAGGAGAGAGTAAAATCAAGCTATGGAAGACAGATGTGTTTTTATACCACGGCAACAGGTCGAGCCCAAGGAACTCTAAAGCTCACTCAAAGGAAAGACATTAATCCATTCACAAGAGTCTATTCCTGTGATCCAAATGCCTCCCCCAGAATTGAAGTCATAACACACGAGCTTTTGGAGGGCACGCTCAAACCATAGCAGCTTTGTTTCATTACAAAAGATTGGCTATTGGCTGACCCTGAGGCGGACAGTTATCCTGTGTTAGCCCAGAGGGCCCAGCACAATCACTGGGGTCAGGTATAACGTAGATCGTAAGTGTACCTAACCTCCACATGTTAAGGTTTGATGCCTAATGTGGAGATGGTGGAGCCTTTCAAAGGTGGGACTTCCTGGATAGCCTGTGAATTATTGTGAGCATGCCCTGAAAAGGATAGTGGGATCCTTCCTCTTTAACACAAGCGGCTTTGCTGCACTGCACACTCCCACCATGATGAACAGCAATAGAGCCGAGCAGCCATGGACCTGACACCTCTGAAACTGTGAACCAAAACAAAACTTTCCACGTATAAGTTGATTTATGTCGGGTATCGTTTTTCACAGTAGCAAAAGGCTGACTGATACAGTAAGCAGAAGAGGGAACGAACGTTTGAGAAAGACTCAGCTGTTTTTGCTGCTTTGGAAACGAAGGACTAGGTTTGTGAGCCAGAAAAGGCAAATGGCTTATAGGAGCCAAAAGGCAAAACAGTCTCGCCCTGGGGCCTCCCAAGGAACAAGCCTCTGCTGATGTGTTAATTTTAGGTCAGTAACGTTCGTTTGTTTGTTTTCCTTTTGCCTGTCCTGCCCTGCCTTCCTTCCAGCATTGAAAACATCACAAGTCCTATAAAGTCTTCCTTCTTTCTTGGTTTCTTCTTCATGCCCTCCCTCTCTGGGCTTTTGAAATAAGCAGTCCTGGCTGGCCTAAAACTCCCTGTGTAACCCAGGCTGGCCTCCAATCCTGCCAATCCTCCTGACTTTGCCCTCTGATGCTAGGATTTCAGACATAAGCCACTGTGCTTGGGGCCCCATTTTGGACTTCTGACTCCCCAGAACTGTGAGGGAACATCTGTGCTGGCTTGGCAGGCTGGCTTGTGGTCATTTGTCACAACAGTGGCTCATGGGAAGGAAGCCTGTGTGCTCCAGGAGGAGGAAAGAGAGAGTGGAGTTTGATGGCTGCCTCAGCTAGTGCCGTTCATGCTGCCTTGAATGTTTTACCAGTTGATGCTTTTCATTGTCATCAGTGTTGATGAAATTAGGGCTTGTTTCCAAAGGAGATTGTAAATATGTCAGCTCCCTAAGATAATGTAATAAGCTTAAACTTTGTAAAACTTAAGAACTCTAAGGCCAGTTCTCAGGCCTTGAGGATGCGTGATAGCCTAGGCACACAGCACTCCTATGCCTGCCTGTTGTTATCACAATCAGAATGCATGTTTAATTGGAAATTCTTCTCTGGTAAAACAAAAAACCAAATTATACATTATATTACATATATTGATATATTGTATACAAATATACACATGTTATACATATATGATAAGTATATTATTATTATAGTAAGTAAATCAACTTCTGAGGTTACTGTGAAACCTCTGGACTGGTGAGATTAGGGAAAAGGAAAGAAACCTAAGTAACATTTGTTTTACAACTGTCCTATGTCTGTGCGCTAGGATATGCATATTCTAGCATCTAATAATTTCCAGATTGCCGTGTCACTCACTGAACATCACAGCAGGGTCACCAAACGCAGAGGAGAGGCTAGTTATCTAGCGTTTACTTTGGAGGGCACGCTCTTTGCCGAGCGGCTTTGTAAAAGCTGTAGTTGATGCTCACTGTGGGCAAGGAGCATAGGTGAGTTAGAAATACCGCCCAACATGGACGGAGCTAGAAAACATCATATAGAATGAGGTAACCCAGACCTAGAAAGACAGTTATCACATGTTCTCACTCAGAAGAGGTTTTTAAACATAAAGCAAAGAAAACCAGCCTACAAATCACAATCCCAGAGAACCTAGACAACAATGAGGACCCTAAGAGAGAGACATACATAGATCTAATCTACATGGGAAGTAGAAAAAGACAAGATCTCCTGAGTAAATTGGGAGCATGGGGACCTTGGGAGAGAGTTGAAGGGGAAGGGAGAGGAAAGGAGGGAGCAGAGAAAAATGTAGAGCTCAATAAAAATCAATAAAATAAAAAAAAATGCCGCCTGTTGACATGTTTTAAAAACATGTTTGTTTGTTTGTTTGTTTGTTTGAAAGCATGTGTGAAGGAAATTTCTAATCTCACTAGTGACAGCAACCTGCACAGCTTTCAGGTTGATTTGACTGGGGTGCGGAGAAAATAAAGCAAGAACAGAGGACAGAAAAGCAGGGATTGAGGGGCCACGTGCTCTGATGGAGCCGCACCACCAGCAGCCTGGAAACCACTGAGAAGGAAGTCGTGATTGGCAGTTTCTGCAGACAGTGATTAAAACACTCTTACTTGGACCAGAGGAAGGTTTTGCCATTCCTTTGAGCCTGACCCGGGGACTGAGGCATTGGGGTCCTTGATGGAGCTCTGTCAATAATATACTTTCAACCAGGATTTCATCAATTGTGGGTTCTCTCTCTCTCTCTCTCTCTCTCTCTCTCTCTCTCTCTCTCTCTCTCTCTCTCTCTGTGTGTGTGTGTGTGTGTGATTTGCACTTAAATCTTTTCTCTTAAAAGTGACCTCAAAGGACAACTGGACAAATTAAGAGGGGACCAGAGTGTGGGAGGAGAAAGTAGGAACGGACAGCCCTGACGCTCTGGTGCTGAGGCAGGGGGAAAGGAGAAAACCTAAGGGGGTCGCTGCTGCTGTTGGCTCTGTCACGAGCCACCTTGCACATTACGGACCCCTGAGGCCTGAGGCCCTCTTCAACATTCTGCATCCAAGGGCCCCTTTGTTTCAGTAACCTTGCCATGGAGGTTAGTGCTCCCACAATTTATCGAGGACTCTCCAGGCATCCAGCTCACCCCTTTTTGATGAGCGGGACTTCCCAGAAGGCCTGACTTAGTCCAGTCCCAGAGCAACTGAGATGTGAACACCATGCCACCTGGGAGCCTGAGGCTCCCCTCACGAGCCTGCCTTTACTGTTAGCTCAGGCTGAAGCTAGCTTTCTACAGTTTCTGGAACTCCAGGGAACACAGACTGAGTCAGGCCTCTCATGTATCTTTTGATTTTTGGGAAACGCTTTTCAGCAAATTCTTATTTGAATCGGCTTTGGACAGATAGAAACATTTTGAATTTCGCAACATCTGTACTGAGTAAAGAGTGAGCGTGCCTTGGCTAGTTCCGGCAGTTGTGCATACCACTCTTATGTCGGGATTGGGTCAGAAAAGAGTTCACAGGCATCTATCAGTGTGCACGCCTGTATCAGAGCACAAGCTAGACATGGATGCCCGCATGCACCGCAGCCACAGGCCTGTCAGCTGTGTATTTATAGGTTCAGTGGGGCGCATCCATGCTGTTATGTAACACTGGAAGCTGTGGTTGGGGAAGTGGCCTTATTAGAAAGAGAGGTGCTCAGGGAGCCAGTGTTGGTATTTTCTCAGAGAGCTGAGGCAGCTCTCTGACGAGCTAGCAGTGGAGGGAAGGGAATGAGTCTCCAGAGACGGCCATATTTGCCTCTGCTCGCTGCAGGTTTGCCACTCTCTTTACCTGATGTAAGACATTCGGAGAGGAAGACGGAGCATAGGTTTGCCAATCCCGTTATGCTCAGCGCGGGGTTGTATGTTTAATGCATATTCTTGACTAAAAGAATGAAAGAACAGGCTTCAATCAGTGCCGAGCGCCTGCTATATTTTAAAAAGAGGTTGAGGTATATATCTATATATCTTAGCGTGGAAACCAGCGGTAACTCCATTTCCCTTCCTTGCCCTTCTCATTTTTGTTTCAAAACAATTCTTCTCTGCCATATTGAGAGAGGACTTAAAATGGCAGTGCACTGGGCTCCCAGCCAGCTTTCAGCTGAATGCTCTCCTAGTTGGGCACAGACAAAGCGTGCAGGCAGGGAGGGCATTTAGAGTAAGTACATTAGTGCTGGGCTCAGAATCACACCGGCAGGCTTCCTCACTCTGGCTCGTGACTTCAAACTATAGGCTTTTTCAGTTTTGTGGGCCCCTTATTATTTTTTAGTCCATTGCTAATACTTTTTGGACTCAAGCTCTGCACTGGATCTTCCAGACCTTATGACTTTTAGAGTCCAGACCCTTGTGTGTACAGACATTCCTGCAGACGGTCAGACAGGTTCTGCCTCAGTCTTGCCAAAGCCTTCCAAATGGACCAGTCAGCTTCTCATTCAGTGTGGGTTCTTTCTGTCAAAGCAGGATGCTCTTCTGGACATCCAAGGAGTATGGGACTGACACTGGGTGAGACCCCACATCCTACCTGTTCTCATAGGGAAGTGTTTGTGCAAAAGGCAAGCTGAATTCAGTTAGCGGATTGCCGCTAACCCGACAGCATAAATCAATTTCCAAATGCCTCAATTCAACTCTCAACAGTCAATTTACTTATTAAGATGAGGTGACATTTCAATGGCCACCGAACTGTGGCACTCTTGGTTTTCCAAGCCAGAGTCTTCTCTGCTGGCCCTGTCCTGTGCACTGTAGAACACTTGCAGCTTCCTGGCGTCTACCAGCCATGGACCAGAAGCACTTCTTGCCACTGAAGTTTGACACTGAAAAGCATCTCATGACATTGCTGAATGTCTCATGGGGTTATGGCTCCCTTTGGGGAACTTATGTTCTAAGTCAGTGGTTAAAAAGTTTTGCCTGTACCATGTACCAGATCTGAGGTTTCTTTCTATGGCTTAGCAGCCCTCTTGGCCAATGTTGATTTCTGACGTTCTATGCTAGATATGAGTGGCCATTAAATACTTTATAGTTCTTAGAATAAACAGGTAAACATGTATATTTCCTTCCTGTAACCACTTGATAATCAGAGTAAGACTTAAAAATGTTTTACTGTGCTTGCTTAGTTGCGTGTGGGACACGTGTGCATGTGGAGGTCAGAGTACAATTAGTGTGAGTTAATTTTCTCCACTCATCAAGTTGGTCCCAGGAGTTGAATTTAGGTCAGGCCCGACAGCAAGTGATTTTTATCCAGTGATCCATCTCATTGGCCAGCTTTGAAGAAACTAGTACATTTATTTTGCCAGATAGACATAATAATAACTTGCCAGGTAGACATAAAGATAATTGCAATAATAGATTGCTGCCTACCTCAGTCTTCACCAGAAAAACCTTTGGGAGCAGGGAAGGGCAGTAGGTGATGATTTTACAGAGGCCCAAAATGGAACAATTGTACAGCAAACAAGGGTCTGTGGTGTACCCAACTTTAAATGGGATATTTCAGTTGTACCCCCTCATCTCCAAATTCAGGGATCACTGTGGAAGACAGATGGGAAGAGTCTAGGAGGCTGAGGAAGTGGACATCTGTAGCGGGGCCTGTATTTGCCAGACATGAACTCACAGTGGTGAGCATTGCCTACACAAGGCTTGGACAGGCTCAGGCCAGCCAAATGCCAGTGGGGTGGGGGGAGGGCTCCTGAAGCCACACCCCCGTATGATGACATATTGGATTGGTGGTTGATTGGGGAGAAAGCCATTTTTTTTCAGGGTTGTGGATGCTGAGAGGCTACCCATTTTCCAGTAGACGGTGTCATACCCATTTACATACACGTAGAAATAGATACATAGATAGATAGATAGATAGATAGATAGATAGATAGATAGATAGAGAATATGAGCATGAACATGAAGTATGAAGTTAGGAGGGGAATAAGGGAAATGGAGGGGGAAGGAATTGGGGGTGGGTTTGATCCAAACACATATTTGTATATGAATGTTAAATAAAATATGTAAAAAATAAATTACAAAAAGTAATTGTTTTAGTTAACTTTTTTTAGAACTGGTGATAGTCCTATGTTGAATGTTTTATTTTATAGTAGGTTTTCCCCCTTTATAGAAAGCATTAAGGTTGGCATAAAATATTTTATGCTTTTATCTGTTTTATTCCTTCAAATGTTTATGTAAGAAGGACGCTGGCCCAATTTACATTTTTGACCTCTTTTGTATCTCTCATTACTATTACTATTATTGTTATTGTTATTATCATATAATAAATGGGAGTAGTGTATCCAGAAGTCCTGTAGGAGAAATGACTTTATGTTTCAGGAGATGAGAGATGCCTAGAAACCACCAGAAAGGACCCATAGAAAAGTACGTCAGCTGCAGACTGGACTGACCCTTCCCCCGTTCCTAAATTTATTGTTGTTTTTCAGCGCGGTTGCCCTCCTGTAAAAACTTCCCAAATCCTTTGTGTTGCTGCTGTTGTATCTTAAATAGCAGACCTAAAATGTCAGTCTTCCCCCATTCTTAACACCAATGCTCAAAATTAAAAGGGAATTTGAGAAGATGCTTAGAAGATGGAATTTTATGTCTTCTTGCCTTAACTCTGTTGCTTAGCTCTGTGTCTTATAATAACCTTTGCCGTCTAGATCAGAAAAATACACTTTTAGATCTGACTTAAACCTCTGATACTTGGGCATGGCGGCACATGCCTATAATCCTACACTTGGCAGGAGGAGGCAAGAGAGTCATGAGTTCAAGGTCCTCCTTCCCTACCTAGTAAATCCGAGACGACTCAAGCTGTGTGCGAGTGTGAAAAAGGCCCATTGTCTCTCAAGGTGGGGGAGGCACGCTTTTGCTGTTGCCCTCCGCTCTGCCCTCACTGGAGATGACTTCTATCTTTGCATGGAGCCATTACCGTTTTGTTGGTCTGTTTGAGAATTTCATTCACGTGTACCATGTATTTTGATCATACCCACCTCTTCCCCTCCCCTCCGATTCCTCCTCTACCCCCACTATCATTCCTTCCTAACTTCAATGCTCTAAAAACCCATTAAGTCCACTTAGGGCTGTCTGTATGTGCAAGGATGTAGGGCCACCGATTGAAACATGGGTAGCCTCTTGTAGGCGACATCCCTGAAGAAAACTGTCTCTCCCTCCCCAGCAACCATCAGTTGCCAATGGCTTCTCAAATAGGGGTTGGTCTCTATGAGCCCCTCCTGTTCCAAGTTAGGTTACGACGGGCTTGATCTCGGTAGGTCTTGTGCATGTTGTTATTGAAAATCTTCCCCTGACTTTTTGTCTCCAGATGGGTTGCACCAAATTTCTTTGCCGTGATTTCTGTAACTCTTTCATCGCCTACAACCCTTTTTTCCTTGATTCCTCAGGACCTTCGAGGTCCTTCAAGAGGCTGATTGCCGAAACCACGCAGGGTTAATGGTGCCAGGAAGGTACCTGGGAGTGCCTATCCCAGCAGGGCCTTTCCTGGGAACACCTACTCAGGTATCCTGATTGGCCTTAACTATCCTGACTGCTCTAGCAGAAGTAAAAAACCTCTCTCCCATGCCATCAGGCAAGAAAGTCCAGCTTCTCTTTGCCTGCAAAAATGGTCCCTGCGTGGTATCTACTTTCAGACTTCCCCAAGTACTCAAGTTCACCACCTCACCCTAAATACATCACTTTTTGTCTTCTAAGGACTGGGAACACGGACATCAGCAGCCAGTGAGTGCCTTATTTTCTGCTGTTAGTGCCCTGTGTGCCTGGAAAGGTCCTTTGCTGAAAGGAGATGTTCGTGGTACCTCTGTTCCTGTCTCTGTCTGTCCTTCTTGCCTGCGGTTCTGAAGCAGCAGATGCTGGCAGCCTCACCTTCTCATCTGAAGTTCTCGTTTCTAACCCAAACCACAAAAAGTCCCTTGAAAAAGATTCGAAGACTTTTGATCCACGTGTGCCCTCCTTTGAAACGCCAATTCAGGGTGCTCTTTACCGCCGGGTGTCTTGTTTGCTGTCATCTCTACCTCAGCTTCTTTTATTTGGAAAGGCTGTGCTGACCTGATTGAACTATTCTTAGCCTACCTGAGCTGACAGCCACGGTGCATTTGAAGCAGGGCTTGACCTGTTGACTTCCCTGGCTGAGACCCGGGAAGGAGATACCAGTCTGTACATCACACATGCAATGAAAGGGGTTGGACAAAATAGCTGACCATTTAGTCAGCCTTTGGAGCAGTTTTCTTTATTCGGAGTCAAATAATATTTTATTTTTTAAAAGCATATATACAAATTAATCATGGTATCCTGAATATATTCCTGGGATTATAAGAGGAATTTGCAGAAAACTGATGAAATCTGATCAATGACTGGAGTTTTGTTAAAATGAGGAGCTGATATCATTTTTTTTTTAAAAAGTTATGACAAGCAAGTCTTGGTGATCTAAGGCATCTGGCATTACCTGAGGTGGGAAAAGCAGATATGAGGGCTCTCTGTTCTCTGCAACTTTTCCATGATTCTAAAAGATATTCTAAAATGAAAGGTTTATTTTAAGCAATAGCAGTTATTTCTATCTAAGGTAATTTGGGTCACTCCTATTTCTTTGGGAGTCAGAATATTAAAGACTTGATTCTGGAGAAGGTGTTAACATAAAACATGGCTGTAGTGCAGATTTTCTGTATACAGAATGAATATGTATAACTGTAGCTTTAGCGGTTTGCCCCTCTTCTCTCCACCACCCTCTGTTTCTCCTGCATCCACAAGTTGGCTCCTCATTTATGTTCCCCCATCTAATAAACATTGATAAAAGCAAGTCTGAGCTTAACCTCAAGGAAAAGAGACTTGAGTCCAGCATGGCACCACCCTCAGAGGGTGCATACGGTAGGGACTGGGAATCCGCATCGGGAAGACCTTAGTGGCAGCCGAGCTAGCCTACAGAGGATGGTCAGCAAGAGCAACCTGAAGGGGACTCACATACGCTTTCAGCACAAGTGGGAGTTAGGATGGAAGTAGCGAAGACACAGGTCAGCTGTGGAGCCGATGTGTATAGGACGCTTGGGGAACGAGGGAGGTAATGGTCTTTGAGCCTAGCCTGAGGGGAGCTGGTGAGGGGGCATAGGGTGGAGTAGGGTGAATCTGGACAAATCAAAGCTTCCTCAGGGCCGTCTAAACCAGCAGCACCTATCATTGCTGGAGTAAGGCTGTGCTTCCACTCCCTAGACAAACAAGATCTCACCTGAAGCATTTTCTCCATCTTCACTTCCGGCAATTACAGTGGCTTGGGTGCTTCCTGGAAATACAGCAACTCCAAAGAGGTGTTCTTGCTACGGAAGATCCTATGAGCTGGGAACACTGATGTGTTTTTGAGCTTATGTAGGTATTAATGCTCAATAATGATTTTTTTTACTTATACAACAATACAAAAGACAATGTTTTTTTTTTTTACCCCTGCAAACAGGGGGAAATGAATTTTTTTGCCCTTATTCATAGGACAGCCAATGTATCAAACAGCTTCCTAATGTTAAAACTCTTGTGCTGAAGTGTGTGATGTTCTTATCAGGGAGGCCGATGAGTCGCTTCATTTTAAATGTTCCAACACCGTCTTTGATGCTTCAGTTGGGGCTAAGAATAAACAGGCATCTGAGTAATTTTTATTGATGTAGTATCCCTTGATGCTTTTTTATAAAGAGGAAAAAAATGCCAGTTTTTTTCTGTTCTGAATGTTTTGCCTTTGCTAGAGGTAGATGACGGCACAATGTAGCTGCTGAGGGTTGAGAGTGAACTTGACAGAAGAAATAGAATATTCCTGCGTTGTGTGAATGCTTTCAGAGCTTACTTCATACAGAAAATGATACAGGCGGGGTTCTGGCCGCTGATTGGATCCTGACATCCAGTCCTTCTTGCCCTGGATTTCTGCAGCTCTCAACATGACTTAGATATTTGTTCTGTGCTGAGCCTTCCGTCAGGGACATTGCTATTGGCTGTGAAAAACACTCCTTGTGAGGTCAAGGTACTGAGCTGCTATTGCAGCCGGTGCTTGAGCCAAAAAGCTCAGCTTGATGCCTGCTTTCTATTTTAAGGTCTAAGATACATCTGTGACCATCCTGTTATATTAGCTTACACATGCTCATTCATGTGTGTGTGCATGTTTGTAGAGTCTTAAGGAGAGCACAGTGTCTGTCCAAGGCTTGCAAACGCTTCTTAGGATATTGCTGCGGAGCAAGTCGGATTTCAGTTTAGGAGATCAGTGACATATAGAAGGTGCGTTGTAAGTTGAAGTGATGTGCATTATCCATAGCATATGAGAAATTGTAAACATAAAGTACAGCATATCAGCAAAGAGATTGATGGCAGGTAGCAAGCCACTGGTTGGTAAGAACCCCAGTTTTGGGGAAGGCCTCCTGTGCATAGGGCCCAATGCTCTGATCTATCTTCCTGGAGTATCTTAGGTTTGCCTACAGCCTATCTTGTATTTAAGAACACAGCATCTAGCATGCATTTGTACCATGCAAGGAGACTTGCATCCCAAACGAACTGCACCCTGCTCACTCTTGGTCGTTTGATTGCAGGCCGTGGGGGAACTGTAGCTCTCTAGCTCTCCATCGGGTCAAGTCTGTAGTGTATTTTAGGATGTTCACTGGGGGATGTAGGGTGGATTTTTAGTGCAGCTTCTCTCCTTCCACGATCTAAGTCATCCTGGAAGCCAGGGGAAAGTATTTACTTGCATGTTGGCCCTCAAGTTGTTTTGTTACTGTCTGGGTATTGAGTGTCAGGCGCTCACTGATGTATGGGATGTACCCATCTGGTTGGCAAAACAAACGAGGATCTAGGATAGTATCACATCTGCGAGGAGAGTAACCAGTGGGGCAGCTTTTGTAAGTTACTCAGCTGTTCCTCAGTAACGGGAGATGCCTGTACTTGGTTTTGAAGGAACGCAGTGGGTCCATTTCAGCAGAAAAATACTGACGATTTGACTCTTTAGCAAAATTAATGGCAGCTGGAGGAATTCCCAGCTGCACATGTAACTGGAAGTACTTAACTACTCAATTAATCAAGGATGGATGAACTCAGTGAAACACAAAATTTCATCAGTGTGTGCAGCAGTGTAGTTGAAAAACTGCATGCAAGCATTTTTCTTTATTGACTGCAGCTCCAAGCGGCTAGTGAGATGCTCTGCCGTCCTGGAGCGATGCAGAGATGTTTCTGTGCTGTCTTTCTCCTCGTTCTCCTTCGTTCTTACAAATGTCTATTGTCACCTCCTGAGTATCAAACTCACCTTGGGGATACATAGATGAAAAAGATACCCCACCTGCCTGTGAGCAGTTGGTCAGCATGCATGCAATTCAGCACAACTTGTGGGGCTGAAGAGGCGCCTCAGCAGTTAAGAGCACTGGCTACTCTTCCAGAGGTTTGGTTCCCAGCACTTGGCGACTCACAACTGTCTGTAACTCCAGGGGATCTGATGTCCTCTTCTGGCATCTGTGAGCACCTGCATGCATGTGGGATACATCCATGTAGTCACACACATAAAATAACAAATAAATACATTTGATTTTTACAAGGAAATATAAATTAAAGCTCTATCAAGGGAAAAGTTAGAATTTAGCTCTGAACTTTCTGGTGGCTAAAGTGGAACCCAAAATATGAATAATATTGTTGTGTCACTTTCCAGAGAGAGAGATGACAAGGTAGAAAGAATTTAGTTCTCACTGTTTCTAATTCAGGATTTTAATATTATCAAATGTGTCTTTATATAGTAGTCTGGGTACAAGTTGATTGTACGTTAGTCTTTCATGTTTCTTTTTGTTTGTTTGTTTTTATTTTTGGGGACAAAGTCTTGGTATGTGGCCAGACTGTCTTTGAACTCACAATCCTCCTGCCTCAGCCTCTTGAGTGCTGGGGTTACAGCTGTGAGCTGCCACCATCCCGGCTCATCCTTCAGTGTCTTTAGGAGCATGTCCCCAGGAGATCCTGCGTCTTGCTGCTGTGAACACTCCCAGTGCCCTCATGTGTGAGATGATTTTACCGTGGCGTTCTGAGGTGAGCGGAAGCTGACCTTCCCTTAGGAGACAAGTGCTGGTGTTCTCCACCCAGAAAACCAGTGCTGTCTTCAGTTCTATGATTCCTTTACTCTGAAGGACCGCTTTTCCCTGACACAGTTTTTGCTAAAATATGCGTGTGCACTGCAAGTGGGCATCTCGTTTTCCTTTCAGGCGCTGCATCTTTGCTGCATGTCATGCGACACGGAGAAGGTTCTGTCGAGTGAGCTCCACTGCTGAAACAGAGCAGTCAGCGGTTCAGAAAGCCAAGCTCCCTGGAATCGTCTGGGGGAGACAATGATGGCTTAAACGAGAAAGGCTTATGTTTCAGATTCTTATTCTTAATACAACCCCCAGCCGCCACGCACAGAGACATTTTGCTTGTCCATCATTGTCAACCCTTATGCTCTTTGGCTATAAATAACCCCCCTGAAACAACTACCAGGCCACATTTCAATTTCACATTTCAGTTTTCAAAACTCAAATCACATTTTTTTTAAAAAAATGTTCTTCATAATTTTTTTTAAGCAAGAAGGAATTTTTTGTTACTCATTTTAATCTTGTTTATAATACATAGTCTTATCTTGGTTCCCATGGCTTAAGTTGAAAACCCTTTTCACAAAATATCGAAGTGAATAATGATGATTAGGTGGACTTATTAGATGAGCAATTCAACATTTAAAAACCTTCCCACCTCTGCATGCCTTGAGTTAGCTCTGTGTATCAGCTGGATGACACAGACAGGTTAAACACCCATAATAGTTTTTGATGGATATAGAACCGTTTTCAAAATTGTGCAACTGGGATGGTGGCTCACATCGTCTAATCCCAGTTCTTGGGAGGCTGAGGCAAGAAGATTGAGGATTCGGGCTAACCTGAGCTACAGAGTGAGAAGACCTTTCAAGGTCTTTCCAGACTATATAGAAAGGGCCCATCTCAAGAAAAAAAATCAAGACAAAATACCAAAATATCTTTAAGGTAAAAATGACCCAATTTAAAAATGTGGATTTTCTTGTCTTGTCACATTCAGTGCTTTGCACACACTGAAGAATGGCTACATTGCATGATCCCCACCATCCGGTCAAATAGTTTCATATGTCCTTCAGCAAAAGTTTCTGTTTTCCCCCCTCCTCCCTTCCCACTGCCAGCATCCTGCTAGCCTCCCAGACACAGTCTCCTGCGGCCTTCCCATCTCCACTGGCCCTCTCACACATGCTCCGCAGCTGTCGACTTGCTCACTAACTCAGGCGCCATGCCACGGGTCCACTCCCGACCGTAAGGACTAGCATCCTTTCTACCGGCTTTTCTGGTTTGCAGGAAGTCTCGTTTATTCTTCTCTGCCATTTTGTTTCCTGCTGCTCCTCAGCATGGACCTCCATACTTCTCTTTCCCCAGCACCCAGAGCCAGGTCTTTGCGCGCTCCGCCCCACCTTCTCTACTTGGCAGTGGCAACATGAGATGCAAATGATGCTCTGTCTTTCCCACAAGTTGTCTTTGACTCAGGACCCCTGACTCTGCTTCTCTGCTTTCTTACAGTTCAGGAGATTGTGTTTCCTTTTTGAATACCGTATTTCAGCACCCAGTTGCTTTGTTCTGTGAATATATCTCTTACACTCCACTTGACTGTAAGCCGTTTAAGGGCAGGAAATAAACCTTGTATTTCTTTAGTATCCATAATTCTCACTCTCCCACGTTCTGACCACAGAAAATATAAAACTGATACCATCCCCAAATTTTGTTTCAACCAATTCCTGTTGTTGTTCCGAAATTTACCACTGAGCATTTAATTTTGTTAACACCGATTAGTTTAAGCCTTACACCTCTATTGACTTTTTAGAAACTTCAAACCAGTAACTTGACCTCACCAAAAAACCCAAGGGCTGTGATTGTCTGTGCACCTGAGATGTGTGTTGGCATCCCCCGGTGCCCAGTCCTCACAGTGTGGAGTAGATTAATATGCTCGTTTTCAGAATATAGCTGGGCACAAAACGATGGAGCATTGTGCCCCCAAAGCAAACTCCTAGTCAGTTGCGGCCCTAGGATTCCAGCTCAGGCTCCAGCTGAAAAGCTCCCTCTCTGCCAGCTCTCCATTCACGTGGCTTCTTGCAAAAAAGAAAGGTTCTCAGAGTAAATTTAGGTCATGGGTTCTGTCCTAACTTCATTTCAATCAATAATTTTATATTTGGGCCAAAAACATTTCTAACAAAGAATGACAAGTTCTCCTCTCCAATGACTCTTGGGGGGACACAGATATGCAAGCCCTCTACTGCCGAGCCTCAGCTACCCTGTTCCTTTGTTTTGGGGGTTTCACTAACTTTACCAGAGTGACCTTGAACTTTTGCTATCCTCCTGCCTCAGACTTGGGCCCCTAAGCCCTGCTCATCTTGGATGTATTCACAGTAAAACGGAAGGCAAGGCAGACAGTCACATTCAGTAGCGACATTCTTGTCTTTGGTAATATTTGCCTGTGAACTATGTGCCTTAGTCCCGGTAGCTCTGTAGGATAAGGTGGGAGGACCACAAGTCAGAGGTCAGCAGGCTGGGTTCCAAGCCAGTCTTGTCTTACAGGGGAAGACTATCTCGAAAAGACAAACAAGACGAAACAACCAGAGGGGAAGTAATTGACCGCGTATGTTTTGCTATCACTTCAAATGAATGCTTCCTCACCACGCACTGGAAGGCCAATCCCCGGTTAGCGGTAGCTAAAAGAGCAGATCTTGGGGGTTTCTTTCAGATCATCCAGTTGGCTGAAGCGTAAGTCTTACACTTCAGCTGGAGGCTGGGTAACTCAGGCGGGTAGCTGACGTCTCTGTTGGTCTCAAAAGAGCTTTGAAGAGGAAGCATGATGGTTGGCTCTGGGGAATATGGTGTGCTCAATGAGTTTATTCTAGGGGGGAGGGGGAGAGTTTAAAGTGCCTTTGACCTCGGGGACCCGCTAAGCCAACGGTGCTACAGAGGCTCACAGGTTAGTGAACCATTATCAAGAGCTTTCAAGGGTATCAGCTGGGGGTCAACTGTACTGGCTGCATGACCTTGGACATAGTAAGTAGCATCTCTCTAAGCCTTGTTTACTTCAGTGCAGATAAAACATTCCACTCCCAAGTTTTGGCTAAATTACCGTCTGTAAAGTGCTGCCTTATTTCAATCGAAGCTTCATTTCCTGGTTCCTGGAAATGTTAAACTAGGTTAAACTAGGGATGAGTCCTTTTCCATTGGCATAATGGGGGCAAACACGGAGAACACAGAACAGCAGATAGGACAGAAGAACAGGGTTTGCTGTGTGCTCCTCACCCGTGAGCCGTTGCCCGGGGACACCGTGAGCTTGAGTCCTCCAAACGTCAGATGGGGTTGGTGACTGCTGATGACATGAGTGGGCATGGCAAAGTACTGTGGAGGGCTCACCACGCTGCAAGGAGTTCTGTGACGTGACGCTACCTTCTTCCATGGAGGAAACTAGGAGTAGAGGGGTCAGTTACCTGGAGGGGCATTTGGTCACCAGATGGTGTCTGTGAAAGGAATCGGCCACACCCTCAGGTATGCCAAACCACTATCTTCTAGACATTGTCTTTTTAGATTTTACTTATTGTTACTTTGTGTGAGCATTTGTCTAAATCTGTGCAGCACATGTGTGTGTAGTGCCCATGAAGGTCATAGGAGGGCATCAGGACCCCTGCGATTGATTGGAATTAGAGACAGTTTTGAGCTGCCAGGTGGAAGGTAGGAATTGAACCTGGGTCCTCTAGAAGAGCGGTGTCCTGTTAGGGTTTCTGTTGCTGTGAAGAGACATCATAACCACGGCAACTCTTATGAATAAATAGCACGTTGGTGAGAACACATTGACGTCCTTGCATGGTTTTCTTTCAGAACACATTCCTGTCCTTGGTGTGTGATAAAACAGCCTTGATAGAGAAGTGACGTCTTTCCCACAGCTTCCATACCATCATGTTATTCTACTGCGTGAGTGAGATTACTGTCTGAAAGCATCCCTGCTGTGTATCAACCATAGGATCTCTGTGATTGTTTCAATCACAGACCGCCATAATGAATCCAGCTTCTCAGTCTTTCTGTCTTTTCCAGTCCCGGAATTGGGCATACCCTTTTCTCAAAACCAGAATGAGCGTGCTGGTAATCTGAGCAGAGAAGGCGAGCTTCCTAGGCACAAAAATGCAGAGTGAAGCAGAAGCTGGGAACAAAAGGAAGCCGGCTTTTTCAGAATCCTTTTTTCTTGTAAAGGTTTAGTCACGGAGGACTTGCTTACCATGCCAGCTACAAATGGCTGTTTTGGGGATTTGGTATTCATTTCGCAGAAGCTGGATAAGGAAACTTGGTTTCCACCTGGTGCCCTGGAGCCTCACACGGATGACTCTGGTTTGGTCTGCTCTCTTGGATCTTGGACAAGCATTCGGTCCAAACCAGCGACCTACATATTTTATTTTACATTTTGAGATGGAATCTCACTGTGTTGCCCAGACTGGCCTAGAATCTATGGGAGTAAGAGATCCTCCTGCCCCAGGCTCCTGAATAGCTGGATTTATAGGTACATGTGGCATACCTATAAATGTCATTTAACAGCCTTTGTACATAGAATTGCAATAAATATCCATAATTATCCATCTACACCCGTGACTCCGAGATACCCTCCTCTCTAGGGTAAATTTTCTTCAAGTGGACTGTCTCAGTTGTTTTTGTCTAATTACCTCTAAATTATTCTAGTTCACACTCTTACCAACATATGTAAGTGCCGGGATTTGGGAGTTATCAAAGGCTTAGGGGCTGGGGAGATCAAGTGTATATGTGTGTGCGGTGTGTATGTGTTCATATGTGTATGGGCACTCATGCATGTAAGTACATGGATACATGTGTGTTTTCCTATGGAGGCAGAGGTTGAAGTTAGTGCCTTCCTTGATCATTTTCTTTGATTTACTGAGATAAGGTCTCTTCTCACTGTTTCAGCCAGTCTAGCTAGCCAGCTTGCTTGGGGAACCCCTTGTCTCTGCCTCCAGGGCACTGGGGTTCCAGGGGAGCCACCGCACCTGCCAGGCTGCAGGTATGGGATCCATACTCCAATACTCATGCTGGCAAAGCAAGTGTTTATCCACTGGACCTTTTATCAAATGGTTGGATTTTGTTACTCTAATAGATGAAAATATTACCACATCTTAATTTACATTACTTAGAAAAGAGGCTAGTTTTTTTTTTTAAAGACAAGATCTCATTCTGTAGCCCAGCCAGTGGGGAGTGAAGAGGTGGACTGTTCATCTTTTTGTCTTAATATGTCAGAGCTCATGTAATATGAAGGCAATCGAAGCTTAGGTTGATTATGTGACAATTTATCTTTTTGTTATTTTAATTTTGATTACTCTATTTTCCAAGATAAGTATTTAATCTTTAACAATCAGATTTATCAATCCCTTTCAAGACTTCTTTTAACTTGGGCATTTTATTTAAATATTTTAGGTATGTGTCTGTGTGTTGCCTTTAAATACTTTCTAAGATTATGTTGAATGGTCCAGGCTAGCCTCAGACTTGAATCCTCCTGCCCCCATCTCACGTATGCTGGGACTGCAGGTGTGTGCCACTCTACATGGCTTAAACTTAAGGTGCATGAGAAGCGAAGTTGGTGTCGCTCTCTGGCGCTCTCGACGGAACTTTCCCTGCACCTGTTACTTCCCAGTCCCTCTTTCCTCTGGTTTAAACGCTTGCTGTGATGCTCCCAGGCAGGGACTGATTTGTGGATTCTGAGCTGCTTCCTCACTCCCCGCCAGAGCCAATCAATTTTCTTTCCATAATTTCAGCATGTGGTTTAATACAGCTTTTTTCTTCCTTCTTCTAATACTTTTTTTGTCTGAGCAACTTCTGAGTATGTGTTTTTACAGCTAGCTTTCGCATCATCTGTTAAACACGGGGTTCCCACCAGTCTTTCCCACACAGTGTCTGGCAGCATGTGGAAGCAGGGTGTAGACCCCCTCCCCCTGGGGTGGAGGTTGGGCAGTATTGGGTCCTCCATGAAAGTTCTCTCCCGCCCTTGGAGCCACCTCTTTCCTTCTTCCACACACTGTGAGGGGTAACTTTGGGCTAGGAACTCTGAAGACCATCAACCCAGGACACCACCCCAACCTGGGATAAGGCTCGAGTCTGTTCCCATTTATCTTCAGCCACCTCAGGGCTGAGTTTGGAAGAGGCAGGAGGCGCTAGAGATAAAATCCAGGGCCTTGTGATCACCAACCACACACCATCCACAGAGCTACACGGCCTGGGCCCCTGACCTTCTATTCTTCATGAAATACGCAGGCACTGTTAGCTGCCACGTGTGCCTTTTCCCACTAGGAACTTTGATTGGTGGAACAGTGGTTCCAGGACACCATCTAAGGATGGCCTGGGTGTGGCAAGTCCCTTCTCCCCCTTCCTCTCTTGTCAAGCGGGTGTGTTGTTTCTTGCTTTATCTGACAGAGGAAGAGTCTTGCTCTTTGAAGGCACAAGTGATTGCCCTAAGGTGAAGCTTACATGTTGTTACTGTGTCTCTAGTCTGACCGGCAAGGAACTAGACCCTGTTGTAAAGAAGGTTTGGTGGGACACTCTGTGGACCACTCTGGGGGAAATGGGAAAAGGGACCACCCACGTTCCAGAAGACCAGAGAAGGTCATGTTTCTAAGAATCAAGAGATGCCTGAGCTGCAGGCAGCATGCCTTGTAGAGGCAGCAGGGCAGGATTTCCTCCTTGATGGCGCAGCTGAAGCTTCATTAGTGGAGCTCGAGATGCCGTGTTGTCTGGAGAGCTCGGGCTGAAGCTAATGTCTCTAGGAGCCAGCACTGGGATCAGCCAGGGGCACAGCCCAGATACTCACCTGTGTCCCCTGCACTGTCACAAGCTGTCAGAGTTGACCAAGCTGCTCAGCGTGTGACTGCTGATGAGTAGTTAGCATGGCGGCTTGACGTGTTGCTTCTTCCAGTAGATTCTCTTCCCTTCCCCAGCCCAGCCTCGCCCCTCATTCTCATTATTCCTATAGTGATAAAGCCCTTGTTGAATTCACAGAGCTTTTCACTTTATTTCTCAGCTCCACAGAGGGTTTTTTTTTCTGTACTTGGACTAATTGGTTGAGCAACACACCACACACGCACACACGTTAATGACTAAATATCGAAGCCTTTCTTGTCTGTGTACAGCAACTTCTTGTGTTTTGTTGTTGTTGTTTCCCCAATTTTTATGTTGTTGGTTCAGTCTGTTTCCAGCTTTGCCCTCAAACTATATTGTTTTTCCCTCTTCGACTTGTGGAACCAATAACAAGAGGAAGCCAACTGAGTCGTAAAAGGGACATTGATTCTTGGCCAAGAATAGAAACGTGAAATAATCTTCTCAAATCAACTTTCCAACCCCTGTGGATCATGAAATTATAGCTAGAGATGAAAAGAAATGAGGGCGTGAATGGTTTGTTGTCGACTTGATGAGGTTTAGGATCACCATGGCAACAAACCTTTGGGCGTGTGTCTGAGGAAGTTTCTAGATTGGGTTAAAGGAGGTGGGAAGACCCACCTTCAATGTAGGTGGTACCATTCCTAGGTTATGGTCCCTGCTGTGATCCCCTACTAAATAAACAGGAGACATTGGCCTGAGTTGTAGCAGCCACCTCTCGGTGCTCCGTCATATACCATGTGCAGCTGCCGCACACTCCTGCCACCCTGCCCTCCCCACCGCGATGGACTGCACCAAACTGTGAACTGTAATAAACCTTTCTGTCTTTAAATTGCTTCTGCCAGGTTATTTTGTCACGACAGTGGAAAAAGTATCTAACCCAGAGGGGGAAAGGTGGGCTAACAGGTGGGGGACTAGTCATGTCCCTTGTGGGAATAGGCAGATAGGGGGTTAAGTTCTATGCGTTTTATTTCTTTTTGTGATTCTTTCAAGTGGCTTCCATGACAACTGTCGGCTGTCATAGAACTGAAGGGTTTTCACTCAGCACAGAGATGGAATTATAATGAAGCCATTTTAGAAGGAGTCAACTTTGTTCAGCACACCTGAAGAGGCACCTTTGACCTGTAGGCGTCTAGACACCTAACTGAAGTAGGATAGATGTTCATCTCCATTATCTAGGCTGGATTTGGGGAAACAAGGGCAGTGTAAAAGCACCTGCTGTCTGGTTGAACCTGCAAACCTGCTGGTTCACATCTCAGCCTCTCCTTTCCCAGAATGCCTAAGAGGCCACTTAGGATACCATCACCCTTACATCTGACCTGCCCAGCATCGCTTTCCCTGGACCTGTGCAGTCAGTGCGGATTCTTGGGTTTGCTCCATTGATGGGTCTCTTCCAACTGGCAATCCATAGAAACATACTCTGAAATCAGGGCAGTTACAACAATCCCCGAACTAGGTAGGCCAACCCTATAACTGATTATTTTTTTCCTTTAAAATAAATTGCATTAAACTACGATTAAAGGATTTACTACTTCCTACTTTGCAGCAGAAAGTTAAGACAAAGATTGTACTTTACTTATTTCTAGAGTGTATATTGATATCAAATCTTTACTTAATTTATTGATGTGACAGGGTGTGTGCAGTGTGAACTCTAGGAGGAAGTTATCACTTGGATAAAAATGGAAACCAGCCCTCGGGAGAGGGTCAGGGGTTACAAGCTTGAAGACATTGGACAACATATCAAAGTCTTGGGCTACATAGAAAGAGTTTGTCTCTCCTCCAAAACACGAGCTGCGTTTGCTAACACATGCCTGTAGTCACAGGAACAGGCTGAGGCAGGAAAACTATGAGTTCCAGGCCACGTTGGGCAACATAGTAGTGAGAACATGCCAGAAAAAAGGGTAGGGTGGAGACAGAGCTCATAGTGGGAGCCCTTCCCGGCATGCCCATGGCCCTGGGCTTTGTTGCAGAGTTACAGGACATGGTATTTTCATGGTTATGTTAGATTTATCTGCTGATGTTGAAAATGCCAAGTTATCATTAAAATAGAGATGAATGAAATTCACAATTTGAAATTTTGGCATTCCAACTAAGGCTGTAGAACAAAGAAGAGATGGTGAGAGGGTGTGTGCCTTACCACAAGGTCCTGCTGTACCGGGCATGGGACTCAAACACAGTTAGGGTCCTGACAAGCTTGGTGCCCTAGCAAAGATCCATGGATCTGATTTGGGAGGGGGACCATAGAGAAAAAAGAACGTCAGCAAGAAAGAGAGGGAGGCAGCCTACAAAGATAGAGGTTACCAAAAACCATTTATGTATTTTGTCTTAGAGTGATTCAGTCACTCACCTAGCCTGAGAAATTTAGGGAATTCATAAGGGGAAAGGCAGTGTTCTTTCTGCAGCATGGAAAAGGACATTGTGGAGTTATTGTAAGCTCAGTGGAGAGACAGACTCAAGTCGATATCCTGTGACCATCCTAACAGTACAAAAACCACTGGGAATATGCCACTTTTTTTTTTTAAGTTGAAAGTTCACTTGTCTGATGTCAGGAAACTGGCCTTTTGAGTGTCTCTATTGCCGGCCACAACACAGCAGCCATCAGTCACATGCGGAAAAGTTTAACACAGGGTCCCAGGCAGTACCCGTTGAAGGACTGGTATCCATGAATTGACTGGTTAGTGGATACTCAGGACTGAAGAACTATGAATCCCTATTGGCAACAATAGCAAGACTCTGTTCTGCTATCATTGCATTTTACAGCCAAGCGTTTCTAGATTATCCCGCCTTCTTGCCTTAATCTGGTGTAATACATGTTAGCTATATCCAGCTACTAAAATTGCCCATAAAGCGGACAGCTTATTTCCATGTTAGAAGGATTAATGAGTAAGAGGTTCCTGTGCCTAGAGAAGGGAGGGGAGACGGACTGATGGACATGGGCTCGTTTTGAAGTGGTAGAAATGTTCTAATAGGTACGTTAGAGTGGGATGGGGATGAGACTGCGGTTTGTAAGGTCATTACTTCATTGGGATGTCTGGAAAGGGCTGGTGAGATGGCTCATCTGGTTAAACGCTCATCTTGTAAGCCCCATGACTAGGAGTTCGATCCCCAGATCCCATGTAAAGGTGGGAGAGAGGAAGCAACACCACAGAGCTGTTCTCTGACCTCCACTCATGTGCCATGGCATGCATGTACCCCCTTCCACCTCTCTCTCACACACACATGTACACACACACACACACACACACACACACACACACAGAGAGAGAGAGAGAGAGAGAATTTTAAATTAAATGGCTTAAATGCATTTTATGGTATGATGTAGGTGGTTCATCTGTCTGTCTGTTGCTTTCATGGTTAATTAATAAAGAAACTGCTTGGCCTGATAGGGCAGAACTTAGATAGGCGGAGTAGACAGAACAGAATGCTGGGAAGAAGGGAAATGAGGCAGATGCTATAGCTTTCCTCTCCAAGATGGATGCAGGTTAAGATCTTTCCCGGTAAGCCATCACCACGTGGTGCTACACAGATTATTAGAAATGGGTTAATCAAGCCAATAAGAGGCTGGAACTAATGGGCCAGGCAGTGTTTAAAAGAATACAGTTTCCGTGTAATTATTTTGGGTAAAGCTAGCTGTGCGGGAGCCAGGTGGGGGGAAGCAGCCCGCAGCTCCTTCTACAATGGTATTTAAATTACACTTCAATATAGTTGTTTGGTGTATATTCATGTTCGTGTATGTGTGTTTGGTGTGTGGGGTGCGCATAGACTGAAGGTTGCTGTTGGGTTGTCTTTTTTATGCCTCTCCATATTAATTTTTAAAGACAAGTCCTTTCACTGAATCTGGAGCTCACCAATTTGCTAGAATAGCTCCAGGTATCCCCTGTCTCTCTAACCCTCAGCTCTGGAATAGCAAAAGTGTGAATGGCTGAACACACCTGTTTCTAGGGGTCTGAACTCGGGTCCTCATGACTGAATGGCAAATATTTTATTGTCTGAGACATCTCAATACCCTAACACTATTTAAAAAGTGGAAGAGGAATGGCGGAAAGAGCAGGAGGAGGGAGAGGTGATGGAAGAAATAATATATCCTAGAACTCTGGGACAACCAAAAATTTTACTGTTGAAAAGTTGCCAGATCTGAAATTAAAGAAGTCAAAGATTAACTGTTCCATTTCCTGAATATTCCCCAGGGTGATAAAAAAAAATATGATGTTCTATCTCAAGTCAAACAGTAGGAGGCTCTGACTTACATGCCATTATCCGTGCTGCAAAGGAAGGAAATGGACTCTGAAGCTTCCGACAATTGCCAAAGCCACAGCCAACAAAGCAGGATGATGTAAACTCAGTACCCTGGCACCAGAGCCCACGGCAGCTCACCTACATACCCTGCAAACCCTCTCAGAGAAGGAGAAACCCTTCCTCTGGCAGACTATCTGCCGTCACTCTCCTTCTCCTGGGAATAACCCTTACACGTGCAAAGTGTTCCTTTGAAATGTAGATCACTCCTCATCCATTTATAAAATAATTTCCCAATATTTCCACTGGCTTTTTTGTATTCTGTACTCAGAAAGTTTCTGAAAAGGAGTGAAGTCAGAAAATCCCTTACAATGTGGAACACGAAAAGAATTTGGTCCTCATGAGGCTTATGTCTTTCCACTGATGTTCATGAAGGTGGGACTTTATTTCTTCATTTATTATTCTTTTTTTTTTCTGAGATAGGGGGTCTTGCTTTGTTACCTAAACTGGGTTGGAACTCCTAGGCTCCCACGTTGCTGGGATTACAGACGCACACTATAGTGCTTGGTTAAGACATATGCTTTTACGATGCTTTGAATGGCTTTGCATCTGGTTGGTTCCTTGGAGTCACTAGAGCGGTGGTTCTCAACCTTCCTAATGCCGCGATCCTTCAATATAGTTTCATGTGTCGTGGTGACCTCCAATCATAACATTGTTTCCACGGCTACTTCACAACAGTAATTTTGCTACTGTTTTAAAAGTCATAATATAAATATCTGATATGCAGGATATGTAATATGAGTCCCCTGTTAAAGGGACATTCAACCCTCTAAAGGGGTTGTGGCCCACAGGTTGAGAACCACCACTGTAAGGTGCCATCTACAGTGGTGTCTGCTTAAGAACCTTCAAGGGACAGTCACTTTGATGCTTTCTGACATATTAAAACTCCACAAGAACTGCTACATAGGATATTAAATTTGCTCTCCATCCACCAGGGCTGGGACATGTCTATATCGGCTTTAAAAAAAAAGTTAAGACGATCATTTTTCAACCCGTTTACACATGTAAAATCGCTCATTTGGCATGCAGTCCTATATTAGACCACTTGATGAATTACACAGATCACTTCTTACCCGTTTTATGAAACACTTTTCCAGAATTTATTTTTGTGGGGCCAAGGTCTCAGAGTGTGGATCAAACTAGCCTGGAACTTGCCATGTCGTTCCAGCTGGCCTCAAGTTGCCCCCTTTCCTACCTCAGCCTTTTGAGTGGTGGGATCCCAGGTGTGTGCCACCGTGCGGCAGGGGTGAATAATGTACATACATCTTCAGTCTGTCCTGTGGTATTGATTGTGATTTCCTTTTTGCTATTTTTCTTATTAATGAAATAGTCAGACCTCTGAGTGATCCCTTTCCCATCCCAGTCTGGCCGGTCCTGCTGAAGCTCCCTGCCATTTTTAAACTGTTTTCAAGGTCAGCCCAGGCAGCTCCTCCCCGCCTCTCTCTGCTGCTTGACCCTTTGCTCTCTCCATGCACAAGTGTGTAGATCCATCCCTCCTTCCCTCCCTTTCTCCATCTCTCCTTCCCTCCTAGGACATGTTTATACTCTCCTTCAACCAGAAATAAAATTTAAAAAGAAAAGGAGAGTCAGTATCCAGACAATCGAGCATGCCCCGCAGCCAAATCTAGGCATTTAGTGTTGGTTTCTGTTGTTTCTCCAGCTTTGAAAGACAGCCCTGATAGTTTTCCTAGCCAGAGAAATGTGACCCTGGACTAAAGCCGGAATGCCCACGGTGATGAAACAGGTGTTGGAGGTGGATGTCAGAGTGCTCTCGGGGTTACCGTGTTCTCGCCAACTAGAAGTAAACAGAAACCTCCACCAATTTGGCAATATAGAACTTACTAACATTCTGGGATGTTTCTAACCTTGTTCACATTTGGAAATGTGAGCAGGAGTCTCTGAATTACTTTTTTATGCTCAGAAATGACCGAATGCCATGCTTTAAGAGACATGAAGGGAGTTTCAGGACAGAAGCATCTCCCGGGGATGAGGGTGGACTGTTTTCACCTCTAACCAGGGAGCAGCCTGTTATCCTGTCCACTGCACGCACTAGCCTTCGCCAGTACATAAGCACCGAGCACACAGGGAGCATCCTTCAAGGGTACGCTGTCTAATTACTTTTTGGTTAGAGCAGCCTGTGCACCACAAGGCCTTAGGATGGGCCACCCCTCAGCTCTACTGCAGCAAAGGCTTAGCTAAGGCTGACTACAAACTGTCTTCATTTATTGATGTTTGAGAAGTGTTTTTCTCTCATTTTTTCTTCCTTAGTCGGGATTTATGAAGGTGTACCTAAATTTGGAAAGACGTATTAGAGAGAACTCCACTTTGAAGGATTTCAAGGTAGCCTCTTTTTAGACAATGGCTGAAAGGCACCCTGCTTTTTATCCCTTTTGTGGCTCCCTATTCCTCACCCCCAACAGATTTTTCACTGAGGAATTTAATTATAATTTGGTTAACAAATGCATTTCCTCTATGAAGGGCACTTTGAAAAGTACTGGGTAAGCATGTAGATTTGGACATACTACATTTATCATAGAGCGTTTGCTGTGGAATAAATACAGTAAGAAAAATGGCCACATTTTACACAAGCTATTTTACATGTTTGTGAGTTGGAAAAAAAATTGTTATATTTTAATTCTTTTTTAAAATCAGCATGGACCTGGACCAGCAGTCGTGAATGGAAACAAGAAAGCTAATTTATTGTGTTCTCACTATGTGGTGGGTCTTGTAGCATTTTAATATCACTAATATATTTAGTATAGCTAAACATGGGCTTTGAACCTGCTGCGTCTATTGTCGAATGAAGTTTCAGGCATCTAGCCTCATGTCCTTGTGATAGCGAGCACTCAGGGAGAGCTCTTTCTGCATTTTATACTATGAAATAGATAATATGTCCTCTTCCAGAGGAGGAGACTGGTTCAAAGTCATCTGGTGACTAGGAAGTTCAGTGTGGAGGCTGGAGGTAGAACCAGGACTCACTTGACTGTCTAAAAGAACCTCTACCTGTAATGAGGCTTTCTTTGTACCACCAATCCCCAAAAGACATGGAGACTTATGACTAAGAAGGAATGCTTGACCTTTAGCTTAGGCTTGTTATACTTGTTATCCTAACTCATATAACTTAATTAACCTATGGTTTTAAAACCTACATTCTGCCACATGACTGTTTACCTTTCCCCAGTACAGCATGCCCCACCCGCTCTGAGTCTCCTGGCAAAATCCAAGCACCTAGATTCCTCCCAGTTTCTCTCTCTGCCTGGAAGTCCTGCCTATTCTCTCCTGTCTAGCTATTGGCTGTTCAACTTTTTATTAAACCAATCAGAAGACGCCTTAGACAGAGGTACATCATTACAGTATACAAAAATATTTTCTCACAACATTTCCCCCCTTTTTTATCTAAATAAAAAGAAAGGGTTTTCACTCCCTTTTTTATTTAAATAAAAAGAGTTTTAACTCTAACAGAACAAAACTATATAAAATAAGAACAATTATCAGGTAAGAATTATATTTACAATGTCCAGTCCATTTGTATTTGGCAATTTTGAAGAAAATATTCTGTTATCTATCCTATCTTGGCCAGTCCAAAGTTTTGTACCTAATTCACTTTCCACCATAACTTGTATTACCATCCTAAAAATATCTTTTTCTACCATAACTTGTATTACCATCCTAAAAATATCTTTTTAGACCTTAGAACATTTTCTTAGACAAACAACTTATGCTTTTATGTCTCTCAACATTATACACTTCACATCTGTTTTGTATGCTTCTTTTTTTGGAATTTGGTAACAAAAAATGGTATAACTGTCTAGTCTTCAACACCATCACAGACCTGAGAATGTTAAAATATTACCTGAGTAAACAGTAAGTGCAGAGTTAATAATATTCCAAGCTATAAAAATGACAGAGACAGCTGATTACCTAGACAGTCACCAAAGGGTCCCCTGCAATGTAGGGCATCCATTTTTGGCCTACAGGCCTAGAATATCTGGCAGACTTTGCTGTGAAGCAGGAAATTTGAAGGACTGGCCTACCTTGTCTTGGCAGTTGCCTTCTTTTGTGTCCTACTCTTCCCATTTGGACACGATACTGTCAGCAGTAAGGCAAAGGGCAGGTTCTTGCCTAGCAGCTAACTTTGCCACAAAGAAAGCTGTTTTTGCTCTCATGTTCTACTCTTTTATTCTTTTGGGGGCCTGCCACCCAGCTCCCAAATAAATCTCATATGGAGGATTATTTTGAATGCCTGGCCTTAGCTTTGCTTGTTTCTTGCCAGCTTCTCTTAACTTATATTATCCCAACTTCCTTTTACCTCTGACCTTTTTTCTTTTCTTACTTCTGTATATCTTACTTTTACTCTTACTCCATGGCTGGCTGTGTGGGTGACTGGGTGTCTGGGTGACTGGGTGACTGGGTGACTGGGAGGCTTAGTGACTGGGCGGCTGGGTGACTGAGTGACTGGGTGGCTGGGAGGCTGGGTGACTGGGTGGCTGGGAGGCTGAGTGACTGGGTGTCTGGGTGACTGAGTGTCTGGGTGACTGGATGACTGGGAGGCTGAGTGACTGGGTGTCTGGGTGACTGAGTGTCTGGGTGACTGGGTGGCTGGGTGACTGGGTGACTGGCTCCTGGTGTCCTCCTTCCCTTGTTCTCTCATTGCTCCTTCTCCTCGTTTCTCCTTCTATTTATTCTCTCTGCTTGCCAGCCCCACCTATCCTTGCTCCTGCCTTGCTATTGGCCATTCAGCTCTTTACTAGAACATCAGATATTTTAGACAGGCAAAGAACCACAGCTTCACAGAGTTAAACAAATGCAACACAAACTCAAGTCATGTATCTGAAATAATATTCTCTAACAGAAAGCAAACTCCATAAGGAGGTTCTTTGGCACGTGTGTCTCACTATCATGAAAACTTTATGCTATTAAAACATCTTAAATATCACATTCTGTAGATCTCTGAAGTGTTTGAAGACCACCTCTCTAAAATATATGAGGCTAAATAGAGCTTATTTCTGTTTCCATCTAACACTAGAAGTTTGATTGTTACCTTGTTTATCCTAAATAGTGTGCAATAATAGCTTTCAAGGACTAGAACTTTACATTCCATTGCTAAATGAGCTGAATAGGTACAATACCTCAAACAAGTAGAAACATATATACAGTATAACAAAAATGACCTTAAATTTGTATTAATATATAAAACTCCAACAAAAAATATTTAACATATTTTAGATTAATAGTTATTTTTTAGTTGTTTTTTTTTTTTTTTTTTTTTTGGTTTTTTGAGACAGGGTTTCTCTGTGGCTTTGGAGCCTGTATTTTTTAGTTTTAAAGTAAATTCAATCTACCCTCTTATCTTTTTTTTTTTCTCTGTAGCTTTGGAGCCTGTCCTGATACTAGCTCTTATAGACCAGGCTGGCCTAGAATTCATAGAGATCCGCCTGCCTCTGCCTTTCAAGTGTTATGATTAAAAGTGTGCGCCACTATGGCTCAGCTATCCTATTATCCTTTTGTCTCTTCTATTTTCTATTCAGAAAGAGATTCCTGAATCTAACCTCCTTTGTTAAGGATTTTCCCTGACCATGACCAGTTACATCTTATAACCAACCCTCCTAAATGTTAAAATTTATTCATAACCCACTGAATGACACAAATCCACACACCCCACCTTTTGGGAATGTGGACATTGTGTTCTCTAGACTGCTAACTGTTGTCTGAGGGTGACAGCATCATTAGGGGACCCTGAGAAAACTGGGATAATGGTCAAGTCCTAGAAGAGCTAGCTGTATTATTTTTTGTTTAGTCTCTGTGTGATGGGAAAGTATAGAGCTCATCTGAAGTCCTGGCTCAATAGTCTGTGAGGCTGGACCATCTCATCTAGCAATTTTGAAGTTGTTTTGGATGCGGAATTTTGAGCAAACTGCAACTGAAGCATTCTGAGAGGCTGGATCACCTGAGCTCCTTGTCTTTATTGGTATCTGGTTCATTTTTTTCCCGAAAATACACAAGGTTTTAAAGGTAACATATATATTGTATAAACACAAGTATGGAATGTGTGGTGTGCACAAGTCAGCTGAAGATGATTTTCTTCTTTATATTTGAGCAGATAAAGGCATTTTTCCACTTTATAAGTCTGTTTTGAGTATATAAATAAACTGTAATGTAAATCTCCATTCATGTCATATGAAACGATGGCATGTAATAAGTCATGAGGATTCTGTAGCCAACAAGATTTACCATGTCTCATCCAGTCTCAGAGCTGTTCCCATATTGAGGGATCAGCATATGCATGACCTGTCCTGAAATCTTTCCTGACTTTTCCCTCATATCTATAGCCAGGATTCTCAGGAGGTCTCCCCTGGACAAACAGGACATCAATTAACTTTGAAGGAATCCATAATTTTTTGTTTCCTGTGGAAACAAAAGCACAACCTCTTCCCAACGCAACACATTTCCTGACTTCCATTCCGAAGCCAAGACATCCCTAAAGTATCTAGGCTGGTTTAATTCAGCAATGCCTTCCACAATCCAATGTCTCTCAGCAACTGCTGTTCTCTGTTCATGAGCATTCAAAAATTTCAAAATTAACAAAGCCCAAACTCCCTGTGTTTACAGTATTTTCCATCCTTACATGGCTTATAGGTTTTTTATATATTACTTTAGTCTGCAATCTTCTCTGACTATGTAAGCCAAACCTTAAACTGCTAAGCAGTGGCTAGGCCTTGTGCTATGTGGTTCTGCTTAGTACATGGCCTGCTGGCTGGCTCCGCCCTCTTCAGGTCTGTTCAAACACAGCCTCACGCTGCAGTTCCCTGCCGGAAGCTGGTCTATTTGCTTTGGCTCTCCTAGGCACTACCACCTAGTCTCCCACCACCAAGTATTGTGCAACACACTGCTCATAAACCCCATTCAAGTGCTTGGCTGTCGGGGCTCTTGAAAGAGCTGTGCCTGTGTATGCCACAAGCACTGAGCCTACTTGGGACTTTTGTTCTTTCAGCTTTTTCTGGTCCTATGTGGACCAGATGACATGCCATGTGTTGGGTGCCATTTGTAGTAAGCTTTTGTGTCGGCCACCAGCTCGACCTCAGTCTGAAATGGCGATCCTGCCTCCAGGAATCTCAGAATGAGACTGTGTCTGAGAGCTGTCTCCTCCCATCTTATATTCCTCTCTAGGGCTGGGATTAAAGGTGTGCACCTCTGGGATTAAAGGCATGCACCGCCTGGTTTCTATGACAACTAGTGTGGCTACTGGGATTAAAGGTGTGTGTCATCACTGCTTGGTCTGTGAGGCTGGCCAGTGGGCTCTTTCACTCTCTGATCCTTAGGCAAGCTTCATGTATTAAAATACAAACGAAATGCCAGTGCGTGTTACTTTCCACCTAAGGCAGATGCCTGGCTACATCTGCAGTAAGGCTGTGTGGGCGCTGAACTCCGTGCCCGTGGAAGAACTCACTCTCCCAGGATTCCATTATGACCGTGCTAACGCAAGAAGCTACACTTTACCTCACGTAAGCCTTCTGTGCTCTTTCCCCAGGGTTCAGCAGATTCCTATACAAGCAGGCCGTCGGATTCCGATGTCTCTTTGGAAGAGGACCGGGAAGCGATTCGGCAAGAGAGAGAACAGCAAGCAGCTATCCAGCTTGAGAGAGCGAAGGTGACTCCCCCCCAACCCCCAATCCCCTTTCTTTTGTTGAAAACTGGCATATTGCCCAACCCCTGTGCTCAGCATCCTACCTCACATCTGCCTTAGGGTTTCTGATAAATACTGACCATATGCCACGTGGGAGGAAAAGGTTCATCAGCTGACAACACCCTGTCTCCTTTCATCACCTGATGAAGGTTAATATCCAGGAGGATGCCTATATATTTTTCTTTGGGTTCACCTTCTTATTTAGCTTCTCTAGGATCATGAATTATAGGCTCAATGTCCTTTATTTATGGCTAGAAACCAATTATGAGTGAGTACATCCCATGTTCCTCTTTTTGGGTCTGGCTTACCTCACTCAGGATAGTGTGAATTTTGCATGCAAATGGACGGAAATAGAAAACACGTTCCCTCTTTTCAAGTGACTCTAGCTTCTGTCAAATTGATATAAAACTAGACAGAGTGGTGTTGTCTCTGGAGACTTGCTTCCCAGACATCCTGATAAGGGTTCAGATTGCAAGATTCTCTGAGTGCATTCCTTCACACAGGTTAGTGGCAATTGCAGGGGGCCATTTCCTGTGAACCTTTGCTCTTTTCTGTTTGACTTACTGGTAATTCTCTGCCATTTCCCAACTTAGCAGTGTGGTAATATCAAACTCACCTCACCCAGTACTGGCAGCGAGCCTTCTGAGCAGCCAGCCAGAGTTCTCTGTCTTTGACCCCTCCCGGTCACTCCCTCATCTTTGTTATACACGGAACAGGCACTGTTGTGCTATGGATCATTTCACGGCTTCCTCTAGTCTTTGATTTCTAGATTTCAGATTCCCATCTCAGTATAAAGTTCACAACATTACTTTGTTTGCTTGCTTGTTTGAGAAGGGGTCCACTACATCGCCTACTCTGGTCTTGAACTTGTGGACTTAATGCATGGCCTTCCGACATGCACCATCAGACCTGGTTTAGAACTTTGAACAAGTCAAATGAGAGCAGCAAAGATGGGCGACACAAGCCTCAGCTCCTCTTCTTCCAGCCGACACACAGGGTGCACCAGGAAACCAATTGCATGATGGAGTTTTAGGACCAGATGAGTTAGAAGAGTTCTCCTGTCCTATCTATGTCTTTCTAACTCATTTTTTTAAAGGACAGACCCTTTTTCAAGTTAATTTTATGTATAATAACAGCATAGAAGACAGCGTTCATGGCTAGCCTGTCCTCTTACTCCCACGGCCAGCTCCTACGCTATGGCAGGCACCTTTCTGAATTTTAGAGTCAAATGCAAATAAAGTTAATTTCCTTCTTTGTTTATTTTATGATGAGATCTTTTAGAGATGGAAGCAAGAGAAGAATGAGATAGGTGAATGAGGCGTTGGCTTCCACGCTCTCTGTGTCTGTGCTGGCGGCTTCCACACTCTGTCTGTGCCGTCTGTGCGCTCTGATAGTAGGGCATCTGCGTAGTGCCCGGGAGGGAGCTAAAGCCGGTCTGATGTGGGTCCTACCTCAACTGCTGACATTCCCAGTGCAAATAGATAAGTTACAGCACAGCTGCCCAGAAGCTCGGAGACCGTGTATCTCACACGTCGCCAGTTCTTGTTTTGAAAAACCC
Source organism: Microtus pennsylvanicus (assembly GCF_037038515.1). Classification (NCBI taxonomy): domain Eukaryota; kingdom Metazoa; phylum Chordata; class Mammalia; order Rodentia; family Cricetidae; genus Microtus; species Microtus pennsylvanicus. The sequence goes on from NC_134587.1 coordinate 26,640,700, forward strand.
TTTCACCACCGGTTTCGTTACTGTGGGATCACCTCGGTAAGTGGTGGTGGCAGGACCATAGCCTAGGCTTGTGACTGGCTTAGCCCCCACAGACTGCACCTGCGCAGAACACTTTGCCAACGGGAGTTTATATACAAGCTTTAAAACCAACTGTTAGAAGCTAGGAGATATGACGGGTGAAGAGCCTACTTGTTAGGTTTAACTATCACTGGCCCCTTGGGCCTGGCAAGACAAGAGATTCAGCTACAAAAGATCTATGGTTTTCCAATCTGAAGCTCTTTTAAAAAAATCTTGTTTTCTACCCCTCCTCAAGTTTTTAATACCCAGCATACATTTCCTAGCATGTATAGACCTGTTCGTGTATGTGCGTGTGTGTGTGCATGTGTGTATGTGTGTACCTATGAGTGTGCACATGCATGTTTATGTGCATGTGTGTGCAGGTCAGAGGTTAATGTGTTTTCCTAACCACTCTCCAGCTTAATATTTGAGAGAGGGCTCTTACTGAACGTGGAGTTCACCATCTGGCTAGACTGGCTGGCTAACCCCAGGGATCCTCTGGTCCCTGCCTCTCTAGCGCTGAGATTAAAGATGCGCACCCTTGCACGCAGCTTTGTCACAGATGCTGGGGATCTGAATTCAGTACCTCATTCTTGTGCAGCAAGCACTTCATCCCAGCTGACTTCCTAGCATTCCCCGTCCCCCAGGGTGCACGTCCCGTATCTCAGTTGGGACAGTCTCTGTTACCGTTTAAATAGATAGTTGGTAAGAGCGGAGAACAAAGCCGACAGCCCCCACCCCTGTCCCTCAGTCCCTAGTCCTGTAGGAACTAGTTCTATATTGGGGAGGTTGGAAATTGCTACAGAAGAAGGGAAATGGCTGGGCTGTGAGGAATGAGTCATCACTGCAGATATCTGCATGTGGCCCACGACTATAAAACCTAGCGGAGATCCCTCTTTGGAAAGTGATTCCCTCATTGCCTGGAACCATCGCTCATCCTGCGACATGTCTCAATATGACAGATGCTCCTCTCTCCTCCTCTCTCCTCCCTCCTCCTTCCGCACTGCTGCCTCCAGTCCAAACCTGTAGCGTTTGCCGTGAAAACGAACGTGAGCTACTGCGGCGCCCTGGATGAGGATGTGCCCGTTCCCAGCACAGCCATCTCCTTTGACGCCAAGGACTTTCTTCACATCAAAGAGGTAAATGTAGGACACACTGCACCCCTTCATCTGCCAAAGAGCTACGGCTGGGCATCGGCCTGAGCCAAACACACAGGAGAGGAGACCCAAGGAGCTCCCAGTGTGGGGCCTCAGCTGATGCCCTGGGCCTCTCCGTCATATCACCTTGCTGAGATTTAGAAGCTGAGATCATTGCCTGCATTGCCACGCACTTCCAACACGGGGGCTTACTCAGCGTTTGAAATGATGCAGTGGATTTTAGGTTTTGCATATCTCTCTCTCTCTCTCTCTCTCTCTCTCTCTCTCTCTCTCTCTCTCTCTCTCTCTGTTTCTGTCTCTCTGTCTCCGTTTCTCTGTCTCCGTCTCTCTGTCTCCGTCTCTCTCTGTGTCTGTCTCTCTCTGTCTCTCTCTGTCTCTCTCTCTCTCTCTCTCTCTCTCTCTCTCTCTCTCTCTCTCTCTCATATGCTACACTGCAGGTACACCCGAAGGACTACAGACCCATGGATCTATGGGTATAACTTAGGAAAGCGTGAGTTTCGTAGCATCACAGTATCTAGGAGGGCCTTTTTACAGAGGGGTATTACCATGACAGACACTGTGAACTGTGGTCTTGGCATTGTTGAAGTTAAGAAAGGGACAGAGAACTCTAGGAAACAGTGAACAGTGTAAATGGGACTTGGGACCGCACATATAGAAAGGTATGACAATGAAAACGTAACGCCAGAAGCTTGAGTTTGTGGTCAGCCTAGGTACAGTAGAGTTCTGTTTGGTACCCAGCTCTGTGCTCTGCGCTGGAGGATGAGACGGCGATGCTATGGATGAGGAACGCAAGTCGAGAGGCAAGGTGGATAGTATTGACGATTTCTGGATGGAATGATAAATTCTACTATTTTTTTAAAAAGTGGACAGGAAGTTCACAGAGAGGGAGGGCAGCATCAGTATGGAGGAAGAGTCCAAACTGGGCACAGAGTGGCATCAGGGAAGGGACATCCTGCAGCACTGCAGAATGGCCAGAGGGCAGTAGTGAAACAGAACAGAGTCTAGGTCGGCGATTCAAGAAGCATCGCTTTTCTATCAGCCGTGCTGGGGTTGGAATTCAGGCCTTCTGCACACTGGGCAAACGCTACAGCTGAGCTCTTATCTCCCACCCAAAGGGCCGGATTTTACAAGGAGCATCTTGAGCCAGAGCAAGGAGACTGGTCTTGCCAGTGGGCTGGAAAGTAATTTGGGATAAATCAGACATGTGACCATCCTTGTATGGGGAGTGGGAGCTGTGATGGGCAAAGGAGAATTGGGGGGGTCTAATGTGGGGGGTCTCACTCCACTGTGTATAGTGGAGAAAGTGAGGGGGCAGAAATAAGGATGGAGGTCAGCTCTCAAAGTTACAGGAAATAGCGTCAGCCTCTAGATTCAGCTTTTGAAACAGAGATGGCAGAAAAGGGGCCAGGTGTTGCAGCAATGGAAGAGAGGAAGGACTCAGCCTGCTACAGAAGAGTGCCCTTCCTTTGTGTGTGTTCCCTTCGAGCTGCTCTGAGAATTCTTTGATGTGTCTTGCTGATAGCTGTTGGGTCTGTGAGCTGTTGAGCAAGGGATTTTCCTTCCGTCTGGCAGCTCCTATTTCTTCCACAGTGTAGCTACTGATCCGGTCATCGTGTGTGGCTCAGAGCCTCTTGTTTTCAAATCTTGCAGGTCAAATAAAAAACAACATGGAATGAGAATATGCTAATCACTTCAGGGAAAGCAAAACAGGCAAGATTGGAACCGTGCTAAGGGGGCCTTTCTAAAGCTGGCTCAACCCCTGGGATGCCAGCCACATGGAAGGGCACATTCTGTAGTAGGCCGAGTCCTTCCTCTCGTGCCGTCTCTCAGGAAGCAGCGCATGTTCTGTTTTCTCAGTAATATAAAGGGTTAAAGGTCAAGAAAAGCCATGGTTGTGCCTGTTCAGGGAGGGCTGAAGCTGGTGACTTTGCGCAGCGCCTGGCTCCCCGGTGGCCAGAGAACTGTCACTTGCGTGGAGTCAGAAGCTCAGTGTTCTTTATCTGTTTCTGAGAACCACAGTAAACCCTTTTGGGAAGTCGCATTAACATCTTAGGCAGCCCTTCAGGTCACTGGGGTCCCACTTAACAAATTAATGTCCCAGTGGGCTAACTTAATTTCAGGAAATAACTGAAACCCCAGGAAACCCTGACTCATGGTCTGTGCTGTCCCCGCCACAGTAAAATGTACGCACCGAAAGAGTCCAAAAGGGCCCTCTTGCCTTTTCCTAATTACAAAATAAACAGGCTTGTTATTTCAGGTGTGTTATCCTGAGTTAAAGACAGGAAACTAAGACCCAGATTGTTCGAGGCGTTCTATCACATCAACTCGTGTTCCCTTTAGCTCCGTCTCTTGATTGGCACAAAGCCTGGCTTCTTTCTGCAGGAGCTCTGTGCAGAAAGGGCTGGGTCCTGCCATGTCGCTTGCGTTTGAATATGAGATTGGTACTTAGAACTATTCAAGTTACTCAGAATTTCGTGCTGTGATGATTCAACCCACCTTTCACTCTGCCTTGTCATCGTGTCAGCATTAGAGTTATGTAAATTCCACTTTCCTCTGAGCTAAGAACGCCTCCTGGAGTTGGTATGTGTTGTATAACACGCACGCACACACACACACACACACCATACACACACACCATACACACACACCACATACACATATACACCACACGCACACACACATACACACACCACTCCAGACATCACACACACACACACACACACACACACACACCATACACACATACCACACACACATACGCCACACACCACACACGCACGCACACACACACACACACACCACATACACATATACACCACACGCACATACCACACACACATACACACACCACTCCACACATCACACGCACACACACACACAGAAAAGAGTTTCTCATCAACACTAATAAGGATCACGGAGGGGCCTTTGTACTCTTTCCTGGGAGGTTTAAACAACATGATTTCTATCTATTTTCTAGAAATTACAGTAGGAACATTTCCTTGAGGCCCCAGCAGACCAATAACTGCCAACCTAGTTTTGCTGGTCCCCTGAGTAAGACCATGCTGACACTTAGAGTGAGCCGCAGCCGTGCTCTGGAGTGTTTGCGACTATTCTCACAGTAGGGCAGCAGAATCCGTGAGTTATGTATGGCAGAGACCGTATGTACCAGCTGGGCCATTACAAATAAAACCCCTGAAGAATCCACCTTTAGTCTGTGGGCTGAAAACACTGCCCACAAAATGCAAAAGCAAGGGTGTTGGTTGTCTCTGCACCGTATGTACGATGTGGCTGGCGTTGCAGACCAGACGAATAGCATTGGAGCCCTCGGCTTCCCTGGAATTAGCTGCTGAAACGTGAGGGTAACTGAATTACTATTGATAGCAGCTTTCCTCTCTGCATTCCAGAAATATAACAACGATTGGTGGATAGGAAGGCTGGTCAAAGAGGGCTGCGAGATTGGCTTCATCCCAAGTCCGCTGCGGCTGGAGAACATACGCATTCAGCAAGAGCAGAAAAGGGGCCGATTTCATGGCGGGTAACATCTGTCTTCTCCATGAGCCGGCCTTCCCTCCCTCCGTCCCTCCCTCCCTCCCTTCTCCCTCCCTCCCTTCTCCCTTCTTTTTCTCCCTCCCTCCCTCCCTCCTCCCTCCCTCTTCGCTCCCTCCCTCCTCCCTTCTTTTTCTCCCTCCCTCCCTCTCACCCTATTTAATTTTCTTTCCCTCTTTTTCTCTATCCCTCCCTCCCCTCTCTTTTCCTCCTTCTTTCCCTCTTTCCCTCCCTCTTTCATTCCCTCCCTCTCTCTCTCCCTCTTTTCCTCCCTCCCTCCCTCCTCCCTTTTTTCTCCCTTCCTCCCTCCCACCCTCGTTCATTCCCTCCTTCCTTCCCTCCCTCACTCTCTCTCTCCCTCCGTCTTTCTTCTCTCCCTTTCTCCTTCCTTGCTTCTTTTTTTTTGTGTGTGTGTGGGGAAATTGGGTAATATTTTCAAGTTTCTCATTAAAAACTGGCTGAAGCAGTTTGTTCTTTTATCTCACCCTCTGTTTTTCACTAGCTTTTCTGTTATCTCAGAAATGTGTTCTTCGAGACTCTCTTTGTATTCAGCCCAATGAAAACCTTCTGTACACAGGCTCTCCTTGAGGAGGACATAAACGTGTCCACTGTGTTCTGAACCCCAGAAACTCAGAAATCCACATAAACTCCACAGTGGAAGCTGCTTCCTGTGGACTCAGCAATCCCATTTCCGTACCCCACTTTTCTTCTGGGAGGGTTACCCGGGGCCTCCCTTCTCAGGACGGCTCAGGTAGCAACTGACATGACCGAGAGTTGTGGTTTTGTTGTTTCCCCTGTCAAAACCTCTGTCCAGTGGGCCCAGGAGGTGAAGGTGTGTGGACAGTCCTGGGGACACTTTTCTCTGCCGGCTTCCTGAGCCATGTTCTTCTGTTGACACCGTGCTGGGGATTTGCAACGCACCAGCCTCTGTGGGTCAAAGAAAACAGCACACAGGCTTCAGAATGCAAGGGGCAGGTTGCAGGAGGGTGAGCAGAGCTTAGGAGAAGTCCTGGCTGCACTGGGTCTCACTGGAGCTCCCCGAAGCACTGGTTTCATATGCATTCGAAGTTTTCAAAAGTCTTCCAATAGAGCAAGTTCTGCTACTGTTACCATTGCTTTGAGACAGTCTTGCTATGTAGTCCAGGCTTGTCTTTGGTGAGGCAGCTCTGCACCAGCCCCGCACCCTAGTGTGGATCACAACTGTGACCATCCTGTCTGGCTGAAGCAATTCTTCTGATTCAACCTTGCTTTTCAATTAATTTTTGTATTTAAGAAACCGGTGTGTTATTTAAGTCTTCCTCTCCTGCTATCCTAATGAAAAGCTTTCAGTAGTCATGGCAACTCTTGGAAGCACAGTTCACCTCCCTTCTAATGATTAATCTTCTGTTTAGATGTTTTATTATTAACCCTCTGGTGCCCTTTGCGCTAGACATTTCGTCCTCCATGCTTCTTAGCACAGCTGGCTCTTCCCTGGCGCCTTTGCAGCTGCCTCCTCCTACGGGGACCCCTCTTCCTCCTTGGCTGTTACCAGATCGCTCCATCTCTTTCAGGTTCTTGCTGCACAGTTCCCGTGAGCCCTTCCTTCCCTGCACTAGTTTAAGTGGTACCCACTCCAAGCTCACCCCTTCCTCACATTTTCCATCTCTTTCCAACTTAACTGTTTCTATTACACTTACTACTCTAGGAAATTAGATATTTACCTCTTTCTCTAGTTTAGCCTTGATTATCTCCTGCTGGAATGTGGCTCACTAACAATCTCCCACCATTGTTGCTGTTATTAATACATGCATATATACATACATACATCTATAAATACACACACACACACATAAAGTTTGCTTCGAGGCACAAGAAACAATAAAACCAATGGTTCATTCATAGAGGTTTCTTTCGTCATGCTTCTGTCTGTAAGGTATCCATAACGTCTATGTCCATAGACGGGGAAAACCAACACTCAAGATGTATCGCGATGTTTTCCACAGCCAATAAGTGACTGAACTGTTCATCACTGGCCTATGAACATATGTGAATCATGACTGATAGCTCTTACTGTGGGCACTAGGAACAGTTGGTGGACCACTGCCCCTAGCCCGCCCCCAGTTAAACTTTTAAAGAGATGTTCTTGGGGTCCTCTTGCTTGTTCTAAACTGTCTAGCCTCTGACTGGTACTTCAATACTTGGTCTTAGGTAAACACATAGCTCCAAAGAGCATCCTCACCAGGGGTCCTTCTGCTCAATTTTTGTATGAATAACCGGAAAAGAGAATTTGCAAAGTGTTTCCAGGTCTCGATGAGATCTCCGCTTCCTCTGAGGTCAGAGAAAGCATTAGAGCAGATTCTTGAAACTCTTCTATCAGGTCTTAGGATGCTTTGAATTATTTAGTAGAAGGCCAAAGAACACCTTGGATTCCCAGTTTCTGTTTTCAGAGGATCTAGGGCAAGAGTCTTAAATTTGTTTCCATGTTCTAGGAAATCGAGTGGAAACTCTTCCTCCAGTCTCGGAGAAATGGTGTCAGGGACGTTTCGAGCGACCCCCACAACAACAGGTGAGCAGTCTTGCTATACCAAGCATTGGAGCACATAAGCCAACATTCTTACTGGTTTGGGAATAAAGGCTTGATTGAAAATGTAAGGCTTCTTTTATTTAAGATTTCCTTGCTCATTTGAATTCTAGTTTGACTTGAAGTGTACTAATGATACAAAAATTCAAGTCATCAGTATAATTTTGAAAAATCTCATTCACCCCCTATACCCACTACTTCTTCATGTATAAACCAACCTCAAGTCCATTATTCTACTCAGGAACTCAAAGTACTTCAAGATTGTGAGGCCCGTAGGTATAAAAACTCACGGATTGTTACAACAATGTTCTGTATGTACATGAAATTTTAGCCCATGTTGGGACCAGGTCGTACATACTTGGGGGCATATAGCCCCCCTGCAGTCAAGATTACCTTGTCTCTATTATTGGGCATCAGGCAGTTCCAGTTGAGTCCCAGAATGGATGCAATGAAGACACAGGGTATCTCAATAAAGCCTCCGTGTGTCTTTGGATATAATGAAGATGTTCTCCTAGAAAGTTCTCTCCCATGGCATTTTCTGACTCCTGAGAGCTAATTTCACCCGGCCAGGAACTGAGGCTGTATGAGAGCCTCCGATATCGCCAGCTCAGACGGCAGGTCAAGGTTGGGTTGATGCTGGGACAGTTCTGGGGACTTGGTCCTTGTCGGTGAGGATTCATGCTGACCTCCAGGGCTGAGAACCAACCTGTCCCTCTAGGTGACCCCATGTAGACAGGACCTAATGCTTGGATGACAGCAAAGCCACCTTCATGGGCTGTGGACTAGGTTCTGCCCTGTGTATGTTTGCTGGACACTGGGGCATTACAACAGCTTTTCATTCTTCCAGCTGGAGAAATACCTGAAGATCTGCCATAGTACCTCGTGGTTCACCAAATGCACAAATATAGAACAATAGCAACAACGATCAATAATGTCTGAGGTGGTAGTAATTTTGCTCACATTGAATTGTTTCTTTTTATTACATTTCCTTTAGACAACTTGCCCTCCACTTCATGTGTGCCACATCCAATATGGGCACACCCATAGTTAATGGTTAGCTAACAATCTCAAGTATTGTTTGAGTGCCTGTGCCAGCCTTTCACAGGAAATTGCAATGCCAGGTCATTGGTGCAGGGAAGAAGCGGTCCATATCTCATGTTCTCACAAGTAGCAATGTCCATGATGAAGTGGCAGGGCAGTGATCTGCTGAGTGGGTGCCAGGCAAGCGCGGAGGACAGTTACAGGGTGCCTCCTCCCAGCTTTTAAGCTCATGTGCTGTCGTTTGCAGAGATTGCATATTTTGATGTGGTTCTCATTGTTGTCTTTTAGCAAAACAGAAGCAGAAAGTGGTAAGTTGTGTTTCCTTTTCTAAACTCCTGCTAAGGTTCCTATTCCGTACATGCCTGCGATGCTCCATGTCCGTGGCCCACATACCTCTTGAGGGATGGGCCTCCTCGGTGGGGACCCTTAGGCATCTGGATGTTGTGGCTGTCGAGGAGAGAGGCCCGGTGTCACCTTCTCACTTGTGTTGACGCGTCTTTTTCAGACGGAGCACATCCCTCCCTACGATGTTGTGCCATCGATGCGCCCGGTGGTGTTAGTGGGGCCATCCCTGAAAGGTTATGAGGTACAAGTTATCCGTTACTCTCCTTTTCTTGACCAAGAACCCTGGGGACCCTCCTTCGGAATCTGACCCCCCCCCCAGGTCTTTTTACAGATAGGAAGCGGTAGAAGGCAGCGCACAGAAGGTGAAGGCAGGTGGTGGGGGAAAACCAGTAGAAACTAGATTAAACTCTGGAGAGCAATTAGACATTGCCGTGTAATAAAGAGGAGTGAAGGTTGTGTTGCATGACATCTCAGATTTTGCTATTCTCACTTTGTGTTTGAATGGAAAAAACAGGTGGGGTGTGATCTCTAAATCCGAAGCAGGGCATCCTTCAGACCAACTGACCCCTCCCGGCTAGGATGATGTCTGGAGGAAAGAGGTATTTAGTAAACACCTGTTGAATGAGCTAAAAACGTTCCTGGGGCAGTTCTAAAATTCTCATCTCTCTTTCTCGCTCCAAGATGGAAGCATCAGGTGATGAGCAGGAAAATTATGTACAAAAAAACTTAAGTCTCAAATAGGGAGAATTCCCCAGACGCTCAGGCTGGGGTAGCTGAGCCCAGAGCTGACACTGAGACCGCCCGCTACCCATCACTAGAGACAATCATAGTCCCGCCATGTGAAGATGCCCAGCCCTCTTGTGCATAGCCAGTTTCTGGTCTCCTTGGGCAGATGGGCATCCTAAGGGACGTAGGAGGAGGGTTTGTTTGCCTGGGGTCCCGGTGAAAACTATAAATTTGTTCTTCAGCACCTTGGAGAAGAACCAAGGGAGACATTAGCAACTATGTTTGATTATCTTGAAAATCAGCCCTGGAGAACATCTGTAGCTGGCCCCTGGAGATGCCTGGATGTGATGGGGTTTCTCCTCAGTCACTGTGCCCTTCCCTTCCACCTCTCTCACCGTTGACTTCTCTCTCTGTCTCTCTCTCCCTTTCTCTCTCTCCACACGTTTGCCTCATTCTTTTTTTCCTCACCTCTGCGAAGGTAACAGACATGATGCAGAAAGCCCTCTTTGATTTCCTGAAGCACAGGTTTGATGGGAGGTGAGACATATAGATGTTTTTGTATTTTGATTTTTCTTTAACTGTAAAAGTGTGATATATTGATTTGTGGATCTGTTTCCAATGGTTACAGAAGTCCAGTGGTTAAACTGAATTCAGTGTTCCAGGAGAGTGTTCACTGAAACAGCTATGAAAATACGAAGTATTGCATGAGGCCCCCAGGGACAAACAAAAGGAAATTAATCCATTTGTTGGGTGTAATATATGTTTGTCTTTATTTTCTCGCTTACTAGTGAGTTCATACCGAACTGGTTTTCAGAAATTGGTTGAAAATGTCAATTTCTGATAAATACGATGGCTCACTGATCATGCTGGCTAGTGTCTGAGAATTGCCCGTGTGTGTGATTTGAATGTCTAAATAATAAAGTGCTTTGCAAGCATGAAATGCTGGAAACAGCCTTCAGCAAATAAATAAATTTCCTTAAGAGAGAAATGCAATCTTTGCTTTGCCATAGCCTTCCCGAGTGACAGCTGAAGGACGCTGTATTTATTTGGGTGCTATTTTCAAAAATACAACCTTGTGGTTTTTATAGGTATGTTTTCCATGTACCCCCTATAAGCTATTATCAATATGGCCAAGCCCTCAGACAAGTTTATGCTTCAGTTTTGTGGAAAATATCTAGAGTTCCTAGGTCTTCTAGAAAAGTGCTAAAAAAAAAAATCTGTATTGACTCAACGATGAAAGTGTGATTGTTCACAGTGTGGAGTGTGTTCTGTGTAGAAACAACCACCCAGACAAGCTGCAGATTCATCAGAAGCAAGCTTACATAGTACACATTGAGAAACCCGGGCAATGCATCCAGGTTATCACTTCACACTGAATAATTCATTTTAAAAATGTTTAAATGCTTTTAAATAGATTTTAGAGTTTAATTTTAAGAAAAGGCAAGCACAAATTGTGTGTATATAAAACTTAAGCCCAAGTATGTATAATTTCATACAAGTACTTTTTGGTGTTTATAATTTGTCAAGAGAAAAGCCTTCTGTGTAGTCATATGAAAATAATCACTGGTTTCTAAAGCTAGACACAGTGTAAAGAAGCTGAGGGGATGGGGAAATAGCACAGGGAGTAAGAGTGCTTGTTGTACATACAAACATAAATCGCTGAGTTCAAATACCCAGCACTCACATGAAGCATAGCGTTGCCTCTCCCTCAGTGCTGTGTAGAGACGAGAGCATCACTAGGGCTTGCTGGCTCCCGGTTTCTGAAAGGCATTGTCTCAAATGAATGCAGTGGAAAGGGATAGAGCAGGAGTCCTAATGTCTTCCAACGTGAACACAGCCCCCCCACCCCCCCACCCCCCCACCCCGCTCTCTGAAGACTAGGGAATTCATGTTCTAAAAATGCATTGCAACAAAACAGCTGAACCTGGACTCTAACTTAACGGTCGTGGTCTAGTCCTGTTCTGTGATGTTCTGGGTCTGACCCCCCAGTGCCTCTGGAGGGAAGGCAGCTAACACGAGTGGTCTGCTGTTCTTGTTGCATTTACACAGTTCCTTCAGCTCTGCATAGATCATTGGTTCTAACCTGGGGTGCCTTCACTGGAAGCTGTCCTGAGCAGTGCCCCCTCCTTGAGTTCCATGACCGTCTTTGATCTGAGCAGATCCCGCCCCGCAGGTCAGCCTACCCTTGTGTTAGGTTGTTCTGTTTCCAGGTGACATTCCTGTGAACAATGTTGCTGAAGGTTGAAAGCACCGATGACAATGAAGAAAGGAACACAGAGGGTTGGGCAAAGGGAAAGAGAAATGGCTGAAAGACGGGCTTCAGGAGAGCAGACTGATGTCTGTAACCCCAAGGCCACGGAAGACGACGCTCACTGAGTTACAGCACAGAGCTGTCTGGAGTCAAGTAGAATTATCTGTTCCATTCACCAAATCTACACTATTGAAGCTTCTTTCAAGTTAAAGATACAATTAAAATTCCAATGTCAAGTTTTCACGGGGTCTGATGATGGCGGAGAGGCTGGGGAAGGGGACCCAGTAGCAGCTCAAATGACAACTACAGACAGAGGCAGTCCTGGAGAAGTCCGAAGCGTAGAAGTCCTGGAGAGAAGCAGGTAGCAAAGATGGGAGTGGTAGAGGGATGAGCGGAGAGTGCCACAGAAAAGCCCAGGGAGCCCACTGGTGAGCTACTGCGGACAGTTGGGTAAGGCTGAAGTTGGCCCGGAGCGTCTCACAGATGCTCACGCGTCTTCTGCGTGGGGAATATTGTGCTTTGAGCTGTGACAATCTGCTGCGTCGTGTTTTACCAATTAATAAAAGGAGGGAAAACAGCAAATAGTCTTTGGCTGAAATTGGCCAAGAGAACAATTACACCGAAGGCTGACTCAGTGGACCAGCATCAACAGCACCGTCAAATGGAAGCCTGTTCGGGATTTCTTCCGCTGTGACTGCGGTAGGGGAGACATCGTCGTCAGGAGAATGGCTCATGCTTTCCAGAAAGATCAAAGAAGAAATCCGTGTGTTGAGAGGCTTTTTAATCCAGTACTGCTTTTCAGATCCCAATTCAAAATTAATTCAGTGGAGTAGATGAAACCCATCTGTTTGACTTTACCGGAAGGAAGAGCTTGGATGGCTTTTCCTTTTGACTCCTTAGAAATAGGAGTCACTTTAGACCTATTCCTTACCCCATTTGTTTGAGTCTAACTGTAGCACTTGTGTGTGTGGGGGGGGAGGAGTACTATGTAGCTCCCGAGGATCTCTCGTATATGTCAGTGTGGGCTTGATTCCTGTCCGTGGATTATGGAACCAGTAAGCCTGGCAGTCTGCTGCAGTGGCATTCAGCCTGCAGGAGACACAGTGGGAACCAAGTGTCTCTATCCATAACACAGACACCCCCCTGGGGGCTGGATGGTCCACCACTGTCTGGCTGCGGAACGGCCTCAGCAGCTGCAGTCTGCTGGCTTACACCGCACATTTCCAGTCCCCCCCAAAAAAATTAGTCATCTAGGCTTTCCGTTTTTTTAAAATTTCTTTTTATTAGCATAGATTCACGGTACACAGCACTGGGGTTCCTAAAGGCAGCCTTGAGCTTTTCTGACTACCGAGGAGCTCTGCGGCGTCATGTCGTGTCCTATGTGGAGCCTACAGGGATGGGGTGCTAAAATAAGGGGACTCTGGCTCAAGGAATGTGTAATCTAAAACAAACAAGCAAAACAAAACAACCCCAATTGTCAAGTGGAAAAGAATTTGAAAGAGAAGAAGTTAAGCATTCAACTTAGAACTGAATTATTAAGGAAAGGAAACAATGTCAGTTGATGACATCACAGAGCAGCCCCACCACGTCAGTATGAAAACTGTTTGCCACAACAGTTCACAAATGGAGAAAAGAAACTTCTACCTCAGAACCAATCTGTCTTTCCTCTCGGCCCCACCCACGATTCTCTCTTCTAGAGCTGGCCTCAAACACTGGAGATAATGGAACATTTGTGTGCCACCTTGAATGCTTAAATTAATAGATTTGATTACATCGAATCTTACTGCCTTCCCCAAAGGTTCCTGCTATATATATAAGGCTCACCAACTCTGGGACAAGACAGTCCTTGCCGGTCGACGCTAACTTCTGCAGATAAGATATGACGAAACTTCCTCACGAGTCTCTGGATTTTCAACACCTGCCTTCCTTGATATTTACACACACACACACACACACACACACACACACACACACACACACACACACGCACATGTATATTTGTGTGTGTAGCACCATGACCAAGGCAATATTCATTTATCCATGTGTGTATGTATGTATATATGTATGTGTGTGTGTGTGTGTGTGTGTGTATGTGTGTATTTTTGAGGCACGGTCTCATTACGTAGCCTTGGATAGCCTGGAAGTAGCTATGTAGACCAGGCTTGTGTCAATCTTCCAGACAACTACCTGCCCCTGTCTCCTTAGTGCAGGGATTGAAGGTATATACAGCCACATCTAGCCATCTAGGGCAACATCTATAGAAGGAAGGGTTTATTTGGGGCTTACCCTTCTAGAGGGCTAAGAATCCATTATGACCATGAAGGGAAGCAATGTGACAAGCAGGCATGGTGGCTGGAGCTGGAAGCTGAGAGCTGAGGGCTCACATCTTAAACCATAAGCAGGAAACAGAAAGAGTGGAACTGGGAATGCCATGTGACTTTTGAAACCTCAGAATTGGCCTTGCAGTGATGTACTTCCTCCAGGAAGGTTATAACTCCTAAGCCTCTCCAAGCAGTGACTCCAACTAGGGACCAAGTATTTAAATGTCTGAGAATATGGGGGACATCTAAAACCACCATAAATGCTAAGAACAGTCATTTAAGAAATCAGTTTTGTGTAGTGCCTTCTTTGCCCTTAGCACTAATACTCTGAGATAGTGAGGACAAATCTATCCCCACTTTATTGATTAGGGGATGGCGGCTCAAAAATGCTATAACTTTGTCCTTGAGCATGGAAATCAAAAGAAAGCTAGAGGGGACCCTGGGGTCTTCCTGTGCCTTCCTTCCTGTTCGTCCTGCTTTGGAACACTGTGCCCGTCAGCACTAGAAATTTAAAAACATGTATTATGCTGATTTGGGCTTCTTACTAATTAGCCAGAATAGAAATAGATCTTCCCGCTGTTACATTAGCAACATGGGAATACTAATTTCTTTTGAATGGGTGTCACAACTGAAAGAACCATCTTCCCATAGAATATCTGCCTAGAAAGGCAGATGACGTGGTTCTGTCTCTGGGCCTCACATGGTGAGTGGAGAGAGTGGACTCCTACAAGATGTCCTCTGACCTCCACCAGCACACTGGCACGCGCATGCCTACTGCCCCTCCTGTGTAAATGAAAATGTAAAAACAAAAATTCAGAAAACTAGGGGCTGGAGAAATGGCTCAGAGGTTAAGAGCACTGCCTGCTCTTCCAAAGGTCCTGAGTTCAATTCCCAGCAACCACATGGTGGCTCACAACCATCTGCAATGAGGTCTGGTGCCCTCTTCTGGCCTGCAGGCATGCAAGCAGACAGAATACTGTATACTTAATAAATAAATAAATGTTTAAAAAAAATTCAGAAAACTAATAATGTCACCAACTCAGATGAATTCTAAAGGAGAAACATGCAGACTTGGTGGATTTAGGGACTGCTTTTTGAGTTTTAGGGATGCTAGCTGCTCCACCCTGACTTCAGGGGAACTAGACTCCTGCGGCCCAGTAACTGCTGGCACTGCCTAGATGGGGTTGCCAAGGGAACACTTGGGGAATGGTACCAAGATGCATGGCAGATGAGGAAAGCAAAGAATCTGGAGACATACATAGTTTAAAAGCATAATCAATTAGGAGACACTCGATGGTGAGTACAGTCCCTTTGCTGAAGGAGCTTGTACTTCAAAAGAAAGAAATCAAGGTCTGGTATCCACCTTTGGTAAAAGTAACCCTTCCGGCAGAAGAAAGCCGTCTACATCTTTACAGACTGACTTCTAGAGCTGGAGTCAGCCCTTTCTGGACTATACTCCATGCGTGTGTATTTTTGCTAACAGACAACATATGCTATCAATGGAGTCTTTTATTAGAAAATAAAACGAGAAAAGGAGCATTTTGCCGCCCTCGGCATTTTGTGTTTTTAACATTCAAAGCAGCTTCTTCTGTATATGTTTAACACTGGTTGTATTTGAATGGCTGTGTGAAAGTGATTTTATAACCCAGGGGAAATGTTTGTTGATGATTTCTTCAAATTTTAAGAGCCAGGAATTACTATTTGGCTTATGAAGAGCTAGGAAATTTTGGCACGGCAGAAATCATTTTTCTGGAAAGTTGACTCCTGTCCTTCCTTGAGTCGGCCCACTTGTCTATAGCTCTATACTTGGGTCGTTCTGAAATATGACAGTATGTTTCCATCCAGATGCTCCATTCTTTAACAAACAAGAAGCCCAGAGCCCCAACTAAACAGAAGATCTCGTTCTGTGAGGAAAGATTGCGGCCCAGAAGACACTGCATCTCAGAGCTCCCTGAGTGAGGCATGGCAGCTAACTCCTGTCATCCCAGTGCTCAGGATACTCAGGCAGAAGGCCTGAGGGCTGCTGCAAGCTTGTGGCCAGCCTGGGCTGCAGAATAAGACTGTCAAGAAAAAGGAGAAGGAGGAGGAGGAGGAGAAGGAGGAGGAGGAGGAGGAGGAGGAGGAGGAGGAGGAGGAGGAGGAGGAGGAAGAAGAAGAAGAAGAAGAAGAAGAAGAAGAAGAAGAAGAAGAAGAAGAAGAAGAAGAAGAAGAAGAAGAAGAAGAAGAAGAAGAAGAAGGGGAAAAAGAAGGAGAAGAAGGAGGAGGAGGAAGAAGAAGGAGAAGAGGAGAAGGAGAAAACCTGCAGTGGAAAACTCAGATATGGGGCTCTCTTGTTTTAAACCTGGTCTGAACCTGCACCATGTTCTCAGCAGGGACAGAGTTGTAAGCCTACACCTGGTGGCTTAGCTCATCTTAGAGATTTGTTGTACTGGGAAACAAAACTGAACTGAAATAGAATTGTCCAGCCACGTAACTAAGCCTCTTCCTGTGTTCAAGGCCTCCCAGACCATCATTGCCTGGAATAGACCAGTGGATTTTCTCTGTGTCTCAGTTTCCTTCTTGGTAAAATATAGAAGTTCTTACACCTGTGTTTTCTGTTGTCATCTAGCTGTCGGAGTGTCCTTTTTTGCCTTCACTTTCTTTCTTTTTTCTTTTAAAAAAACGATGAATTCATGAGGGAGCCCCATGTAGAGGACAGAAATGTGGAGGGCCACCCATGTTTGCACTCACAGTGAGTGGTTCCTGGGCTATCATCTCTGCACAGCACTCACTCACAGTGAGTGGTTCCTGGGCTATCTCTGCACAGCACTCACCGTGAGTGGTTCCTGGGCTATCTCTGCACAGCACTCACAGTGAGTGGTTCCTGGGCTATCTCTGCACAGCTTTAGAGTCTATGCAAGGTAATTTAAGGCTGCCTCCAACAGTCATCAAGTCATACAGATTCAAAACGTTAAAACATTACAGTGTTCCAAGCACCTGCCGCTTACAAATGCAGCAGCCCAAGCCAGCCCCAGTTGGCTTCAGCATCCTGCTGGAGCTCCTGCGCACCCTGTTGCTCTAAAGACCTGACTTTTTAAGTTAGGTCCTATAGTGGTACCTATGTTTCTAGTATAAGGGGGCCTGAGACAGGAGGATGATGAAGTCAAAGTTTTCCAGCTACACATAGTAAGACCATGCTTAATTTTTTTGTTGTTGTTTTCAAGCACTTATGAAAAGGACAATTTTGGGTTCTCCCCAAAGCTCCTAGTACCTGCATCTCCAGACAGTATTAAAATGTCCTGAAACAGGAGTGAGAGGGCTTGAAATTAAATACACTCTTCCTGCTGTGCTCTAACCCCAAAGGAGTTTGACCCTGGAGGAGAAAAAGTCTACTCTGAGCATAAAGGGAAGTGATGCTCCCCTTTCTGAACACATCAAGCTCTGTGGATGAGGGTAGGGAAGGCCCGTGGATCTCTGTAAGTGGCCTAGGCGGACCAGCTTTGAATTCTACAGATAATTACTAGGAACTGAGCCGTCTCCGTTAAAAATTATTTTAAAGTCTACGTCCTTTCATTTGAGAATGCATAATTCCGGTTGATTCCTTCGCTCCACACAAAGTCTATGCTCTCTTGTTCTGTGATTGTAAAGCGCGTTCTACCTCACCACACGCCAGTCTCATGCGCCCACTGACTTCTGCTATTGGGCTGACGAGTGTTCACCAGATGTGGTCAGATCCTGTGCAAACATGTGAGGCTCCTGGGCCTGCAAAGAAAGAAACCGTATTTCTCACCTCCTTGCTCGCAAAGCTCCTCTTTTCCCCGTGGAGAAATGCTCCATGTATCAGGGATTAACGACAGAGCCAAGAAACGCAACGTAGCGACCAACCGGTTCATTCTTTTCTGTGATCAAATGAAGCTTTCCCCCCTTTGGCCAGCAGTGCTGGGGCGGAGCTGTTGAGGGCCTTGAAGGTTTTGTTCAAGAGCAAAGCCACTGTGAATTTGGAAGAAACTGTAAAGCAATTTCCTAGAAAGATCATGGCTAATTCATGTTTTGATTCCCTCCTGGGGTGGTGTGTGTTTTAAAGGCAACTTAGCCGGGCAGGCCATAATGGAGGGAGGACATTTCCACTGGAGTGGTTTTCGGCTCAAGAGCCAAAGCCGTCATTTGCCATCATCCGCCCTGTTTGTGTTTTCATATGAGCCAGAGCCTGTTCAAATTCCTTGTGGCCGATGTTGACTGTACAGTGCTTTCTCTGTAGTGTGTAAAATGGCTATTGAGCACTGTGGCTATAAATCACTCAGGGAGCACATAACATTTTTTACCAGCTTGTTCTGTTCTGTGTTCCTCTTCCTAGGATATCAATAACAAGAGTGACAGCTGACATTTCTCTTGCTAAGAGGTCTGTCCTCAACAATCCCAGCAAGAGAGCAATCATTGAACGCTCCAACACCAGATCCAGCTTAGGTAAGATGCGTTCCTGCAGGCATGAGGTGTATATGTGGGGAATGTCTTGTCCAGCTTGGGTGCTGTCCTGTATGGAGACGTGTTGGGTATCTGTAGAGAGAGCCAGCCAATGGACAGGAAAGGGGCGAGTCTTGTAGCTGCTAGATCCCACCTCTCAGTTCTGATCTATTAGCTATGCTGCAGTCTGGTGGGAAAAAGGCCTTCTCAGGATCTTCTGTTCAGTTGCTGCTGAACCATAGGAAACCACCCATTTCCTTTTCCCCAAATGTCACAATAAGGCTTCTGTCAGAGCTGACACACAGCTGCATGAAAGGAAATGAGATGTTGAGAAGAGCATGGTATGATGTATTTGTGTGTACCGGTGTACCCAGAACCGCCATCCCTTTCAGTAGACATGGTGACCGTCAGGATGAACGTGCAGGGAACCTAAGCCTGTCTTTTCTGGGTGCTTTTGGAAAGCCTGTTAAATTCCTTCCGTAAGGGAGAATAAAAGGTTGTAAGTGAGTTGGGGTGTGAATAGAAGTGAGTCACTTTGGGAAATATTGCCTTGAAACCATGGGGAAAAAGTAGTAACAGTTTTGGAAGCTGAGTGAGGGTATGCATACCTGTAATCTCAGCACACGGGAAGGAGAGTCAAGAGGATCAGGAGTTCAAGGCCAGCCTGAACTACCTAAGACCTTGTCTCAAAAGCAAACCAACACCAGAGTCAACTCAGTCATAAGGATCATCACCAGTCCCAAAGATGCTGAAACTATGCGGTCTAGTGGTAGAGTGTTCACTAAGGGCTTCTGGCACCGGAGTTTCTGACTGTCCCAGCTTTGCCTGCCTGTAGCAGATTTATGAAGAAGCTTCCATTAGAGCCCCCTGAGAACCTGTCTGAGTAGCCAAGACTGTTGGTTTTCTTGAAGAAAATACACTAGGTAGATAAAAATGCCTTTGTCTTCCTTGTGCCTATAATTTGCTTATTATGCTCTCTGTACATATTTTCTAAGCCCTGGGCTCACCCTGCTGTGTGATCCAGCCTTGCCCCATCTCCCCAAGCTCCTCCGCTGCTTATGCTGCAGTGCCACAGGCCAAAGGCCTTGTGTTGTTTCAGCAGTAGGTATGAACCAACACGCCAGCTCACTGCTGCTGCAGAGTAAACAAAACCCAGGAATTTCTGAGTTACCTGAACCGAGACGAAGAATGAGTGCCCTGTGGGTTCCGGTCCTGGGGCAGTTCAGTTTGTGTTGCTGCCTTTTAGTTCCTTGGGAAAATCGCTAAATGCTATTTTACATTATTTTATAATAACACGTGAGACTCGAAACTAAAACGGTAAATGATATGATTTGTTCCATCATAGTTCTGCCCAGAAACGCCTTTAAAACTGTGGCAGTCCACAGCACCAATAGAGTTCCTACTCCCACCCCACCCCCACCCCCACCCCCGTTCCTTCTGCTAAACTGGCTGCAGTAAAAACTGACTTTATTTTCAAATGCCCTTATTGAGAAAAAATTTCTTTTTAAACTGTTTCTGACGTGCTAGAAAAAAAATGAATGTATGCCTATGATTACTAACAAATGCAGTCTATTACTTCATAAGAATTCGGCAAGGATTTCCTTAAATAGATATCCTGAAAGCTGGCCACTGGAAAAATTAATCTGAAGCCTTTCAGGACATTGGTGTTTTATAATGTGAAGGCGATGTGTGTTTTGACTCTTTGAATTCATATTTTTTTAAAAGATGTGTGTGTGTGTGTGTGTGTGTGTGTGTGTGTGTGCGTGCGTGCGTGCGTGTGTGTGTGCACTCTCATGGATGAGTGCCTAAGGAGGCCAGTGAGGTTGTCTTGCCCCCTGGAGCTGGGATACAGGTGGTTATGAACTGTCTAATGTGGATGCTAGGACCAAGCTTGGTCCTCTGGAAGGGCAGCAAGTGCCTTAACTATTTGGCCATTTCTCTCTCCTCCACATTCATACTTTCTAATGTAGATCATGCATTTAAATGTCAGTGATTTCCTGAGAACTGAGAAACTTTTGTTTTTATGCAAAGTCTTCTATTAGTAGAATCTAATTCAGATTTGGGGCATGACACACTACATCAGCTGATTAATGAAGTATATAAAGGATTTTTTGCTGTTTTTTTTTTTTTGAGACAGTATCAATACAGAATGCAGTCTGGGCTGAAACTCTCTGTGTTTCCCATGATGACCTTGAAGTCATGATCCTTCTGCCTTGGTGTCCCAAGTATTGGGATTCCAGGTATGCGCCACCATGTCCCACTTAAAGACCTTTTAAATTTCAGAAAAACATGTACTTTGGTCATGTGTTTCAACATTCTCTCTCTCTCTCTCTCTCTCTCTCTCACACACACACACACACACACACACACACACACACACACACACCAGAAGGAGAGTTTGTAAGCCACGCACAGCAGCACACACTTGTCATCAAAGTACTTGGGAGGTGGAAGCAAGAGGTTCACAACCAGCTTGGGCTACATAGCAAGGCTCTGTCCCAGAATAAATTAAAGCAACTGGATTGCTTCAGACACTTGAAAAGAACTAGCATTTTTATCTGACCAGTTTAGAAGACGTGGCTATGAGTCATCTGACTATTACATCCGGCCAGCTAGGTGTGAGTCAAGATAGAGTGCAGCATGTTAACATGACCTGTGCGTGTGTGTGAGAGAGAGTCTGTTATACTTATGTGTGTTATACTTATGGTAAATATACCTTAGACAATTCCACCGTATCTAAAGCTTAAATTGAGCTAGACTTGGAATTTTCTGGTTGTCTGAGGACACTCACAATTAGTGAGGATACAAAGGTGTGTATATCAGTCAAATCAATACAGTTTTCAGGTGTTTTTTTTTTCTTCCAAAACACAGTCTACAGAATGTTAAAATATAAACTATTGACAGAAATACTCAATGTCACTTTCAGTGGCTCTAATGTGTTTGCTAAAGGCCGTTCTCATTAAAAGCAACCTCAAAATGGAACAACCGTGGCTATATAAATATCACCATGCTAGGCTGGGTGTACGAAGCAAGCCAAGAGAGCTGGCTTAAGTTCTTATGCCAATTGTTTTATTCTATGCACAATTTAATCTTTAGAAAAGAGTTTTAAAAAGAACAGACATTGTGTGGTGCACACCTTTAATCCTAGCACTTGGGAGCCAGAGGCAGACAGACCTTTGTGAGTCAGAAGCCAGTCTGTTGCCATAACAAGTTCCAGGACAGCCAGGGCTACATAATAGACTTTGTCTCAGAGGAAAAAAAAAAGATTTTGATAAACATGTCTATGAAAGTTCAGAGCCCTTTGTTCTACAGTACAGACACACACATTTGAGAGCTTATACTATTTCTTTTCAATATAAATAATAATTATTGAGACTAACCATTGATTGTCTCCCCTTTTAGCGGAAGTACAGAGTGAAATTGAAAGAATTTTTGAATTGGCGAGGTCTTTGCAACTGGTTGTTCTTGATGCAGACACCATCAACCACCCAGCACAGCTTATCAAGACGTCCTTAGCCCCCATCGTTGTTCACGTGAAAGTCTCCTCTCCGAAGGTAAATCCTGCACTCCTGTCTATGGTTTAGAAGCTTCCTCCCTGAGGTTCGTGTGTGGGCAGAAAAATGTCTCCAGAGTCAGTTAATAGGTACATTTTAAAACAGTACTCAAGTTCTAGGGATGAATCTAGGTAAGAATCATCATCATCATCATCATCGCTGAGAAGCTCCTCCCTGCAGTCAGAGATGATAAAATCCAAACAAGAGCACAAAGATGGAAAACAAAAAGTGGACCCTGGCCTTTCGTAGGCTGTGCATTCCCTGTTGGCCAATTTCCTGTATAATATTGATTCTTGAGTCACCTACAGTCTCTGCCCAGTTGAGACAGGGAGGACATAGTCCAGAAAAATGCCTTCTGCAAGGTAAAAGATCACTGCATAAGCATCTCTCACAGAAACGCTGCAGCCCTCGTCGCTTGTGCGTAGCTGGTTTACTGGTTAAGCAGGAATGGTCACATCAGCTACCAGAGTGACAAGAACAGAGGGAGATGGCCCAGACTGCACTCTTGATCTTGATGTCCTTTTAGTTTTACTTTTACTTAGTTATTTTTTAATATCTCTCTCTCTCTCTCTCTCTCTCTCTCTCTCTCTCTCTCTCTCTCTGTGTGTGTGTGTGTGTGTGTGTGTGTACACTTGTGCGGTCACAGCATATATGTGGGGTCAGAGGACAACTTGTGGAAGTACGTTCTCCCCTCCCACCGTGTGGGCTCTCAGGATTGAACTCAGGTCACCAGGCTTGGTAGTGTTCATCTTTCCCCACTGAGCCCGCTCACCATCCTCCCTCTTGTTTTTAAATAGTGATGGTGTCCTAAAAATAGATATGAAATAGATACCCATGAGAAGCATTATCTGTCTGTCTGCCTGTCTGTCTGTTTTGCATCCGGGACCTCAATTTCCCCTCCCTCATCTCCTCCTGTCTCCTCCCCCAGCCTCCCCTCTACACCCCACTAATCCGCCGAGAGACATCTTAACAGTTCTTTTCCAGCGCCTCCTAGAATGTAGTTGGTTTGTCTAAATGCTTGCTCAACTCCCCACCCAAACCGTGGTTTTCTTCTGTGGTCAGAGAAAAGCCTAAAGAAGCTGTGGCCTGTTATAGTTCACAAGCTCTCAGCATCTTGGAGGGAACTACTCCTATACTGTAACTGTGGGACTCCCACCTGCCGCCGGATGACTCTGGGGTGTGATTAAAACACAGTGGCCTTGCCTCAACCACTGGAAGTGTCCTTGACTCTAGCTGCTGGGGTACCAAGAATCCTTTGCAGCAAGGCTAAGGTCACCACTACCTCCACTGTCCCATTGCTGTGGTGTCTGGAAGTCCAGAGTCAGGGACTTGCGTGGACCTGTGCACTGAGGTATCAGAACTTCATAAAGTAGCACGGTTGAAGTAGAGAGGGCCCCACTTCAACCTAAACAAAACTAGTGGCCAAATGCAGCTATAGCTATGACCAAAGGCATAGATATCGTCTGTTTTATGTGTAACAGTGTTCCAACATAAATGTTTTACCTAGGTTTCCATGCCTGAAATAGTTTGATTAATATAAAATTAAACCAAATATCTTATTAGATATTGAAAAATATGACATACACAAGTGACGTTGATATTTATCTGACATGGAGGTAATGAACCGAAATATTACTGAACCAAATAACATCAAAATATTGACTCAACATAAACAAGGTCAGACCAGCCTTTTCTCTTTGAGAGGAAGTTCTGACATCTGAAAGAGACTTACAAGTCTAGGTGGGAAGTGAGGCTGTCTGTCACTAGGATCCCACAGGGAGCTAGGAGAGGATGGACATGCCCAGTCCACTCCAGGCCCACAGTGAGGTGGGCAGTGTCGCCATGGAGATTCTAAGTGTGTGATTGCTCACATTGTAGGGCCTTCTTACTGTCCTCAGGGCTACATGCACTGTAGGAAACGATCCTGGTGTGTTTGGCTTTCTTTCAACTCATTGACAATGAATGACTCGGGCTCCTGTTATCCTCTCTCAGGTTTTACAGAGGCTGATTAAGTCCAGAGGAAAGTCTCAGAGCAAACACTTGAATGTTCAACTGGTGGCAGCCGATAAACTGGCCCAGTGCCCGCCTGTAAGTAAAATCTTTTCTGTTTAATCGCTGAAGGCTAGTTACAAGGGGGGCATTTTCCTTTCGATATCAGCCTGGTGGCTTTTATTCTACAGCAATGGTTCTCAACTTGTGTATTGTAACCCCTAGGGGGCTAGAATGACCCTTTCACAGGGGTCACCTAAGGCCACGGGAAAACCCAGGTATCTACATTATGATTCCTAACAGTGGAAAAGTACAATTATGAAGTAGCCATGAAAATAAGTGTACGGCTGGTGGTCACCACAACATGAGGGACTGTATTGAAGGGTCGCATCAGGAAGGCTGAGAAGCACCGCTTCAGACATGGTGAAGGATTCTTGCGGTGAGCTGCTATTGTTCCATTGAGTGGGCTCAGGCTTCCGGGGCAGGATGGCGTCTGCCTTGGCAGGAGAAATGAACTCAAAGTCTGAAACCCGCTGTTCCCACTACTTCCTTGATTCCGTCGCCAGAACTCGGGGGCCATGTCTAGTCATGGAACACTTGTAAGAAAAGAGCAAAGTAAAATATGCCAGCTTGGCTTTGTTTCAGCTTTTCTGCCAGAAGATTCTGGTGGGCATGAAAAAATGTGAGGTGGAAGGTCAAAACTGGCTTGCATCTAGAGCGTCTCTGTGTTTATAACAGATGGGGGGGGATCAATGGCGAGGGGTGAAAACTGTACGCTGCCTAGTGTCGTTGCTAGGGTGAGAAGGTGCACCTTGCTGGGCTGGGAAGGGTGGCTGTTCTCACAGGCTCTCGGGCCGTGGTGGTTAGTCATGTGTGCTTGGTCAATTGACTCATGATTTCTCTAAAAGAAATAACGTCTTTTTGGTTGCTTCACTAGATTTTTAAAAATATTTATGTTAAATATATTGTTATTAAATATAGGATATAAATATGTTTATATTTTATTTATATTTATGCTCTGTGAAAGCATAGGATCCAACTCAAGTACTTAGAGAAGCAACACAGCTTGGCTATTCAAGCACAGACGAGTTAGATAAACCTGAGCAAGATGCCTGCTGAGCAAGGTTAGGGTAAAAATTCAAGAAGCACGTGTGTGCGTATGTGGAAACATCCTTAGAACAGTGCCTGGCACGTGGCCTACGCTGTCCAGGCGCATCCTGCGCTACGCCGCATCTAGTCTGCTGGCCTCCATCCGTCTTGGGGTCACTGTTGTATCGCGCTTCCCTGGCATAGTGGGTTTGTAATAAATGTGAGCAGAGGGAGCGACAAGTGAATGAAAGGCTGGGCAGGCCTGAAAGGCAAGAACAATGATACATCCTTTCGTTAGATATGTAACAAGGGCCAGGGGGCTCCCTCGATGCTTTCTACAGATTGTCTGTAATCCTTGCTATGAGCTTGTAAAATACAGCCTAAGCCCCTCTTCATCGCTGGGACAACTGAAGACAGAGCCCATCATTGAGTTTGTTGAGATCATTCGGCACATTAAGATTAGGAGTGGATCTGTCTGACTTCAAAGCCGTTTCTTCTTCTCCCCAGCACAGCCTCCCTCCTCTACACACAGTTATCAGGTTACCACCCGCAGATAAATCCAGAGCTCTATGTTAAGACGTTTAAAGCCACATTGCCTACTAAGGAAGTTGCTTACAGGGTGGAATGTTTGATTAAACACCGAGAAACTATAAAAGCATATGCCATCCGACCTCTGGCCCTGTAATGTTTCACGGTGGAAGAGAAATGATCTTTACTGGACAGCTACTAAAAGCCAGGAACTGTGAGATTCTTTCTGCTTTTTAGGACAATCTTAGAATGGTAGTTATGATTGGTATGGCATTTTAGGAAGCAGTCACTAAAAATGGAAATATAATTATAAGAGATTTATTGGGGGGAAACATTTATTTTTAAGTCAATTTATTAACCCTTGGTTGAAATAATTTCTGGAGACAATAACTTATGTCCTATTAAAATTGAGGTATTTGAGCTGCTGAGGACATTCCTGAAGTTTCTAGAGTCAAAGCGTGGGCTTCAGCAGCCCTAGTAAGCGAGGCCCCACCGTGACCTATGCACAGTGTGTCAACTGAAGGAACAAATAATGAAGCGAGGATCATGGTTCGATGTGGCCACACTGAGAGCAAGAGCAATGAGATCCGTGGGTCCCTATGAAGTCCACCTTCAGGGCGCTGGCCTACAGTGTAGGCTTCAATAAGGGGCACGAGTTCCTGGTCACGGTGTGGCCCTGCCCTTCATTGACACATCAGCTTCTCCGTCTGTCCTACTATCTGTCACCTGTGAAAAGCCGCTACTCAGAGGACAAGCTCCTCCTCTGACACCCGGACTTCAGCCTTTTCCTCCACCAGCAAAAAAAAAAAAAAAAAAAAAAAAAAAAAAAATCCCTGAGAAAATGCCAATCTCTTGGAGTCTGTTGTTTCAGGGGTCTGATAGCCCAAGAGAAGTGTCTCTTTGGCACGCCTTTCTTCAAGCCAGGAGGATTACAAGGGGTGTATGTTACCTATGGCATATTGCTACCTCTGAGATAGGCGGGACCAAAAATAGACGCATTCACATACTTACATATAACAACACTGTGGTCCTGTCCCCAGGTTAGTAACCTCAACCTGCCAGGGTACTGGGGGGACAGCCCTCCTCTAGTATATTAGCAGGACAGACACATCTGTCTTATTCTGAATAATTGGTCAGATAGCCTGGCACTGTCAACAAGCAGTCCGAATAAGTAGTTACCTTGTGCCTTTCTAACCATGTGATATTATGTTCATGGACTTTGTCATTCTGGGAAAGAATTGTGCATTCTATTTTGGCCCACGTGAAGAAAATTTCAGATGACAAAAACTAGGAGCAATTTAAAAATGTGTCCGCATTTATCCCTTTACTTCAAGACCGTAATTATCATCGTCACCCAGAGACTGGTTATCACTGTGGCATTTTAATTCTGTGAGGAGAGGCTGCAGCTCGCTTCCTTGCCATCTGTGTCTCCAGTCTGCCAACTCAGCAGATTCTACTAGCAGGGTCTCATCCTGCGGTGATAGTACAGGCAGCGGGTTTTAGAAAGAGGCCTCTCAGTGGACACAAGAAAACTTAACTTTCTGTAGCTAGAAGGGTGATTCTAGTGCCAGGGACTATTGGCGTGAAGGAGAACCACACAGAGTTTCCTGCAGTATGCATCTTACTATTGGGCTCTATACGATGATGTCAGCTGATATTGGGAAAAGAATGCTGGATCCAAAGATGTTTGAGAGGATGCTAATGCAAACACAGGTCATTGGGTTTCTTTGTACAGAAAACCCATTTTGCTAACATGCTCTTTGTAGCTCCTGGAGAATAGAGGATATCCCGTGCTTCTCCGTAATGTGTCTGCAAGTCTTTTTCCACAGAACAGCTTGTGGGTTTAATGTTTCATGGAACACTTAAAAGGAAATACAATTCTGTTCCACTCTCCTCATTTTACAAGTGAGGACACTGAGACCAGGAAAAGGTGAACTGCCTTCCCAAAAGCCAGAGACCTTGGGCAATGATAGCTTATCTATGTCTTAATCCAGGGAGGCTCTAGAGCAATGGTCCTCAACCTGTGGGTCACATCCTTTGGGGAGGTCAAATGACCCTTTCATAAGGGTCGCCCAAGACCACTGGAAAATACAGATATCTGCATTATACTTCATAGCAGCAGAATTGCAGTTATGAAGTAGCAATGAAGATAATTTTAGGGCTGGGGTCACCACAGTATGAGGGACTGTATTATCGGTCACAGCATTAGGAAGGTTGAGAAGCACCGCTCTAATAGTAAATGCAATGTGTTAGTTACCACATCTATTAGGGCTTCTGTTGCTGTGATAAAAACACTATGACCACAAGCAACTTGGGGAAGAAAGGGTTTATTTCATCTTAAAGCCTGTCCCCCTCATCCAGGGAAGTCAGGGTAGGAACTCAAGTCAGAAACCTGGGAAAATGACTAACGCAGAGGCCACAGAGGAACCCTGCTTGCTGGATGGTTTCTCTCTGAACCTGCTTTCTTCTAGCACCCAGAACCATTGACCCAGGGCTAGTACTGCCCACAGTGAGATGGGCCTTCCACATCCATTGTCTATAAAGAAAACCTGTGGTGGCATTTTCCCAGTTGAGGTTCCTTCTTCCCAAATGATTCTAGTTATGTTGATTGACATAAACCAGCCAACATATTGCCTGTTGTCCAGAAGAGAGAATACTGGGTTCCATGGGTAAGGCTTTTACTAGAGGGGTCAATAAACATTTTAGTTAAGGGCTGGATAGTAAGTAATTTAGGTTTGTTGAGGCTAGCAGGGTCCTTTCTAAAAGAATTCTGCTTTGCCTTTGAGTAGCCATGGTCATCATACATGTAAACCATGGGGACAGCTGGACTCCATTCAAACTTTGTAGAAACAAGAAGTAGACCTAATGCAGCCGAAAGAAACAGCCACACTTCTTCTAGGCCAAGTTTTGTTATCTATTAGTGCAAAGCAAATGGCCCTAAACATGGCGACTTCAAACGGTGGCTAGTAGGTAGCATTTTGTCTGATGACTGACTGATCTCTCAGCAGGGTTGACTAGAGGGACTCAGCCAATTCTTGCTTTCCACTTGGTCCAGGGCCTTTGTCATGAGCTCTTTTCTGTAGGGACATGGGTTCTCACATTGTACCTTTATGATAAAATACAGTCTCCTAAGGACTCATCTCAGCCCAGCCCAGCATCTCTACAACATTCCACTGATCAGAGTGCTCACAGCAGCTACCCAGCTTCAAGGAGAGGGCACAAAATGTTCCATCTCAGTACATGGAGGACCAAGGAACCTGTGGCCATTTACAAATATGCTCCAGGCAGAAAAATATAACTGGGAAGATGCAGAGAGGCAAACAGGAAAGTGTCCCCAGGCACTGGGATGCAGGAGCCATCCAAGATTCTTTATTGTATGGTTAGTCGGATTGTGTTTTCTTGGTGTGTGTCTACACACCATATTTTTTTTTTATTTCAGTTGTCCTCCCTGGGTCTTGGTATCTTTTCCTTCTCAGAGAAGTGGAGAATAGTGCGTTTTAAGAACTTGTCCCAGTACTGTGGTAATAAGAGTTGCATAATGCCTGGCAAGAAAAGCAGATAGACAATTGGATGATAAATGAAATATAATCCTTTAATTCCACTTAGTTACGAGCTGTCTTGTGCTACCAAAAGCTGACCTGGTGACTCTCTGAGCTGCGTAATGGCTTTTTATGTGTGTGAATTGGCACTCACCACTTTCTGCAAGAGCTGAGCTCATCCTGTCGGCAGGGGCTTGCCTGCAAACCTCTAACACTCTGAGAACGAGAGTGGGTCTCTTCTGTCCTGCTCCATTTCCCGTTGCTGAATGGACTCCAAGTCATTCTGTCATGCGTGCAAGTTCTGAGGGGGATTTTCCACTGCCCAGTTCCAGCGGTCCTTAAGTTACTGAGACTCTTCCGATTCACTCATCTCTCTGACCGGTTCTCCCTACTGCCGCGTTCATTGTTATAAAACCCTGGGTGCCTGCCGTTTATTTTTTAACACTGCTTTTTCAAAACAGAGTGATCCGTTCTACATCTTCCCTTCACGAGACAAGGCCTCCCAGGGTCCAATTTCAGTATCTACCCTTCTACAGATTTCAACTACCAACCTGGGCATAGCATGGTGGACATGGCCCCTTCCCACCCATGCTATGATATAACATGTACACTTGACATAAACTTAACAAAAACACACGGGCAGGTGTGCTTACTGCCTTTGAAGAGTAAGAACGGGAAGACATAATAAATGTCATAGACAGGAGATGAGCTATAAGCAGTCAGTGTCCCTATACTCTTGCCTTTGTGTCGGCTCCACCTATTACTGGCAAGAACTCACCTTAAGGTAGAGCTCCTTCCAGAGTCTGTCGTTATTGATTGGCTTTCCTTTATCCCCACAAGAGCTCCTGGATCTATAAACAACAACAGATGCTTAAACGAAGTTTCCCATCAGTAGTTGAGCAGTGAGTCGAGGACTTAGGACCGCGGAGACTTCAACAGTACAGAGAACGCCAATTCGATGGGAGAGTAATGTTTACTGGCTGGTTATTATGTAATTAACATGGGTTGAGCCAGCCAGCCACGTTATTTTACTGAGTAGCATTTGCTGGCCGTTCTTAACCAGCAATGTTATTTTACTGAGTAGCATTTGCCGCTCATTCTTCTTAAATGGTGGCACCTTAAGGGGCTCTCTACACTACGGTTGCAGATACAAAGAAATGGAGTTATATATCTCCCTGGTATTGACTGCTCCCTCTTAGAAATAGGAAGATGGTGCACACGAGGCTGTTATCTATATACAATAAATAAATGAAAGCAAAATTTAAAGCCATGGAGTTTACACACTACTCAGTAGTGCGTGAACCATCTTTTCTTTTTGATTTTGGTTTTGGCTTTTTTTGTGTAACAGCCCTAGATGTCCTGGAACTCACTCTGTAGGCGAGGCTGGCCTCGAACTCACAGAGATCCGTCTGCCCCTGCCTCCTGAGTGGTGGGATTAAAGGTATGTGCCACCACCGCCAGGCTCAAGAGACTGGAGAGATGGTTTATCAGTTAAGAGCACTGGCTGCTCTTTTAGTGGACTGGGGTTTAACTCCCAGAACCCACAGGGGAGCTCACAACCATCTGTAACTCCAGTTCCAGGGGATCTGATGGCCTCTCCCAATCTCTTTGCCCACCAAGTATGCACACATGCAGGCAAAAACACTCATACACATAAAGCGAGAAATTTAATTTAATTTAAAATTAAAAGGAGGTAAAACTAACTGCATAATTAGTTTCTAAGGTTTTTGAGCTTTGCGTTAAAAATAGAAAGTTACGACTCCCTGGATAAACGTGTTGGACAAGATACACGAGTAGTTTGTATTTTGTAGTCGTTAAGGAAAATTTACCAGCCATTCTCTGTATGTTTTCCCTCCCAAAAGAACATAATTTACTCCGTTACTAATATAGGATCTGAACACTACGGTTTCTTGTGTAAAAACCGGAGCGACCACTTCAGTTTGCTCCTTCTCTGGCTTCATCACAGACAGCCCCTGAGTCTGTGAAACTCCTTAACAAGGAGGTAGGGAAGTACTTTAGGGTTCTTTCAAACATCAAAAACGGTCAGTTTCCCGGCTCTCTTCAGCCTTGCTCTTTGCCAAGCTCTGAGTGTCTGTCAGGCTGTTTCCACCACCCAGAAATCTCAGTGCTTCTGTTCTCGGTATTTCTGAAAATGCATATCCAGAAAACGGCTCCCGGCACCCCGTTTCTGCCCCTTCGGCACCTCTGCTCACTCAGTGGTTGCTTTCTTTAGCAGCTGCATGGATCCCACATCCACATGCATTGGCTGCAGAAAGAGCTCCATCCTGGGATGCCAGAGGTGTTCGGCATGGCAGCTCTCTGGACCTGCTCTGTTCCCTATCACCACAGGCTGTCACAACAGGCATGATAGCGGAGGGGCAAACTGTTCACTGCCTGCCTCGGACTTTGCTGATTAAATAGCTCTCCGTCACTTTCCAGGCTTAGGGCTTCCTGCATTGCACAGGAAGCAGCTGATTAGACATGCCTTTTATATTCATTTTAAAATGTGGCCTTAAAAATTCTGGTTGGCAGAATTCATTGAGTTGCTTCGCTTTGAATTTCCCTTTGATTTTGTTGTAGACTTCTTAAAAAAAAAAAAACCCTTCCTGCTGTCCTTCGAGTAAGTTGCTCTATTCAGCTATTTTATTTCCTAAACATAAAAAAACATGTCAAGACACATAGTCTGTGAGATTCTTCCCCGTTGGAAGCAAGTACTCAGATCGGTGTCATTCAGAAGGTGAAATTTGCTTTTGTTGTGCTTTTGAAAGCCTAGGAGCATTCCAAACCATCCTTTATACCATGTAGCCACCGTTTAGCAATAAAAAAGCAGTTTGCAATAATCAATCAGGCTTGAGAAAACAGTCCTGTGCTGATGTGTGCATATTCTACCCATTGGCAAAGGGACGCACTTTATTAAAATTCCTTGTAATTAGCGGCGTGCTGATGGTGCTTTCCATAGTGACAGCGTCGTGGGGGACAGTCAAGTCCACGTCCCCCGCACTCCACACCTTGCAGTCCGGCTTTGAGCTTTACTTTTTAAATTATTTTTTATTTTATTTATCAAATATTAAGTGTACAGATTAATGGTTTCGCTCCATTCGTCAATAAGCTGTGCATTGCACAGATTCGCCTGCTCTTCTGCAACATGGAACCACCCCTATTCTCCCGTCACCCTTCCCTGTCTCTAAAACTCCCTCTCAATCTTTCCCGCCCCCCTGCCTTCCCGTCCATTCAGCAGCTGTCTAAGAGGCTGACTTCTTGGTTTCCATACATGAACGAGAAGTTGTATCTTGCTCATGTACATTCTTTTACTCAACACACCTCTAGCCATCCCATCTTTCCCACACCCGTATAGTAATCTATTGTGTAACTTACTGATTTTCTTTACCCATCCGTTTATTATAAAGCACCTAGGGTGATTCTATATTTTGGATATTATGAATAGACCTGCAATGATCTTGGGGGTGCAAGTCCTTCTTAGATATAAATACTTCATCTCAGACCACGTGGTACCTCTACTTTTATGAGGAGGCGCCTTTGTTTGTTTGTTTGTTTTCCGTAATGACTATACTACTGCCCATTCTCACCAGGAGTGTGTAAGAGTTCCCATTATTTCTCATATTTTTATAATAACCATTCTAACAGGAATGAGATGGTCTTTTAACTGCGGTTGTTTTTGTTGTGTTGTTAAGAATCAAACCCAAGCCTAGGACATCCTAGGCAAATGCTTTAGTGCAGAGCTGTGTCTGGAGCCCACGTTCTGTTTCTTTGCGTAAGGACAAAGTTTCATTCTGCAACGTAGGCTGACCTAGGATTTGCCTGGCTGAACTCGAACTTGTGATTCTTCTGCCTTAGCTGTGCGTGTGCTGGGATTACAGGCTTGAGCCAACATACGGCACTCATTGGAGTTAGATTTGCATTTCTCCTATAATTAGTGAAATTATAATTAGCTTTTGTCATGTGCTGGTTGGCTATCTGTATGTTTCATTTTAAGAAGCATCCATATAGTTCTTTAGCATGTCTTAAAATTAGGTTGCTTGGTTTTTTTGATGTTTGTTTTTTGGGTTCCTTCTGTATTCTGAATGTCAGTGTGCAGCGTTCCATTTGCAGGTTCCTTCCCTCAACAGAAGGTCATCTCTCCATCCTGTCGTCTGCTTTGTTGTGCTGGCGTTTCTCATTTTCGTGTGAACTCAGTTTGTTTATTTTAACTTTCGTTGTCTGCGTATTTAGATTACGATCAAATTTCTTTTCTTGCCTACACTAATGACTTAAAGAAGTTCCCTTGTTTTCATGTAGTCATTTCATGGTTTCAGGCTTAAGAGTTAGACTTTTTTTCCATTTTGAATTAGGTTTTCTCTGTGTTGAGAGAAAAGGATCCAGTTTTATTCTTTATATAAGCATGCCCAATTTTGTCAACTATTTATGGAGAGACTATCTTTTTTCCACTATTACATTCCTATCACCTTTGTCAAAACTATTTGTGTTGGGTTGTAGCCCAAGATTAGTCACAGCATTTGACTAATGTGAGGAGCCCTGAGTTCTAGGCATAGCAACACAGAGATACAGAGAGGAGAGAGAGAGAGAAAGAGAGAGAGAGAGAGAGAGAGAGAGAGAGAGAGAGAGAGAGGGCACTACACACATTGTTAGGATCGTTCCTGTCTAAGAACGGACCTTTAATGTCTTGGTGGGAATAAACAAACCCATACTAATGATTGAGACCTATGTAATCAAATTTGACAGTGAATAGCAACGACGATAGGATGAACAGGTTCTAAGTCACACCACCTGTGAAACCATGGAGCTGGGTAGAGTGGAGAGGGGCCCTTCGGTGAGCACGGCCCACTGTCCTCTTTCCAGCTATGTCCTTATTGTCAGTCTGTGGTGCTTTGGGACTGAAGTCATTCTTGTTCTGTTCAAGTCATCACTGCAGAAACACGGTCTCTATCAGAGCATCGAGGATGGGTCTCAGGTCTCGTGACTTGCTGAACTCTGTGCTAACCATGGGTGGAGAGGTTTTTGAAGGCAAGAGAGAGTTCTTTGGTTTACTTAGTGGGAAGTGACATTTACAGTGAGGGTTTCTGGCAACCAAAGCTTTAGGTGCTAGGTGTTCTGTATCTGTGACCCACAGGGTCCTCTTTACCTGTTTTATTTCACCTTACCATTTCCTCTTCCTAATAAGTTCAGCAAGTCTTCCCAGACCGCTTTGTAAGTAGAGAATGTTAAGCCCCAGCCCCAGACTTTATTTTCTTGATCTCTACATAGTCCTGAATTAGTCTAGGTGTAACATGGATTATTAAGGGTTTGGGTACTTCAAGCCCTACTTCTCCAACAATGGTACATATGACTCTCAAGCACAGGGTAAGGTCAGAATTCTTTGCCACTGAATTGCCCATACATCCTGGAACAAAATAAATGCTGAGCAAATATTGTATGAATGAGTGAAAATCATATTGATAAGTGTTCTTGGTGAGCATTTTTCTGTGTAAGTTGACCTGGTTGAGTCTTCTCAAACCAAGGCAGTGTGGACTGAAGTCACTAGCTTTCAAAATCCCATGATATCCCTTCAAATTCCTTTCCAGTTAGGCACAAATTTGTCTGCAACGGTTGATTCAGTGAGCATTTAATAGTAGACTTGGGGAATCTGATCAGTGGGAGAGAGTATATATTGAGCTTTCCTGAGTTCATGGGTTCAACCCTCAGCATCAAAACTAAAAAGTAAACAGTGGTGATGAGATAGTTCACATAGTAATGACAGCTTCAAGCATCCTTGGCTCTAAGTGCTGAGGAGAATGAATGAGCTGGGACACTACCAACTCAAGTTTTCTTGTTACCACAGCAATGTCAATGCTGGTGGCAGTAACTATGCATTTGGCTTACTACTGGAAGTTCTTATTTTGGTAAAATGAATTCATAGAAGCAGGGGGAATGTGGTGAAGTTGGTCTGAAAAGGCTGGCTCGGCACCCTCGCTTCTGCAGGGTGTACCAGCACGTCACTCTAGAACAGCTTTCTCTTGGTGAGGCACCGAGGTCCTCTGTCTTTCTCACCGAGGAGCCTATGCATTGGGTTTACCCTCAATTTTTTCCCAGTCATCCTGCCGTAATAGAAGAACCATTCCACCCTTTGGTGAACAAAAACTGCTTCCCATTTTCAGGTAAATGTTGAGCAAAGTTCTTACATAAACATGGACATCAGCGGCTGCTTGTGTGGTCCCTCCTTCCCCAGTTAAACTATCTTCTTCTTAACCATATCACAAAGCAATCAGATGGCAGCAGCCATCATGGTTGTATGTTCTCTAATATCCATCCCCAACTTTCTTTTCTTATTGTTTTATCATGAGACGGATAAACTAATTTCCGTGAGCATTCTGAAAATGAACTGTGTACTTGTTATTGCCTTCAACACAGTTGCTATAATATTTACTTCAAGGGCATGCTCATGGCTTTAGTCACTTTCAGAACTCCTTTTTCAACATCATCATTAATTTGTTTCTTTTGTATTTTGAAATTGGTGGAATTCAGCTGTATAGGAATATATGGACAAAACTGTGAATAGGTGTGTGTTTTCTCATTATTCAGTACTGGCATGTTTGCCTCATTCTTTTTTTCTCTTTAAATCAGGAAATGTCTGTCGTAGGGTTTCTATTGCTGTGAAGAGACACCATAACCATAGCAACTCTTACAAGGAAAACGTTCATTTGGGTTTTCTTGCTTACAGTATTAGAGGTTCAGTCCATTCTCATCACCGAGGGGAGCATAGTGCTGTGCAGGCAGACATGGTACTGCTTACATCTTGATAATATGCAGGCCATAGGAAGCTGACTGAGACACTTGGCAGTATCTTGAGCATAGGAAACCTCAAAGCCTGTCCCCACAGTGACACACTTCCTCCAACAAGGCCATGCCCACTCCATCAAAGCCATACCTCCTAATAGTACCACTCCTTGTGAGATTTTGGGGGCCGATTACATTGAAACTACCACGAGATCCTAATATTTAATAGTTGCTATTATATATAAGGAATGCTACTTCTGCCTTAAGTGGGGTTTTCAGTCAAGCCTACAGTGGAAATATGATGGAATTTCTTGTACTCTGCAGGAAATGTTTGATGTTATATTAGATGAGAATCAGCTGGAGGATGCGTGTGAGCATCTGGGCGAGTACTTGGAGGCATACTGGCGTGCCACCCACACAAGCAGTAGCACCCCCATGACCCCATTGCTGGGGAGGAATGTGGGCTCCACAGCCCTTTCACCATATCCCACAGCGATCTCTGGATTACAGGTACTGCATTGTTTTGTTTGTTCATTTGGTTTATAACTTTTGCCACTTTATTTTTAGGATTGAATATATAATTAATTAAGATGAAGACTCTGATTGTTCTTAATCTGAAGAAGCATGAGAAAAGGACATAGTATTTTTGTTTGTTTGTTTTAGAGACAGGTTTCTCTGTGTTGCTTTGGAGCCAGTCCTGGAACTAGCTCTTGTAGACCAGGCTGGCCTCGAACTCAAAGAGATCCACCTGCCTCTGCCTCCCAAGGGCTGGGATTAAAGGTGTGAGCCACCACTGCCCGGCAAGGACATAGTATTTTTTAAAACACTGAAGACTGGAAAGATGGGTCAGCAGTTAAAAATGTTTTCTGCTCTCGCAGAGGACCCTGGTTCAGTTCCCAGCACCAACATAGTAGCTCATAACCGTCTGTAACTCCAGTTCCAGGAGATCTGACCTCCATGGGCACCTGGCACACATGTAGTGCCCAGACATGCATGCAGGCTAAATGTTTATACTTATAAAATAAATAGACCTTAAAATTTGTTTTAATTAAAGAAGAAGTCTAACCCTTATGCTGACACTGGCCTGTCACTGACAAAGCCTGCCCTCTCCACCAGTTTCCCGTTCTGGAAAATATCGCTATGAATTGATAACGGGTTTTACTTAGATCAGTTCATCTCTAGTAGACTTAATGTCTAGTCAACATAATTGTTCACAACTTCCACATGGCACCCCAGACAGCTAAGCAGATTCTTCAGGATCGACAGGCCTTTAGCTGCCCTTAACTATTCTTGTCCCACAGACTGCTGACCCTGCCTCCCCCAGCACCTTGTACAGAGTGAGTGAGCAGATTTGGAGATGGTGACAGATCCTCAGTTTCCAGGGGGATCTAGGGGACTGCGTTGGTCAGTGTAGGGAATCGGGGGGTAAGCACAAAGAGGGTTGGAGCTCGTCTCTTCTGCTGCTCTGAGACTTCAGTCAGAACTAGATGTGGCATGCCAGAGGCACTGTGATATAAAATGAGTTCTGCCTTTCTGCATTAATTATTATTTACCATTTATCAAAGAGCTGGAATGGATCCAGACCCCAAGCTGAGGAACATGCAGTCAAATGAGCCTCTTGGCGACATGACTGGTTTTGTTTTAATGGGTTATAATGATAGTCATAATTGAAGATTTTGTAGAGTTAACTCTAAGCTAAATGGCACTCTCTGAAATGCTGTTATAACTACATTACTCCACTGCAGACAGCGCCTCTGTAAGCAGGAAAGCTGCCATACAAATGCATTTCTTTTCAGCCTAGAAATGATGTGGAAGATGGATGGTGGTAGTGTTCAGAGTGTCTGCATGCACCAGCACGATTTCTTGCCTTGTTTTCCTTCTGTGTGCCTGTCTGACTGTAGCATTCCCATTGACGTTGGCTGGCTCTGGATGACAATAAAGGGAACAGATGTATGACCCAGTACACTCTGTAGTGTTGGGGGATCTAATGCTGCGCTTTGTGTATAACACTTAACCCTGCAACTGTCTACCTACAGTAGCTCTCGCTGCAGCATTGGTGAGTTAACCGTGGTGCTCTTTATCCTGTGGACTACTTCTCCAAGGAACACAGGTGTTTGATGGCACGATCTCTGACCCACTGAATACATCCCTGCTGTATGAAGCTGATGTACCTGGGCCCTTGGTTACATCACGTTCCTGCTCTATAATCTATGTGACTTACCTAAGCTGGTAGACACAAACAGACAGGTGTTCCTAATATAAGAGAAAAAAAAATCAGATAACATATTCTGAGCCATCAAATAACTCCCTTAAGATGTTAATTTCAGTTGACAATATTAAAAGAATTTGGTTTATATCTGAAGATGATTTTTGCAGAATTCAGTTAAGAAAGCAAGAGTATGTAAAGTCCTGAATTAGCTGGCCCCACGAGGCTGTGCATTCCTTTGGAAAAAATATTGTTACGAGTTTCACATCCATGTCAGATACAGAAACAAGTGCACTGTTTAGTGGGTAGTACAGATAGTAATTTTTTAGGCTATAAGGATCATCAATCTAGAGCAAAATGAAGTAAGTGTAAAGTGTGTGACTTTAAGAAGAAAGAAGACTTTTATGATTTCATGAAAGGAATCAAATAATAGATCTTATCTAAATTTTATTCCCCAGTAATAAAATAATCCTCATTTTTTTGCAATAGAAGGAGAGAATTATTAAGTATTAAGCCTATCTAAGTAGATTAAGTTCTATTTAAGAATCACCTTTCAGTTCTGTGTTTCAATAGGAAGTATAGCCATGCGGCATCATATATTAACATTCGTAAACTATCCGTAATAAAGCGGCTATAGATAGTGCATCCCAAAGAAGAAGACCAGGAGCTCCAAGCAGAACATTTATGTATCAAAATGCTTTATTTATTAGGTCATATATTTAGTATCCGTTTTACAGAGCCTGTTACTGCACATGAATGAACATGTTCAGGTGAATGAAGTGGACCTTACCTAACCAGTGAACTGTCTGATATTTTAGAGTCAGCGAATGAGGCACAGCAACCATTCTACAGAGAATTCTCCCATTGAGAGACGAAGCCTAATGACCTCTGATGAAAATTACCACAACGAGAGGGCTCGTAAGAGTAGGAACCGCTTGTCCTCCAGCTCCCAGCACAGCCGAGACCATTACCCCCTGGTGGAAGAAGATTACCCCGACACGTACCAGGACCCTTACAAGCCCCATAGGAACCGAGGCTCGCCTGGGGGATACAGCCATGACTCCCGACACAGGCTTTGAGGCTGCCGGAACAAACAAACAAAACTACTCATCTGTTGACAATTTGCCATAGCACTGCTAGGATAAATCAATCATCTTAATTTGGCAAGCACAGCACAGCATCTGCTGTGCGGTGGGCTGCGGTCATTTGATCTAAGGGGCAAGAATTAAATAGAAATACTTTATGCCCTTGAGTCTAGATGGGTATTCGATGCCCAGTCATATAGGTATTTTTAAGTGCTACATTTACATGATAACAGTACCTTTTGTTTTCTTCATAGATTTTAGACACATCAATTTGTAATTTAGGGTACTTATCAAGGCACATATAAAATAATTTCCCGTGTAGGAAATTCCAAATGACCAGTTCCAGTTGGAACCAATTTATAAACCAATTCCTGTTGGAATTTGGGAGAATTGACTGGAAAGTCTACTTGAGCATGTTGAAATCAATTGAAAAATCAGAAAAAAAAAACCAATAAGAAAATCAAAATACTAATAGAAACCCAAAGCCAGCTGTGGTATTTATTTGCTGAAAGCTAAATTTCTACTTCAAGTTGGAAAGTGTAAACATTTTAATAATATGTTAATGTTGCCAGAATGACTTTTCAACCTTACCAAATGTATTGATAGTGCCAAAAATCTCAGAAATCTTAATGCAGAAATTATATAATCGCCTCAGATTCTAATATTTTTATTTTTCCTGATACAGCTGTCATATTCCAAGTTATTTTGCTTTCTGTTCAGTCAGTACTGTTAGTCAGTTCAAAGCTAACAAAATAAGGGGAAAGGAGTTTATTGGCAATGAGAATAAGAAAGAGAAACCCAGGCATGGCTAGTTATAGGACATGGGAAATGAGGTGCTGTTTCTTCTGTAATCAGTCTGCGTACAACTACACACATCTGGAGATCTGAAGTCAGATAGCAGAGATGTGGCCAGGCCTTCCTGGGACAAAGGCAGTCGGCTCCAGATGGGAAGTCATCTGTGCCACCACACCCGACCCTGGCCAGCATAGCTCAGTGTCCTTCCCTGACTACACTCAGTATCTGTCTTTGACTATAAATAATGTTTTAGGAATACACCACAGTTTTTAAATCAAACTAACAACCTTTTTTTGTTTGTTTTTCATGGACATAATCAAATTTGGTACTGAAAGTTACATTTTCGCAAGAAAAACTAATTGGGAAAAGTTAAAACACTGAATTAAAACCTTGCAGGAAAAAAAAAACCTGACAGACTCAGAATATATTTGTTCACTAAAAGTAAGGCACTTTTAACGTGGGGCCCTAGAGAATTTGGGGACTGCTGTGTTTCATTGCTAGTGAACAGCCTTTAGATTTCCAATGAGTGTATGTTTGGAATTGGTGACCCATATCCTAAAGATTAAAGAAGACTTTAATCCAAGAAATTATTGAAATTGACTCTTTTATACAAGAAACAAATGTCTTTATGAAAGGACTTGTTTCTAAAATGACACAATGCATGTGTTTTCTAAAACCCCAACTGAAGCTAGACATAAAGGTCTCTTTCTACTAACAAATGCCTTGAAGTCAATGTTTTGAAAACAAGTACAATTAACTTTATATTGTTATTTTCTTCCAAAATTTCAAGACCTGGGCCCTCAAAGCCATGTATCAGTTCATTCATTTTCCTGATTGAGAGAAAACGTTTCCTATTCTTGACCAGTTGTTCATATCTCTAGTCCCATTGACCTCATGTGCCCTCCCCTCGTCTTGACTGTACGTGCACCCCGTCATGTGCCTGCTCACCTGATGATGAGGCTGCCCGAGATCTTATAAGTAATCTCACACATTTGATACATTTGAACATGGCCTCAGTCAAATATACAAGCTGACATCTGATCCCGGCTTGCCATCTCTTTTGTCATCTAGCGAAGCTTACAGAATCTTCTGTTAAGACATTTAAGAGAGCTGTATTCATTGGGCTCTTTATTAAGCATATAATCTTCCATTACTGAATACTTTGTTAGAGCACAGAAGAGCAATCTCCAGCAAATAAACTCTATTTATTACATGTATAGCACATATTTGCATGAGAAAGAAAACATTAGCCAAACATTTTCCTGTATGCTTTACTGGTTTCTTGTTTGTGCGCATAAAAGCATTCAATTGCGGAGAGTACACTCGGGTGTATAAATTTAGAATAGACTGCTGTTCAGCTTTTTCTGCAGTAGCATTAGCAATTTGGTCATTTAACTACTTTAAGATATTTATATTTTATGGCAGGTAGCTGTAACAGCACTTACATATACTTCCTAGTGAACAAAGGTACCATTTCTTTCAACTTTGAAGATTCACTTGTTTTTCAAACCTCTCCAGCTTTTCTTTTTCCCCTTTTTGCTCTTCCATGTCATGCTGAAAGAGGGAGGCCCATTTACTCTGTACACAAAACTCATCCATCATTAGCCATCAAAAGTTCGTACCTAGTTTGCTTTGCAGTCCTGTCCAAAAGCTAATAACATTGAAAAGGGTAAAATGTATATTTTTGATGGATGTATTTACTATTTCATTTTAATTTGGCATATCTTTCATCTTCCTCCTCTAAGTTTCTCTCCTCCAAAAGAAGAAGAGATATGACTCTTACTTTCCTTTTAAATGCTCAGAGTTGCTTGTGTAAATGACAGAAATCCAAATATATACCAAATAAAAGTTTTACTTTTGTGCAATATACCAAGAACCTCTAAGAAATTCCACAGTTACTTTGTTTTAATTCATTTCACTCAAAATGGCAAATTATGACAAGCAAGAGAACTATTTCTGCATCATTGGAGGCTGTTTTCACTTACAGAATAAATCACGGTAGAATTCTGTGGTTCTTTATGATCAGTAATAATGCAGACTCATCCAGCTATGAGGAACTGTAGTCCTGGGAAAGGAAGAAATGCGCTTTGTGGGTCCTTGTGCTTATTCCCAAGGCTATAATGTTACGCCACCATCATAATCAACACTGTTACCTTGTTTATGCTAACACTTAAAACAAAGCCTAGTGGTGTTTACCATTTGCTCTCATCTCTATATAGCTCTGATGGGGAGATTTGGATTGCTAGCGATTAGAGGCATGGTTGTCCTAAAAAGACTCTGAATTGTGTGGCTATTCAAATCATTGCATTTCATCCTTAATGGAATGAGTTTGAAAGTCTGAAACAAATTGAGATAACAATTAGTTCTACTTTAAATAGTGTGTTATTTACTTTCTCCAATTTATTATTGTTGTTTGCAGAAATGTATTTTTGGAATGTTAACCTCTTCATACCTGCATACTTGAACTTGTCTTTTGTGTGGGGGCCTTAAATTTCATAATAGAAGAATGGGGGAAGCAAAAGGGGAATGAAGACAAGGAGACTGTGGCAAAAGAAGCTCGCCATCTTCAGCTCTTTAAATGAACAAGATATGGAGACAGTATGTCTCCAAGATATGGAGACAGCATGTCAGTTAAGAATGTTCTAGGCAACCTTAATTTGCAAGCTAGTATATTTTCTTATATAATTTTATTTTGCTATTTGCTAAAAACAGAAGAACACAACACCAACATACAAACTGCCCTATCTCTCTGATGATATGTGCACTACCTCTTCTCTAGAGAAAACAGTCTATGTGTAAAGGGAAACGTCCTGGTTGTAGAGCGCTTGTTCTGACAACTTTGCCGCAGTTGATGCTTAAAGGTGTTGAGATACAGCTGCCCTGTAGATTTACGTGGTGTTCAAATGCTTTCACCATGATTTAATTTCCATGTCAGTAAGATTTTCTTGGCATTGATTTATGACTTATCATGACATGAGTTTAAGAAGAAGCCATCCTAGGAAAGAAAGCAAACTGAAAGGAACTACCTCTGTGTGCAAAGGGTGGCCGATAGGTCTGAGGAAGAGAACTCCAGAGACCTGCTGTTTTAAAGGCGGAGCTGGTTGATCCTCGCCTTGCATGGGCACGGAGGGTGTGTTGTAGCCACTTACTGGGTGTGGATCTGCACTGTCTAGAACTCTCATGTAATTGGAACAAACGTCTTGTCAATGCTTCAAATAAATGCTTCTGTAGCCCTTATTCCTTTATATTTGCCTTTGTCTTTCATGACAGTGTTACACTTTTTAATTATATAAAACTCATCCTTGAATAACCACGAGTGAAAACTTTACAGGAAATTATGTAACAAAATGTGTTTTATTAGTCCCTTATATCTTTAAACATTGTCAACACTGTAACTGTTATCTAGGCTATGGACTTCAGCTGTGTCTGTGTGGCATCCACCCGTCCTTCTCTTTGAAATCATAATGATGATTAAACCAGTCAACGTAAGAGCTGTTAGGTAGACATAAAGAATAACTTCTTGTTGAGTTGAGAAATCTAGTTAATCGAAATAGCAAAACTAGCTCATTTGGGCAGATAGCCACAGCATTCAGAAATAAATCTTCAAGATTTCTTCTTGTGTTAAAAGAGCCTTCCTCCAATGAAATGCATCCTCTGATAGCAATGTTTTTATCTACTTGTAGATAATTTAATTCCAAATGCTGCATGTCATGAAAGTATATTATGAGGAGATTAGAAAGTATCTCATCGGATAATCTTAATTAAGGGCTGTAGCTCCCACTTGCCATAAATACATATAAATAAGAGGGAACAGTGCTGAGCTTTGGGGAGTTATAATTTTCCATGAA
The DNA here is from genome assembly GCF_037038515.1 of Microtus pennsylvanicus. Classification (NCBI taxonomy): domain Eukaryota; kingdom Metazoa; phylum Chordata; class Mammalia; order Rodentia; family Cricetidae; genus Microtus; species Microtus pennsylvanicus. Next base: position 26,684,548 of record NC_134587.1, read on the forward strand.
TCTTTCTTTTTGGTGGATGTAAAATGTTCACACAGAGAGGGAAGAAAATGTCTCCAGTGAATTCAAAATAGTTTAAGGAATACACTGATTCTTCCTCGTTTGAAAGCTGTAAAGAGTTAAAATGGGAGCTGGGAGCTGACAGTAACAGGCCTCTAGCTTTTCAAGCATTCTGAGTTATATTTTGAACACTTCAATCTCCCAACAAATGGCTATATCTATATTTATGCAGGGGCCTTTCTCGCCCTACTCACATGCCACTTCACACACTTCACCGAGATCAGTGTGAATTCCGTATGCACAGGGATATTACCGACGCGGGGTCATTAACGCTATATTGTTGCATACTATTTTTTATATGCCTTACAATATTTTCTGGGATGTTATCAAAATGAAAGCATTTTATTGCCAAAATAAACCTATGTTGTTACTTCTGCATTAGCAGTAGAAAAATAATGTAGCAAAAATATATATTGTACAGTACAAAATTATAATATATAGATATATATTTTGCCAATAAATGAAAATAGATTGAGGAGAAAGAAGCACATTTGTTATAGCACAAACTTACAACAAAACCCACTGTTAAATTTGGCAGTCCTGTTTTTAGAAGTACGTAGATTTGGTTCTGTGTTTTATCATATTTATTTCTTCTCTCATCTTTGTAACTTTGCTGCTTGATGTTTTCCAGCAACTTATTTCATAGCCTTCGATCTGTGAGTGTAATTTACTTATTTTTTCCTTACATAAAACATATGAATTTTAGTTTGTGTTAAGACTCATACTATATTATTATATTTTCTGTTCTTGTTTCTCCTCCTTTGTTAACAAATGGCACACAGTTGAGCTCACGGCTCCTCTGGGCTTTAGATGTTTGAAAGTTTATGTTTTTCCCAGCCTCAAGTTAGAGATCAGTAAAATGTCCCCAAGGAAAAATATTAAGTAGGGGTTCTTTGTTTTGTTTTGTACTTGATACTATTGAAGCATAAGTTAACGTCATTAGCTGTATTTTTTTAAGGGGTGGGAGGGAATAAAAAAATAACATTACTAATAGGAAACATACTAAAAATAATAATGGTGAAATGATATAAAAAGATTCCCCCCTATTCCGAGGGCTGTTGATAATCCCAGGCTATTCCTACGTCTCTGCTGATGTGGTCGGGAAAATGCCTTTGTCAAATAACTTTCCTTTTATTTTGGTTATTTATTTTCATAATTTGTCCCTTTCATTTTTGTTATATAGGTATGCATAGCGTTCTGCAAGGCATGCTGGGTAAAATACACTATGCAAATGTATGTGCTGCATGCTTTGTTCCTTCTGCTCTAGTGGCTTCCAAGAAAAAAATGTGGTGTTATTTTTGTGAACAAAGACATTTAACAAAGAAAATGCAGAGTGCATGCATACAGTATCCTAATTTCTATGGATTTGTTTTATGGAATTTAAATGTGTACAAAAAACTGCATTCATTTTTTTCTTTTATATAATAAATTAAAAAAAAAACACTGAAACCAGCATTCTACCTCTCATTTATATTCTGGAAATGTACAGAGGAAATGCCAGATGCCACAAAGAATATTCCTGTAGCTTTTAATGGAAAATAAATCTATACATTTACTCTGTAAAGAAAAAAGATTCAATGAAGTGACTATTTCCTGATTATTCTGTTAGATTCTGAGTTACCACAAAAGAATGTAGTGGTGGAAAGGATGTACAAATTGTACATACATGTGGAATATACCAGAAAAAAATGTGTGAAATAAGGCTAGATACAGAAAGTATACTATGTAACCCTTAATGTTCTCAAGACACCATTAAATGGTTAGTGTGGCAATTGCCAGAAGTTTCCAGAATGACAGCTCTGGACTTCTGTGATTGGGGTAGAGATTGCGACTGGACACACGCACATACCCCGGCGTCTGTTGCCTGTGTTCTGTATCAGGATTGGAATTTGACTTTCATCCCACTGTGGTGGACAAGAAGCTCAAGGGAAATATGCAAGACGTTAGTAGAATGAGAATCACCAAATCAGTCCACAAACTTGAGCACATTTAATTTATGTGAGCTCCCTGAAAAACCAGGCAGAGTATAGATTAACAGACCCAGCTACAGTTAAGAAAACCAAAAGCTTAGTGTCACTTCTTTCTTAGAAGTATTTAATGCGCGCTCACGCGCGCGCGCGCACACACACACACACACATACACACACAGCAAAGACCCTCCAGCTAAGTAGTAAGCTGAAGCACAAAAAGCGGCTTGCAAATACAAGGTGTTGGCTGTGTGAATAATTTTGTTATTGGGGGGCTCTTACCTAAGACCACCCCAACAGTCAGCCGACAATCTGAAACTCCCAACTGGGAAACGACAGTTCCTTGCTGTTGCGTTAACATGGCATATGCTTGAAACTACCTTGCTTGCCTTTAGTACATTTCCACTGGGCTGTAGGGAGAAATCTCGTCTTTTCACATAACATACAAGTCAGCATGGTGAGTTCGCTGTGGACTCTAACCACCGCCTTCCAGCAATAACTAAGTACAAGTTACTCAGCATCTGTTACTGTCGTAGCTTTGTTGCATGACCATTAGATTTGCCTTGCAGTTTATTAGTGATGTCCACTTCTTCCTTTGTGAAACATCAAACTTCTTTCAACAGGCAGTTGCTCACTTGGCTAAAGTTTATCCTCAGTCAGGCCCCTTTAAGGCTGGTCTTAGTTGGGGCTTAGACTTAGACTTAGCACCCAGGCATCTACTGAATGTCCTACTTGTGAGTTTTCTCTGACTGAAGGGATCATTGTATATTAATGACTCCCAAGCCTTTGAAACAACTAACTGGGGATTATTTTGCAATAATCCTGGTATGTTTCCCCCTAGAAATGGTTACTAATCAACTACCTATACAAGCCATATGGCACCGAAGACTCAATGGTCTCCTAGTTCAATTTCTGTAGATTTTCTTTCTTCCTTCTCTCAGTGACTCTATTTCCTTAATTTCAGCTTCCCTAACTATGGGAGCACAGAGCAGTGTCTTTGTGGTAAGGGACCATCTTACTCTTATTTGGCTGTCCACCCTCCAGAGTTAGCTGGGAAATGTTTCTGCTAGGGCAGAAATACAATGCACTGATAAAGCTCATGGTTTCTCTTTAGTCAGGGACCACAACCCAGAATCTGTTTTCCAACACCTAGAAGCAGCTGTTTTCTTGTGTTGTATCCAGTGCTCTGCTTATTAACAGTAGAATGGTAAAGCAGATGTCTTATGTTCTCATATCTTAAAGCAGAAGTCTTTTGTGTCATTTTGCTCATGACTTAAAAAATTGATAAAATGTTTAGGAGGAGAAACAAACACTTTGACATCCTTCATCAAAGTTTTCCAGTTACAGCTACAGTACCAATTTTGTATTTTATCTATTAAAGTTAGTGAAGATGCTACAGCCAAACCCATCTCCCTTTTCTTGTGAGGGGCACTTGGAAAATAGTCTAAGACCGTTTCTGGAATAGAGTTCTAAAACATGAAATCCTAACATCACAAGTAAATATGGGTCTGGCATACATTAATAAGTTGCCAAAGATGTGTGGGAGTTTGTAAAACTGTCTCAAGAGTTGCTAAAGCGTTGCCTACACTGGATGAGAATGGAAATACTAAAGAGTTCATGTAAATCAGTCATGCAAACATCACTTTTTCTAAAAAGCCTACAGGCTATTAAATAATTCCAGATTTAATACTCTAACTGTACAGACTAGTGTAATGATTTTATTCTCCTTTACGAATGTCTCGAAGACTGGCATTTGGACACAAGTGTCCAAAGACGACGAAGCACTCCCTTTTACAGTATATGGTTATGAGGAGTCTGGTGGAAAGGTCCAGGGCTTCATTTCTTGGGGCTGTTGTGGATGAGGTGGTAACAGGAACAGCTCCAGGGGCCTTTCACAAGTATTCCACGTTTCCCCATCTCTACCTTTTTTTTTTTCCTTCTTCCTTTTTAAAAATCAAAGTTAAAGAGAATAGGAAAAGATGAAGCCACTTCTGCCTTTTGTTTACTTTTGTGGAAGAAGTAGACAAGCCCAGTTTCCTCTCTCCTAAGTACTCGGTTTACAGTAGTCAAGACTATCTGAGTATTCGGGTAACCTCAGAGATCAACCCTCTGGCTTCTACATCGGGAATACTGAGATCTAGAGATTTAACCTGCTTAGCTAAAAGGAACTAAGAAGTAAACAAAACCAAAAAAGACACATGGACAAGAACTCTGCTGATCAAGTTCACCAATGATTACTTATATTTTAGTTTCCAACCACTTGTCCTACAGCGGACGCAGAGATGGACACTCACATACCCAGAGGCACGACTGTTCAACTTGTAGGCGAGAAGACGGAAGAACACAGAGAACATTTGGCCATCTATTTAACAGGAAGGTGACTCTTGAATGAGAGGAAAAGACGTTTGGGTCCAAAAGGAACAGCGAGTGTCTGTCGACAGCGTTTTGGGACTCGACCGCTCAGCACAGACAGCTTCTGTGATCACTAAACCGGGGAAGACTAGAGAACTGTTCTAACCAAGAGTGGCCTGAGAGCGGAGGGAGAATGGAGCGGGGAGAGAGCCGATGTGCAAAGACAGAGGTAAGAAAAACTGCAACAACTTCAAAAAAAAAAAACACAACAAAAACAGGCCAACGACTTCAGTTACTTCAGTCAGCGGGGAACAGGCTCAACAGAGACTTAAAGCTCACCGTCGTCCGGCCCCAACCTGGGACTTTTGGAAATGTGTGTAGGGCGGGAGGTGGACATGGCTACACAGTTACATTGTGGCTCCAGACTCAAAAGGAACCTCAAACCCGGGCGCCGGCATCCCAGCCCCAGCCACCTCCGCTGGCCCTCCCCGCTGCAGAGGCCTCCAGCCCCCAAGCCCCGCCTCCAGCTCCGCGCCTGCGCACTGCCCCGGCCCCGCCCCGCCCGGCCCCGCCCCAGTCCCGGCGGCCACTGGAGAGGAGCTGGGGGAGGACGGTGGCCCGCGAGGCTCGAGCAGACAACGCGGCGGCGATGTCCGCGAGCCAAGCGAGCGCCGCGGCGGTAGCGGCGGGGCCTCGCGCGTGGCTGGGCGGCCTGGGCTGCGGCCTCCCCGCGGGTCCCTGGAAGCGGGCGCACGGAGGGCGCGGGAGCAGTGGCGGAGGCCCCGGCGCGTCCTTCTGCCCCGCAGCCTGAGCCCGGGCGGCTGGAGGGCTTCGGCTGCCCGAGGATGGGAATTCTCTTCACCCGGATCTGGAGGCTGTTCAATCACCAGGGTGAGCCTGGGCCGGGCGGGGTGGTCCCCGGCGGCTCGCCTTTGTCTCCCTCCCGCCGTACACCCATTGCTCCGATTTGATCACGAGCGCCAAAGGTGTCCTGCCCCACGCCGGGGACCTAAGCACACGACCCGGCCTGCCTCCCTCTCCGACGCCTGCCCGCAGTTGGGTTTGGGCCGCACTGGGAGAAGATGGGGTTCTAGGGTGAAGGCTGGGGGCGCTGGCCTTGGGCCTGGCGGCGCCACCGAGCCCACGGGTTGCAGAATGCGGAAAACTGGAACTCGTGCTCGGACTGTCCGGTTCGCTTCTGGCGACTCTCTTGGGGGGAGGGGAGGGGGGACCCACGCCGCGGAACGGTGCTGGGTGGCTCTCCTTTGCCCCGGTTGTTTCTGTGGTAAAGGTCAAGCCTAAGGTCGTTTTCGTTCTTGGGTTGTTAGAGGTGGGTTTGTTTTGTTTTGGCTTTGGTTTTTTTGGGGAGGGGGGCGCCTAGTGTTTTCGCTGAAAGCTTTTAAAATGACACCTCAGGAGACGTTCGTTAGCATTAGGTAACTAGCAAGTTACTGTTTTAAGTTCGCCTAAACGCAGACATTGAGGCGGAATGCATAGGGGATTTATTTTTAAAAATATTCACAAGATGAGTGTGTGAAACTGGAGAGAATACAGTTCTAACAACTACATAGCTACTAAAACGAAACGTAGTGCTTTTTAAAAGAAAAACTCTAGTTGCAATTCATTTCTTCTCAACAACATATTGTTTTTCTCTTGTATAAGCTGGTAGCGTTGTTGCTCCCCCACCCCCCAGCCCGGCTTTTTCCAGTTAAAACTTAATGAACGGTGGTGCCTACTCTTTAGACCTGCCTGCTTCTCCTCCAGGATACAGCTGGCTTTATAGGAAGACAAGCACTGGGCCTTAGAATCTCCAGTGGGTTCTGCCTTTTTAATAATAATTTCAAAAAAATGATAGTTTAGATAACGGTACGAAATGAAGTGGAAGGATATTCCCATCAGCGCCGGTCAGCAGTGTGTGCGGATGTGTGTGGGGTTGTCAGTTCCTGTGGCTTCACAATTCTGTGGGTCTAGATAGTCTCACCTAGAACAGGAGAAATTGGAGGAGCCGACAGTTTTTGACTATTTAATCTCTAGGTTTGAAGTACTGAAGGTCACATTGTTGCAAAACTGGGGATGTTTTTGTTTGTGTGTCGAGTTCTTTCCTCTATAGTCTTGAATCTAGTGAAGCGGGGGTTTCAGTTCTGCTGTGAGGGGTCGGAAAATGTTATGGGTCAAAGGGTCTCTGGTATTGTCTTCACGTTCATCTGTGAGTCAGTGATTAAACTGTTTCTGTAACTTAAAAATGAATTAGGACTTAAAAAAATACGCAGCAAGTAATAGCAGGAATGCAGTGGTATCACTACAAGTCTTACAGCTTGCGTTTTGACTGTTATTTGCTGAACTCGTTGTTTGAAAATTATGGGAAGAATTAATAGAGTTCAGTTTCTAGAAAATTACCAGCCACTATAGTGAAATTGGGAAGAAACGAATTGTTAAATGGTGTGTCACCACACAGTAACTTTACGGTGTTCAGTGTTCTGTCTCAGATCCTGGTTGGCATTTTTGGACTTGTGTTGAATGTGACCCATTAGTTAGGTGTTATCTTTGATGCTTCATTTTGCCAAAGATTCAGGACTCATGTCTATATTATTTTCATAGACTCACCTGAAAATTATTATTATTATTATTATTTTCATAGACTCTGGTAATTGTAGAGTTTGTTATGTTGATGAACTCAGGGAGAGGCGTAGCACTCTGGCTCTGTCCAGAAGGAAGAGCAGCGGGTGGCGATAGTGAATTGCCTACCGCTCCACCTACGTAGGTGGCACACAGATTCAGTAGAGCTCAAACTTTAGCCTAGATATTGTAATGTGTTTACATCACTAAAAAAAAGTATCTGAAGCTGGGGGTGTAGCTCGGTTGGATAAGTGTCTACTTCACCATCCCCAACTGAGAGATTAGAGCATGGGGGGGGGGGGTGTCATCCCAGTACAGTACTCAAGATTGCAAAGTAGGAGGATCAGAAGTTTAAGGTTATCCTCAGCTACCTAGTGAATTCAAGGCCATCCTGGGCTACATGAGATTCTGTCTCAAAAAAAAAAGTTTCAGCAATCCTTGAAAGTAGTTATTGCCCTGGAAAAGAGGAAAGAGATTTCCACCAGACAGTTGGCAAGGAAACAAAAAAGAAATGTCACTGCTTATTGGTCTTTTGAGAAAGTGTTCGCGCCTTTTTCTTTTTTACTCCATGTTGACTCAGTGGTTGTACTGTGACTCTTTAGTTTGTTTAGATGCAGGCTTGCCGTTGATAACTCTATGTCTAAAAGAGCTCTTTACCAGTGGTTTGTTAGATACCTTCTTAGCCCCTGTTTGGGCCATCACTTAGTCTAGGTCAGGGTTTCTCATCCTGTGGGTCACAACCCGTCTGGGGTCAAATGACTCTTTCACAGGGGCCACTTAAGGCCATCAGAAAACACAGTTATTTACATTATGATTAATAACAGGAGCAAGATTACAGATAGGAAGTAGCAATGAAAATAATTTTATGGTCAGGGGTCACCACAACATGTGGAACTGATATTAAAGGGTCGTAGCGTTAGGGAGGTTGAGAGCTCCTGGTGGTGGGAATAAGTCGGGGAATAAAACAGGCAGATCTCTATGCCTTCGTGAAGTGTTTATTGTAGTCCAGGAAAGCAGGGAAGAAACTCAGCCTGCCTCTACAGATAAATTAGCAGCTGGTAATATTAGTGACTCTTGCAACACCCTCTTCCAGGTGTTTCAGCAGGGTTGGTTAATCTGCCCCAGTTGCGTTACTCTCCAAACTTTCTGCTTTACAAATCCACGTTAGGGCGTTATTTATTTACAGCGATAAGCCTGGGCTTTCAAACGTGCTTCTCTAGTGCCAGCGTGTTCTATACATTCCCCACCCTGACTGCATGCGCGCGCGCGCGCACACACACACACACACACACACACACACACACACACACACACACACACGAGATGGCGGGTGAAAGAACCTTGCCGAGGCCATGGACTTTCCCTGTTGACAACCATCTGTCGCCCTTCCTATTAGTTGTCGTGAAGGGAATGGAGTTATGGAGGAGTGCTGGGAAAGCTGCTCACTCTGCCTAGATCTGGTGTTGATCTGTTCCTGATCTGTTCTCTTTCCAAGGGAATTGAGGCATGGAGGCAGGTAACTCGCCTAGGAGTCTGTGCCTCATCAGGAGGCTGCCTTAAGCTCCAGGTGCACCCTGCCTGCACTCTGGTCAGGTGTACAGAGTGGAGCTTCCTGGAGGGACGCTGCAGGAGGAAGTGCCTGTTCTTGGTGGCAGTGTGTGCTCTCTGGACAAGCCGATTGTAGTGTATGCACCTTTACCCTTAGTACGTGGCTCTTGCGTGGCGTAGTGATTAGTTTTATCTTCTTACTAGTCTGTTGTTTAATCAGTACTAGATATTTTCTTTGTAAAACTTGCCAACCTCAGTTACTGTGGGATTTCTATCTCCTAGATATTGTGTGTTTTATCGTTTCTTCCCTGCCTCCCCCCCCCCCCAGTGGTTTCTTAGTAGCAAGTCTCTGCTCCCAGAGCCGCCTCACTGGTCTGTGAATGGCAAGCTTATTTTCAGCTTTTAGAAATAAACTTTATGATGCTTTTTAGTCCCCCAAATTGAATTTTAGTACAAGACAGCTTGATAGACAGTGCTTTCCTAACCTTTGTATCGTCCAGGCTGATTTCTTTGCTCACCGAAAGCTACCTCATTGCCCGCATGTTTTGCTTCAGGCTCTGCTGGCTGAGGGGGACAGGAATGAGCATGGCAAATGGAGCTTCTACTTGAGCAGCTGTGTCCCAGCTTTTGCTGTTGGGACACAACTTGTCATCTACACAGTGGTAGTCAGAGATGCAGGTTTAGACAATGCGTAGCTGCCTGGGTATGTTAAGGAAAATGAAAGGGGAAGGACCCATGGACAACAAGAAGCGTTTTTATGACGAAACAGCATTGACTGGTAAGGTAAAGCCCAGATCAGACTCCGAATCCCAGCCGAGAGCAATAGTGTGGTAGTGTTTGGGCTTTTCTGGGTGCAGGAACACTGTGAGAAAGACCTTCTAAATGCAAACTCTCACAAAGCAGTAATTGCAATGACACAGGTGTTAAAGAGCTGGAATGGCCAAAGTCTAATTGACACTTGTCCTCAGTAACATTACTTCCTGACATGCTGTATTGTAGGTTCTATGGAGTATTTGTTCGGGAGCACACTATGAGACAGAATTCTAGCACTTGCTGACTCCAGGGTTGCTGATGAGGATGGCAGTGGTGAAGAGCGTCAGGTGTGAGGGAGTTGAGGCGTGTGCGAGCAGGCCTGATCTGCTCCTGGAGCGTGCGGGCTAAGCTGGTCTGTGACTGTTGCACTGCCAGCTTCAGCCTTTAGCCTCTTACACAGCGCTGACTGATGCTATGGCTCTCATCGTGACTCACCCTAGACCTTTGATTAAATGGTCATTGGTACTTTATTGTAAGCGCATTCCTCCCTAGTAAAGTTGGAAGAGAATTTGGCTTGTGGATGTGAGGCCACATGAGGGGTGAGCCACTGGATTACAGAGTCTCCCCTGGGTTGCACTGCTGTGTTGCTATTTCTGGTTTGGTTTTAGGTTTGGTTTTTATAGTCTGTGGCTCTTTGGAGAGTTTAAGTTTTGCACATGTTTGATTTGAGTTCCTTCTTTTTTGTCACAGCAACCTTTTGTGTTACCTTACATTCCCTTTGTGGCTGTTTTAGACATCTCATTTGGGCTGTGTATTTATGTATTTGGGACTTGGGTAGTTTTGTAAAATTAGAAGAGCATTGTCTCCACAGTAGAGAATAGTGCTAGCAAAATTAAACAGAAAATCAATGAGATAATCCGGAGAGGAGGTATACTGAACAGCTGTCTGGATTTTAGTGCCAGCCAAGAGAGGAATTAGGAGATTTAGATTAAGACATTCCCCCTCTGTCACACTCCTCCTCCCTTTCACCTGGTTCCCAACGGGTAACTCCTTTCTCCTGTCTGCTTTATCTGCAGGGGACATAGAAGGCCTCTGACTTGGGGTATTTCCATTGCCTTCTTACCTTTCCTGCTCGGCCTTCACTCAACCCTAACTTTTGCCTGTTAGGACGTCTATCATTCCTAATGATGTTCTCTTTGCCGGCTAGATATAATGTCTGGCTGATTGTTTTTTCCATCCTGAATAGTCTTACCTGCTAAAAGCTTCCTGCTATGTCTCCTGATCTGGGTTCTCACAATGCATCATCAACCATATGCTCCAACCCCTTGATTTCTTTATTTCTAGGTACTCTGGCCTTTATTTAGATGGTATCCTGAGAAAATGAAGTTCTTATTCTTCTGCCCTCCGCCTTGCCTTAGCATCTGTTACTGCATGGTGGTTTTGTCCATTGTTCTTGCCTCAGTTGTCCTGCTCAGCACTTGTCTAGGTGTGACCCCCTTCCCATGTGGCCAGGTGTGACCCTCCTGCCCTCAAAAAGCTTTCTTAGTTTTTTTTGTTTTTGTTTTTTTTTTTTTTGATGTAGATAGTCCTTTCTAGGCGCTAAGAAAAACAGTGGTTTTAGAATCGGGCCATAAGTCCCTGAAGGCCTAGCTAAAGATCACAAAACCAAACAGAAACAAAGAACCGCAACTGCTGTGCAATCCGAGTGAGGGTTCTGACGTGAAAGCTGCTATTTTAGGGAACCAGGTAGTTTTCCTGCCAGTGTCTCCTCCTAGTCAATGTATCTTTTAAAATTCAATTTTACTGACATTTTTAAATGATTCTTTATTATGCAAGGATCATACTACATTTAACAGTAAGCTGGCTCTCATTTCAGCTATGTTTTCCCTGATGACCAACCAAAATGATACCAAAGAGACCCTCTTTAAAACTTAGATTTGTCTTCAGAGGTTAAAGGATTCAACATCTTTGAGAATGTAAAACTCGATAAATACCTCAGGCTCTGGAAGCAAATAGGGCAGAAAAACAGCAGGCTTTTGAAGAGTGTTGGCACCGCCAAAGTGTGCGCCCACAACCTCCTTAGGTGATTAAGGGCTGTGCAAAATAGATAATGTGCTTATCATCCGTGGGCACATTGTTTACACACACGTGTGTGCTGAAGTCATCTTTATAGAGTCTTGTATTTTGTATTACTTTTGGATCAGTTCTATTTATTTTGTAATGTTTTTAGGAGATTATTTCTTCAGAGTACCAGAAATCTGTCCAAATTTTGTCCTGTAGCTAATCATGGGGTAGTACAAAATGTATTCCTCAGGATGGAGCTGATGTTTTAGAAAGGCTCTAGTTTGTATTAAAACTGAGTCTTACTATGCTGCCGTTGGCCTAGGGAATGCTGTGTAAACTGTGCTAGCCTGGAACTCAGCTGCCATGCCTCTGGAGTGCTGTGGTTAGAGAGGTGTGCCACCACAGTCCAGGAAGGCCCCACTATAAAGTCAGTATTCAACTAGTAATTTTCTTGTTTTAATACTTTTGTAGGTTCCTGTATTAACAGAACTGAAGAAAGCATACATCATCAAATGTGTAATGCTTACTTTTACAAGGAAAAAGTAAAATTAGGCAGTCTGTGCTAGTTAGAAGCATACCTGGAAGAAAGGTGCCCTAGCTGCTATGCTGAATATCCTGATTCTGATGCACATGTGACCCCTCTGGGAAGCAGCGTCCGTGGCCATGATGCCTATAACAGACTTGGCTGGAGTTCCCTGCATCTCAAGAGTTTTATGATTTTAATTTAACCATAAAATATGCTTTTCCTCAGACGAAGTTGGTCACTGTTGCTTTATTATAAAAACACTAAAAATAAAGTCTTTTTAAAAATCTAAAATCGGTAAGTCTCAGAAACAACAGTTAGGTTGCCTGTGAATGACTCCTGAGTGTTGGGCCAGGGTGAGGGAACCTGTCCTTGTCAGCTAGTTGGGTTTGTTTTGTTTTTTAAGATGGTGCCTTACCATGTTGCCTGGTCCAGCCTAGAACTTGTGATCTTCCTGTTAGCCTCCTAAGGTGCTTGTCTAGTTCCTGGCTTGTCAAGTTCATTTGAAGCATTTATCTTTATTGTACTTGCTGATGTTCTTCTGGGGTGCTCATTTTTGTGTGTTGCTTTCTCTGAGTTTGTCTACTCTCAGATGGTAACAGGGTTGAGCTTGTGGACTCAGGAGATGGAAACCCACTAGAGTACTACCAGTTGGTGTAGTCTGGTGACTTTTCCATAGCATGCTTTAGATAAATATTGACCCTTTGCCTTTGAAAAGTGTCATTCAGTTTGTCTGTGAGCCTGTGCCTTCCTCCTAGTCATCTCCAAGTATAAAATGTAATAGGCCCTGGGGTCTTCAAAGGATGCTGAGAAACTATGTGATGGTCATCATGTCACTTGAGGACTCCAGAGAGGTGCTAAGCTGCCTGCGGTTGACTTGTTAAACTGGATTGAGCTCAATTTCTCTATTACTTGATGTTGTACCTTTTATGACGTGGGCCGCTATATATTATATCTGGGGTAAATGGTAATCTGTAAAATGCCTGAATAGTAAAGATCTCCTTACTCTCATGTTAAAATCCTCAACATTGATTCTTCATAGCATGAATATTAATTTAGTGCTTATTAAGTACCCACCTTTTCCCAGGAAGAATTATAGTTACCAGGAATATAAATATTGTGTTCATGTGTTTGAAGGGCACCTGATTAAGCTTAGATTTGTGCACATGCACATAATTATAGGTGCTTTGCTGTGGCTCTGGTAGAATGAAAACCCAAACCATAGAAAATTAAGAGTTCGCTAGATAAAGAATTAAAGAGAACTAGAGAGAAAACTAAAGAAAAACAAGGCACAAGAGACAGGGAGAAAATTTAGGAACTGTGATGCCCCAGAAGCTGGCAGGCCTTACAGTTGTTTGCCATAACAGTTCTGTGGGTAAAGTATACTCGTCATTTAGTTACCCACAGAAAGGGTTCTTCTTTGTCTCCTTTTCCGCACTCCACATGGACATACCCAAGGGACGTCTGAATTTTCACAGATGGAGACAGTGACAGACTTTAGTCATTTCTAATTGTTGTGATCACATTTGGGGATACTTTGCTGAGCATAGACTTTTATAGCCCAAGAGAGAACAGTGCTTCCTCCGACTGCCTGGAGAGGTTGTTGGAAGGTGGGAGGTCTCTGTAGAGTGAGGACAGGCAGAGAAAGTGAGCTCAACCACACTTCTTGCTTGCTGGAATATTCTTTGGATTCTAAGAAAGTTTGAAAGTGCTGTGTGCCGACTTATACATTACAGAGAAGTGAAGTAGAGGAGTGCGTGTCGTAAGTCACTGTTGGTTTGTTTATTTCAGAGCACAAAGTTATCATTGTTGGGCTGGATAATGCGGGGAAAACCACCATCCTTTACCAGTTGTAAGTATTAACTGCTTAAAAGTTTAATCTTGTTGTTTCTGGTTACTCTTTTTTTGTGATATTCAGTCAATGAAATCAATGAAAAACTACGTGGCTCCAAGGAGACTCACCATAAGCCGGGATCCAGACTTAAACAGCTGTTTGTGGTGAGCCAGAATTTACATGAATCTGACATGCTCACTGTTTGTACTGAGCATCTAGCGTTTAGAAAACAGGAAAATAGTGGATTATACAGTTTGCCGAGACGATCTGAAATAGTCTGAAACCATTATTTATTTTGAGCTCATAGAAAAAGGACACTTGGATATGAAATAGAGAAAGAAGTCATGCTGATTTGTCCCTTGATGTAATCCTGAGATGAGCAAGCTTCCTCACTGATTTTGTGAACTTTTCCCCTCCTAGTTCCATGAATGAAGTTGTACATACATCCCCCACAATAGGAAGTAATGTGGAAGAGATCGTGGTTAATAATACCCGTTTCCTGATGTGGGATATTGGTGGTCAAGAGTCTCTTCGTTCTTCCTGGAACACTTACTATACTAACACTGAGGTAACATTCTCAATGCTGATGCTTACACAAGCATTCTGAGTCCTTGAGAAGCTTTCGGGTTTGAGTCATTACAGTCCTTTAAAAACAGGACAGTGCTTTAGAGTGTAAGCATTGTCTGCTATGCTCGACTCTAGTTGTCTTCCATTCCTTGTTTCAATCCTTGACTGTGTACTCACTATTAAGTCTCTATAGGGAGAATGGGTGGTTGATCGATCGGGTTGTTTGATGAAGTAGTTTATTTTATAATGACTTACATCTCATGATTTCTGATTGCATTTTCTTCTCACTATTTATATGTGGCTAAGTGGAAGAAATCCTAGCCAAGTGAAAGGGCTCTTCTGTGGTTTGAGTCCTAGCCAGCTTTTGCTATGTATCTTCTTTTATTCAGTGCAATTACACTTAAAGATACCTCTTGATTATGAAGCATTTTAGACATAATCATATGCTTTTATTTACATGTTAATGTTCCAAGAGAAAAATTTAAACCTATGACACATTCATTATGTAGGCCTATAAATTGAAAGGTCGCACCAATGGTTTTTGTGGTGTGGATGATAAGATCTTAAAAATACTCTACACATGTGTAAAGATGATATTCAAATCACTAATGATGCTACTAAGTGTCTCTCATGGTCTGGCCCCAGCTCTCATCAGCATTCCATTGTACTTGGAGGGAATGGATGTATCGCTTATAAAGGTGTATGGAATGCCCCCATATAGATTGCTCCAGGCGTTAAATTGTCAGCTTTGAAAAGGGTTTATTAAAATACTATTTGTTAGAATGAGTATCACGATAATAAAGCTATCAAATGAAATCTTGCAGTTGGTGGAAACTGAAGAGTAAAAAGGCTAAGAATCACAATGGTTTATTTGGAAATTATTACCAAGTTCTAAAAAATAAAAAAAATGTGTTTTAGTAATAGGCAGTATGAGCATTGTACATACAGTAACCACACATTTGCTCTGCTTCCCTCTTGCCTGATGCTCTTGGAGTTAGGAGTGCAGTGGGGTCTCATCGTCTGTTCAACACAGGCTGTGTTTGCAGATCAGTGCTCTGGATATAAAGAAGCTCTTGTTTTTAGATGCCAGTTAATACTTTCAGTGTTTGGGTTTTGTTTGTTTTAAATTACATTGTAATGTAAATACAGGGATATAGGCCCATTAGTATTTATGTAGTAATTTAGAAAAAAGTGTTCACGTCATGTTCTTTTCCTTTGTTTTACTTAAAAATGAGTAAGTGTGCCGGGTGCCAGTGGTGCACTTGGAAGGCAGAGACAGGCGGATCTCTGTGAGTGTGAGGCCAGTCTGGTCTAGTTCCAGGACAGGCTCCAAAGCTACACAGAAACCCTGTCTCCAAAAAAAAAAAAAATTGAGTAAATGTGTTTGAGTTACAAATGAGTCAGAACCCCAGGCTTTAATAAAGGGAAAATAATAAGCACCTGTGGGTCTCATACATTATAGGAGATTTTAGTGTCTTGATATTAGAATCGTGTAATTAAATAAGTATCTTATTTTGTAAAAGTACAAAATAAGTACCTTGGATTTTCAAATACCAAATTCTCTAAGTCACTAATGATTTTTTGGTAACTATTTTAGTTTGTAATAGTTGTTGTGGACAGCACAGACAGAGAGAGGATATCTGTAACTAGAGAAGAGCTCTACAAAATGCTAGCCCATGAGGTAAGTCTGCTGTGGTCGTAAGTGGGGGATGGGCTTTGTATTACATTTGATTTGCTCTTTACAGTTCCTCATAAGGATTATTTCAGTTTTAAAAAATATTAATCTCAAGCCGGGCAATGGTGGCGCACGCCTTTAATCCCAGCACTTGGGAGGCAGAGGCAGGCGGATCTCTGTGAGTTTGAGGCCAGCCTGGTCTACAAGAGCTAGTTCCGGGACCGGCACCAAAGCTACAGAGAAACCCTGTCTCGAAAAACCAAAAAAAAAAATATATATATATTAATCTCTTGGTCATGTTTGCATGTCATTCCTGTTTTGTGATTATGATACTTCCCAAATTTGAAGTGTGTCTGGAAGCAGGAGGAAGATGGTGCAGGCAATCATAGATTGATATTTAACTTTGATAAATTAATTTAGATGCTTCACTGAGCAAAAGGAATTTCTACAAGTAGTTTTCCTTTTCTGTATGGGTAGATTATTCATACAGTGGATTATCATTTGACAGTTTGACAGGTATATCACAAGTACCTGGATGTATAACAGTTCTTGAGTGTTCTCTGTTATCAGCTAATATTTAAACTTAGTTGCTCTTAGGTATTTTTTTGTTTTTTAAAGTTTTCCCTTTCACTAAATGAAATTATATCACTAGCTTATTATTATGCTAAGTTCTGCTAGTAGGATTTTGAAGTCAAAATTTAAATAATTTTACTACTGTAGTCAAAATTTAAGTTAGTAGGGCTGTGCATATAGGTCACTGGTAGAGTGCTGGCATCCATGAGGTCCAAGCCTTGATGGTCACAAACTTAACAGAGATTTCATTTGCCTCTGAGTATCTGGATTAAAGGTTTGAGCCGCCACACGTAGCCAGAGACTTGGAGTCTCTGCAGGACACTCCCTAATACAAACAAAAAAATCTCCTTTCTTTACCTATTGAGGCCAACAGCAACAGTAATCTGAATATGAGAAATGTTTAAAAGGCAGTTTGACAGGCACATCACAGTCATTTAAAGAAAACAGTAACATCTGTCAGTTTCATTGGTAAAAGATGTTGAGAACAGCGTAGGTGGGAGACATTGCCCTTTAGTCCTCTATGCTTTGAAAACGGTTACCATGAACCATCCTACTTCCTTGCCTGTGTTATTGCTGCCACTTCATGGCTGCTCCATGTTTCTTAAACACCAGCAGTCTTAACGGGAGTGGCTTGCACTACTCAACTTGATTGAGGACCACATGGGGAACAGAGTGCTTTCCTCAGAGTATTTTCATCACGCTTGCCTGCTGTGTCTGACACTGGAGTCAGCTCTTGGTTCTGACATGCTGTAGGCCATCATTGTGCCTTTGCTTTTATATCAGCCAAACCTGAGTGCTGAGAAAAAGACTCTGTTAGCAGTTTCTACTCCCGGTGTACTTTTACATGTATACACTAGAGCTATAATTGCCCACCCCAAGGCAAGCTTATCACTTGACTGTTTTATCACTTTAAGTCTTCTATAAACTGCTGCTCCAGTTTAAGTCATCTAGAAATGTAATAATAGCACAACATTTGGCTTTTTGTTTTTTGGTTTTTTTTTTAGGAATTGCAGTTTAACTGAAGTCTTACCACATTTGTCTTGGAGTAGCCAGCCTCAGCAGATCACCTTTGCCCTTTCCTCATTCCCTTCTTGATTGCTTTACCATTTTACAAATCTGGTCTACATGCCAGTCTTCATGTAGATTACCTGAAGCCTGACTAACTTCATAAAGATCATGTCCCACCATAGGGTTTAGCATAGGGCACCAACTATTGTACCAAAGTTCACATGATAAATTTATTGACTTATAGGAGTATGGGTAAAGGATTACTTAAAGGAACATGGCCAACACAGAGGCAGTATTACCCAAAAGTCCATACTGTGCTGGTTGACTTCTTCATGACAGCAGCATTCCTGGAACTCCTTACAACTTGCAAATAGCTCTGATGATCCAGAGAGTCTCTTTTCCCTAGTAGTCATTACTAGCTTATAACTTGGGGAAGAAGCTTTTTTGTGTATATGTCTTGTAAGTTACAGGAGCTTCCTGAGACTTGTGAGTTGTTTACTTTCTCATTCTTAAGGTGTCTCCTTCCAGGATAAATATTCCAATTGGGAGGAAATTGTTACACAATAGTTTTTATTTCATAATTTGGTAAGGCTTAAGAAAATTGGGATACTTAAAATGAAGCTGTATGTTCATTTTATTTATTCAATGATTTCTACTATTTATTTCTACTATTCTATTTCTACTATTCTACTATTTCTACTATTTATTCAATGATTTCTTTTGAGTTTTGCTTTACAGATTTTGTGTTTCAGATAGATTTTTCAAGAGTTTAAGAAATGTGATTAAAAATGGTTTTTGTAAATTAAGAATACACGTTTTGTTTTAGTGATTATGGTAGTTTGAATGAAAATGGACCCATAGGCTCATAGAGAGTTGCACTATTAGGAGGTGTGACCTTTTGGAGTAGGTGTGGCCTGTTGGAGCAAGTGTCACTTGGGTGATCTCTGAGGTTTCACATGCTCAAACCAGACCCAGTGTCATTCTTTTCCTGCTGCCTAAGGATTCTGTATAGAACTCAAAGCTACCTCTCCAGCACCATGTTTGTCTGCATGCCACCATGCTTCCCACCATAATGACAGCGGGTTAAACCTCGGAACTATAAGCCAGCCACAATTAAGGATTTTCCTTTACAAGAGTTTCTGTAGTCATGGTGTCTCTTCACAGCAATAAATACCCTAACCAAGACAGGGATCATGGCTTCCAATGTCTTTTCTGTTTGGGACTCAAATTCTGGCATTCATATCAAACATTTTAGGGTTTTTAAACCTAAAATGGTTTTTTTTTAAAAAAATACATCTTGGGAGGCTGGAGAGATTGATGGCTCCGTGGTTAAGAGCTCTGGCTGCTCTTCCAGAGGACCAGGGTTCTCTTCCCAGCACCCACATGGTAGTTCACAACTATAACTCCAAGATCTGACACCTTCACACAGACATACATGCAGGCAAAACACCAATGCAAATAAACATAAATAATTAAAAATAAATGATACATCCTGTCATTCATTGTTCATTCACTTACCAAGTTTTGTTTTCTAGTTTGGAAGGTAAGTAAGCCATAAAAGAGGCAGAAAATGAAAGTTTTGTATTTTATAAAAAGAGACAAAACATTCTTTGATTTATTTCAGAGTGGAGTTTTATAGAGACTTTACAAGGGAAAACACAAGCATATGCTGTCTCTTGAATGTATGTTTATCTTTAGCAGGAAGCTTCTGTTTGATCATTCATTAATTGGCTGATATATAGCAGGCTCCATTTGAAATAGAGCTAAAGTCTTTGAACCTTTCTGCCTGGAAACACTAACCTGGCCACTTCGCTCTCCCTTGTCTGTTTCACTGAGGCCCAGAAAGCTTATGTGACTCTACGGTTTTTTTAAAGAGCCAGGATCTGGATATAACAACTATGCTTGAATGGGTTTTACTATAGGTACAAATATTCTTCTTTAGACTCCTTGCTAGGAGAAGATAAAAAGGAGACTGAGTAGGGAGATAGGGAGCCACTTAAAGATGTACTGGAAGCACAGTAGCGTCCTGGTGGGCTGGAGCAGAGTCAGCGGTAGATCTCTGGTGGGTGACAAATGGGTGAAAGAATGAACGCACAGAAATGGAATTAGTTGATTGTTTCATAGCTACACAATCTTTGTTGTTTAGGGTTTCTCTGTGTAACCCTGGCTGTCTGGAAATCATTCTGTAAATTAGGCTGCCTTGAATTCCACTTGCCTGCACCTCCCAAGTTCTGGGATTAAAGGCATGTGACTCTGCAGTGCACTCCAAAACATGGGGCTGCAAGAACAGCTTCTCAAGGCTTCATCTGATAAGAAATCTTAAACTTAGCTGGCTTCTTAGAGCCCAACCCCTATTGGAGTGCCTTGCTCAGCCTTGATGTAGGGGGAAAGGACTTGGTCCTGTCTCAGTGTGCCAGGCTTTCTTGACTCCCCATGGGAGGCCTTACCCTTTCAGTGGAGTAGGTAAGGGAATGGGTTGTGGGTGAGCAGGAACTGTGTTTGGTATGTGAAATGAATAAACAAAAATAAAATGAAAAACAATAAAAAAACAAACATTAAATTCTGAATTATAGTAGGAAGGCTGCTTGTTCTTCAACCACCCGGCAGCTCAGACCCGAAATAATCACACAGAAACTATATTATTTAAATCATTGCTTGGCCCATTAGCTCTAGCTTCTTATTGGCTAACTCTTACATCTTAATTTAACCCATCTCCATTAATCTGTGCATCACCACGAGGTCGTGGCCTACCACCAAAGTTTCAGCGTGTCTTTCTCCAGCTATGGCTCCATAGCTTCTCCCTGACTCTGCCTTCTTCCTTCCATCATTCAGTTTAGTTTCCCTTCCTAACTAAGTTCTGTCCTGCTATAGGTCCAAAGTAGTTTCTTTATTCATTAATGGTATTCACAGCATAAAGAGAGGAATCCCACATCATAGTAAATTTTAAAGTAGTTTCAGACAGCAAAATCTAAAATTTCTTTGACTCAAATTTTAGAAGTTGTCTTCCCAAATGAAGCTTTGTGAAACAAAGTGAGGATATTGGTCTACGACAAAGAAGTAGATGCTTGCATTTGCTGCTGTTCGCGTGACTAAACTAATAGATGTGTTAGAAAATGTTCTTTTTCTGTATGGGCTGTTGGACCCAGGTCCCACCTGTGCCTGACAAGTACTCTGCTACTGAGTTATGCCCCCAGTCTTTAAAAATCATGTTTGGTTTTGCAGTGTCTCATTAAGCTACTCAGGCTGATTTTGAATATGCAGTTAAGCATGTCTTAGCCTCCCAGTATTTGTGAGATTATGGGCCTGCACCATCAGGCCTGGTAATTTCACACTCTTGAGATCAGATGTGTAATTTGAATAGTAGAGAACATTTAAATTAGCTTATGAACGAAAGGTTGCCATTGTTTACACCCTTAATTTTAATAGTTTACAAATACAATTTAATAAATAGCTTTTAATTCAATATGCTTTCTATTGTCATGTTTGGTCTTGATGTTATATAATAAAAAGCAAAGATTCTCCAACCTTTTAAATATTTAAAAAGGTACCTGTTTTATGACTGCTGTTCTTGTGATTGTTTTAAGTAATCAAGAACTCCATTGATGCCAGAGATTCTCCTAAAGTATGAGTTTTGAGATCTAGAAAGGGAATTACAGTTTTAGTTTAGAGACCTATTTATGTGTTCACATGGTGGGGAGGCCTGATGTTGATGTCAGATGTTTATATTCATCTCTGCCTTTATAGAGGCAATCACTAGCTGAACTTGGAACTCTATTTTGGGCATACCTGGCTATGCAGCTTTCTCTGAGGAGTCCCCGGCTCCACCTCCCTTACACACTAGAATTAGAGGCAGCCCACCATCACTTCCATCACTCTGAGTTCTGGAGTTCTGAACTCTGGTCCCCGTGCTTGCTGACACAGCAGGCACTTTACCTGCAGAGCCATCTCTAATTTTTATAGTTCTAGTTTAGGGACTTCTCTAAATTTTATCACTAAATTAAATTATCACTAAATTAAATTACTATAAAATGGTACAGAATATGCTTCCTAACTTGAGCCAGTACTTATATCAGAATTTTTTATATTGAGCATGTCATCATTAGCAAACCCAGCCTGTATGAAAAAGTTAAATGTACACTAGCAAGATATACCAAAACTTCTAGGTCATAGAAGAGAAATTAAACTAAATCCCACAGAAAGTCTGTAATTACTATGTATGTTCAGTTCATGATCTAGCTCTTTAGGTTTTATTTTATTTTTAGATCTTTGGACCAAACTATGTCTGAAACTAATTAAATATGCAGTCTTAAAGCCAGCAACCTGTGTTCTTGTCTATTCTAACATAATCAGGCAACTCTACCCTGCAGAGGGCACTGCACACACAGTGTTTCCAAACCGAGCATTTAGCCTTACATGATGCGTAGTAGATTTATATATTGGGTGTTTAGATGATGCCAGCTACACAAGTTGTGGGAAACTTGCAGAGTGGTCATTTTCTGAGGAGTTCATTCTCTTGTGGAATCCTGGTTGTTAAAGGTTTGTTAGAGAGGAAGAAAAGGGGTGATGCATAAAGAAAAGCATCTGGGACGGTGTTGGGATAAGGCTGTCCCAAATTGTCCAGAGAGTAGATAGCCTGCTAACTGGAGAACTGAGCATATGAGTGGTGGTGTACACTAGAAATTCTAGACTCTAGACTCCAAGAAAAGGAAGATAATGAGTTAAAGTCAGCCTAGACTGCATAGCAAGACCACAAAACCATGAATGACTTACATGTATTAGAATATATAGCCAATATTATTAATAAAGCAGAAAATGAAATGTGGAAAAGTAAAGGGGCAGAGTTTTGGTACAATTAAAGGATGGCTAATAGTAGCCACTAGAGCTTGGAGTTTGTTGGTTGTTGCTGTTGTTTTAAATTAGTATAGTAGGTATTTCTTCTGCTTGAAAATACAGTGTTAAGCACATAGGGCCATAAAGTATGTCCTTTAAACAGTTGGCACTGAGGATCTACCGGGTACTTTAGTAGGTCAGATGTCTGCTGCTCAAGCATGTGAATCTGAGTTTGATTTCCACAGCAGGCACAGCTGCTCCAGTGCTGGGCTGGGGGCACAGGATTGCTGGGCTCTGGCCAGCCAGCCCAAGCAAATCCTGAGAGGTCCCGTTTCCAAAGTGAAGCCTCTAACACTTACCTCTTGCCTCCACATAGATCTGCACATACAGTGCATAAACCACACCTGCACACAGACACACATAACTGAGAAATATGTAAATCCATACACAGATCCATTTATTTCTGTCAATCTATAAGATGCAGATGTAGAATGTTTAAATTCTAGACGGGTGGGGGTGCCTGTGAGAATAAAAAGAAATACAATTTTAAAAAAGATAGTCCAGATTGCTAAAATTATGAAATATAACCAACTAAGCTGAAAATATGGGGAAATGAACTAGCCTTTATTATTTTATTTGCTTTTGCAGGATTTAAGAAAAGCTGGATTGCTGATTTTTGCCAATAAGCAAGATGTTAAAGAATGCATGACAGTAGCAGAGATCTCCCAGTTTTTGAAGCTGACGTCCATAAAAGACCACCAGTGGCATATCCAAGCATGCTGCGCTCTTACCGGCGAGGGGTAAGGTCTCTTTTCATGATGTCATACTTGGCTCGGAAACATGTATGTCTTTATCAAATCACAAGATCTGTAAGGGAGTCAGTCTCTAGTCAGAGACTTCGGATGACTGTATTAAGAGAGGCAGCACAGATAATACATGTATGAACTAACAGGTAGGCATGTAGACTCTACAGTTACTTTAGCAGCATAGAGAAATAAGAGCATCACTGGAACCGAAAAAGCCAGAAAATACCTTTTTCTACCCCGTGGGGATTAGGAGTGAAAATGGAGCATAGGACACGAAAGTCCTTGTTTCTGGAGTCAAGAGTATTGGGAAATAGTATGATTTGCCTAGGCTTGTTACCCGAGCTGGAGGTGTTTAAGAAGGAAGTAGTGGTACACTGTCAGATGTGTGGTCAAGGACCAGCAAAATGGAAAAAGTACTGTTGAATTTAACAGTGAATGAGTGGACTCAATCTGTGTATTGGGAAAGCGGGCAGAAGGAAGTCAGTGGTAATTTAAATAGGAAGTAGATTTTAGAATAGCATCTGAAAGTCTTTTTTTTAAAAAAAATTATTTTCTGTGTATGTGCGCACCATGTCCATGCATTAACCCCTAAAGGTTAGAAGAGGGCACTGGATCACACAGGCACAGAGAACAACAATTAATAAATGGGACCTCCTGAAACTGAAAAGCTTCTGTAAAGCAAAGGACACAGTCAAACAAGACAAAATGGCAGCCTACAGAATGAAAAAATATCTTCACCAACCCCACAGCAGACAGAGGACTCGCCTCTAAAATTTACAAAGAACTCAAGAAGCTGGTCATCAAAAGAATAATCAAAAAAAAAAAAAAAATGAGGTACAGACCTAAACAGAACTCTCAACAGAGGAATCTAAAATGGTTGAAAAGCACTTAAGGAAATGCTCAACTTCCTTAGCCATCAGAGAAATGCAAATCAAAACAACTGAGATTCCATCTTACACCTGTAAGAATGGCCAAGGTTAAAAACACTAATGACAACTCATGCTGGGGAGGATGTGGGGAAAAGGGAACACTCCTACATTGCTGGTGGGAGTACAAACTGGTACAGTCCCTTCGGATATCAGTATGGAGCTTTCTCAGAAAATTAGGAAACAACCTTCCTCAAGACCCAGTAATACCACTTTGGGTATCTATCCAAAGGATGCTCAATTGTGCCACAAGGACATGTGCTCAACTATGTTCGTGGCAGCATTGTTTGTAAGAGCCAGAACTTGGCCACAACCTAGATGCCTGCCCCTTAACTGAAGAATGGATAAGAAAAATGTGGTACATTTACACAATGACATACTACACAGTGGGGAAAAAAAAATGACATCTTAAAATTTGCAGGCAAATGGATCGAGCTAGAAAACATATTGTGAGGTAACCCAGACCCAGAAAGACAAATATCATATGTACTCACTCATAAGTAGCTTTTAGACATAAAGCAAAGAAAAACCAGCCTACAATTCAAAATCCCAGAGAACCTAGACAACAAAGAGGACCCTAAGAGAGACATACATGGATCTAAGCTACATGGGAAGTAGAAAAAGACAAGATCTCTTGAGTAAATTGGGAGTGTGGGGATCATGAAGGATAGAAGGGGAGTGGGGAGGAAGGGAGGGGAGTGGAGAAAAATATATAGCTCAATAAAAGCAAAATAATAATTTAAAAAAGCACTGGATTCCGTGAAACTGGTGTTACGAGCAGTTGTAGCCTATAACGTGTGATTGCTGGGAACCATACCTGGGTCCTCGCAGGAGTAGCAAAAGCTCTGAGCTGCTGAGTCACTTCTGCAGCCCAGCTAGAAACTCTGAGTATGGCAAGGGAAGGAAGGAAATTGGGTGAAAAACCTAAAGGAAGAGTAATTTTTTACTACTTTTCAAAGGTCTGGAGATTTGTATCTATTCACAAGCGCAGAAAGGCACTTGAGATTATAAAAAGCGGTCTTGAGTATGGGGCTGAGGCTCTTGATATAGGCAGTGGGGCAGAAATGTAAAGTGATGTTTTTATTTGGGTGCTTTTTTTTTTTTTTGGTTTTTCGAGACAGGGTTTCTCTGTGGCTTTGGAGCCTGTCCTGGAACTAGCTCTTGTAGACCAGGCTGGCCTCGAACTCCCAGAGATCCGCCTGCCTCTGCCTCCTGAGTGCTGGGATTAAAGGCGTGCGCCACCACCGCCCGGCCTCTTGGGTACCATTTTGATTCAGTTGGTTGAAGATCATGGGCTGTGGAGCATGGCCTTGTTTGACCCCAGTTCTAACCTTGCTAGGATTTCTTGTGTACCCTGGGAAGGACTGCAGTCTGACTGTTGGGAAGATTAAAATGGCTGTTATAAACTTAATACAGTCTGTCGTTTATTTCTCGTTAACTGCTGTTCATTTCAGTTTGAAGTCATTGTGCACTGTTTTGTCAGCTTAAAAGTGGGAGTCTAATGATGGAGCAAAGTAGTCGCTCGCAAAGCCACCAGTTTGCTTTGTTGCTGTGTGTGTATTCTTTTATATTTTTACATTTATACTTGATTAAAAAAAAACAATTTGAGTTTAAAGAAAAGCTAAAATAGGAACTGGAGAGATGGCTCAGTGATTAAGAGAGCGTACTGCTCTTGCAAAGATCAGGGTTCCGTTCCCGGCATGTCAGGTGTCTCATGACTAACCCCAACTCCAGGGGTGTGACATTCCCTCTTTGCTTCTGTGGGCACCTGCACACATGTGTGCACACATACACGTAAGTAATAAAAACAAACTTTTAAAAGGTTACTGTAACAGTTTTGTATCTGGAAAGCTAACTGTAAGAATACTGTGACAGTGTTGGCTTGCTGTAGATTCACTGTTAACTTCGTGCTAGGCATTCAGTTTCTCTTGTCACAAGGATAATCCTTTTCTGTAGTTCAAAAATTAGTTCACTTACTTGGTCAATAAAAAGTAAAAATGATATACTTTATTGCCTCAGATATTTTATATAGTTATACTTTCTATTCAGTGTGTTTAGTATACTATCCCATTATTTTATTTCATTTATGCCATGAACTATTTTTTTATGTCAAGAGTATATTTTGAAAGGGAAGGTTTCACCATTATATGAGTATTCTAAAATTTGGGGGGTTTTGCTGATTCTAGACGTTCAAATTTTACTCTTTCCTATTAAAAAATGCTTCGCTGAATAGTCTTATACAAAAATCTGCTTACTGCCTGATTTTTGTTTTTAGGATACAGTGCACTCTGTGCTTGTTTTTCTAAATATATATGTATTTATATAACTGTTGATTCTATGGGCATCAGTCATGCGAGTTTTCTGTACGTTAGGCACTGTTGTGAGCGTTAAGCTGAAAGCGAACCTGAGGCTGTGTGGCCTGGTGAATGTGTTTTCATCAGCAGCTCCTGGACTGATTGCTGCGGCACTCACAGCTCTCACTCTTCAGAGCAGCAGAGTTTGCTGTTCATTAGTGTGTAGCCTCTAACTTCCTACTTCAGAATTTAATCACATGATTTTTGTTGTCGTCACAGATTATGCCAAGGTCTTGAGTGGATGATGTCACGGCTGAAGATCAGATGATCTCTACTGAGCTTTTCTCACGGACTCTGCATCCACAGAGTACTGGACTTTACCTGAGAGCTGCAAAAAAAAAACAAAAACAAAACGGTTCAGATATATTTATAATAAACTGATTTAAGAATTTTTCTATAAGAAAAAGTAAGACCACTTATTTGAAAACAAGGATGAAATGTCACTACCCAGTTTGCTCTCAATTCCTTCCAAAATGCTTCAAAGCTGTGACTGATTTTCTCATGATGGATCCTCCCAGGATATGAACAGCTGTGGCGAGGAACACGAGAGAGGAAGACGGTTGAATTATAGAGCTTTATTGTCAGCGTGACTTGCCCACCCCACCCCAAGTTGAATGTTCCCCTCTCATTACATTGAATCAACTACAAATCAGCACAGATACTGTTTCCAGTTTTTAAAAATGTAATATTAGGGAAAGTATTTTGCTTAAAGTTGAATATGTATTGTGTATATACCTCAAGTTCAGTTTAATGGCTTTGATTTGTGTTCTAAAGCAAATAACACAACTAATAACCTTCCCTAGTGTCACTTTGTAGTTAGTGCTCTGTTCTTTGTGCTGTCCTAACAAGCCAGCCCTGACCCAGAATTGTTGAGCTGCTTAAAAAGAAAAGAAAAAGGTGGGAAAAGCGTGACATTGTATACCAGCTTTTGTTGTAACAGAGATGGAAAAACCTAGCGCAAGTAAGTGGAGTGTCTGCTCGACTCCGGGCCAGGTGTGTGAATTGCACGGTGAGCGATTGCCAGACTTTCCCTTCTGTTGATCCTTATACCAGCTCAGCCACTAGTCAGTCAATCATAAATTGTGATTAAAACTATCAGGTAATTTTTAATTGGAGATCATGGTGTGAAATGTATCTATCCAGAGGTAACATTATATAAGTAGAATTTAACTGCAGCCTTTTTAGGTATTAAATACACAACAAACCTCCAAAATGAATTTGAGAGTAAACATAAGGCAGTTTTCAGTGAACATTGATAATTTCTCAGTTTGCAGATTGTTTCTGTAGGTTTTCTTACATGTTCTTCCCCTGCATAAAATACCTTGCTTAATAGTTAGGAAGTCCAAATACTCTGAATGCTTTCAAGAATTTGATTGAAAATTTGATTGAAAAGTACATTATTTATACTAGAAGTAATTTGACCCAAAACTCCTTTTATATATTTCATCTAAAAGTTGACGGTATTTATGTCATGACTATACACTAAATTTTCATGTGTTTTAACATACGCTTGGTGACTCTATATGCCTTTTGTGGCCTAGAAATTTGAAACAGTCAAAACTGTCAAAATTTAGGCTGAATATTCAAAAAGAAAAAGAAAAACATTTAACTGGTTTTAGTCTCAGACTTAAAATTTTCCTAAAGATTTTGGTAAGAAATAGACGTCTATATTGTACACATTGATGAAAGTTTGAAAAATCTCTAAGTGTTGAGACACTTAACGTCTAACCCATGGTGAGCGTTGACGGGTGCCATGTGGAGGTCTGCCCGCCTGCGCCTAGGAAGTCAGCCTCCAGCCACCGGGCTCTGTGCCGAGTTCCACTCACACATTCTCATACTTTCTCAAACTTACTTTCTAGTTTTGTCAAAGGGAAATAGCGTCTAGTGTGGCCCCACCCCTCCCTCCCAAGCCCAGCCCTACAGCTTTTTAGCTTTCTGTGTTCTAATTGGAATGATCATGTGCATAGTTGCCGGGTGCTGTTCCATCAACTCAGCACATACTGGCGTGGCCAAGGTATGGGCTAAAATTTATTCTTGATTGGACGTTTCAAGTGTTTACTGCATTGTTAATGTTGGTGTAGTGTAGTCAGTTATTGACAAGTTATAAGAAAGCATAAAACTTTACCACTTTTACAAAGTAGGAGGTTTTTTTTTTTTAAGCCTTTTTAATCTAAGGTGGTTTTTGGGCTTTTTTTTTTAAGCCTTTTTAATTTAAGTATCAAACAATGTGATGCCTGTGTACTTGTACATAAAAGCAAAATTATGACTGAGTAAAAAGATTTAATATATAAAAATATCAAAACGGTCAAGCAGTATTAGGCCTGAATATGGTGGAGTACCCCTTGATGTCATGCTGGCAGTTTACATGTTGTGGGGCAGAACCCACCAAGTCCTGGTTCTAGATATTAATATGCGACTTCTGGGTGGGAGCAAACATCTCATTTAACCTCACTGTGCTCAGCTTTGAAAAGAACAAAGATTTATACCTCTGTACATGTGGATAGATTTTAGTGTCCTGTTTTGATACTAATTTTAAAAGTTGTTTAACTTCTCTTGATATCTTGGTAAAAGTGGCCATAAGATAAATCATTTGAATATATTTGATTTTGTCATAAAATTTATAAAATGTGTGTTACCCATTATATTGAGAGTTTTATTTTAAAAGCTCAGTTTCCCTTATATTTCTAGCACCCCTTGGCCATCATGGTAGACAGAATACTGAGAAGGCAAGTGGGCAGGGCAGCGGGGAATGAGTGTTCATTTTCTTGTGACATTTTGCCTTAAGAATAAAAGGTGCATTAGTGCTGCTGATTGGCAAACCTAGTCTTAGGTAATGTGGCATGACAGAGAAGGAATAGCAGTTGCTTCCCTGCCCTTGAAGAAGTGCCTCGTAGGTAGTCCCGGGAAGTCACAGCTAAGTGCGGGGAGCTTGAGGACAGGCAGGAGGTCCCTAAGGTGTCTTTTCCTTTTGTCTGAGTGTGTAGTATTAAGTTGCCGAGAAGAAGGATGGTGTTGGTCCTCTCTTCCAGGCACTTTATATTTCTTGCTGTAGCTACAGCAATCACATACAGTACAGACAACCTCAAAATCTGTTTATATTAGTGTAAATAGAAAAATCATAGACAGCTGTCTAGTTTTCTCTGCAGGCATTTTTAGGAATGCATCTGTAGTCTGTTCTACTTTGTTAATAGGGGGTAACAGCACATCCTAGATCACATGTGATCTTTGGGATCTTCTAATTGCCCTTGGTATCCTGGTCTCATTCTCACTTTCCAGACAACGTAGAGAGGGTTTCTTTACATAACATATTTGACTGCATCTGTTCTCCAAACACAATGTTCAATTTCTTGTTCAGGAGCAACTTTCATACTCGGCTGGCCCTTGCTGTCCTGGTATTTGCTCACCACCAATGAAGGTGGCTCTATTTCCTCTAGCGGTATTTTAAACGTTGCCTATAACCATTATTCCCAGACCAGTAGGTTTTCAAGTAACCACTTTAGTTCTGTCTGCCCTCCTGCCAGTGACTTGACTCACTGCTCTGGACCTTTGCCTCAGAGATTCTATCAGGAGGCTAGATTCAGATTATCCTATATAGATACAAGTAGAAGAATCGTATGTGATTCTATATTTAATTCTACTTAATATTAACTTCTTATGCTGACAGCTAAATTCAGAAAGACAAGAAAAACACAATTTCTGGTCCTATTGATCTATGTGAATTAAGACCAAAGGCCATTGTCACATTCACATTATCCTCAGAGCAGCGAGAATGGTGATGTGTTGGAGAACACCAGTTCAGCCAGCATAAGATGGAAAACGATGACAAAACTCTAATCAGGTTTGAGCCTGAAGACAGCCAAAAATGTCCTCCATTCTGTTTTCTTCAAACATTTTTTTCATGTTTGCTTAGATAGCAAAGATCAGCATTAAATGCCTAAAGGAATTTGTAACTTGAGACCTAGTATTACAAGGTAAACTTGCTGAAACAAGCTTTAAAAGCAAAACAAGCAATATGTGATGACGTAAGTCTGTAATCCCAACACTCAAGAACGAGAGACAGAATTGCTGGGAGTACCAGGTCAGCTTGGGCTAGTATCAGCCACCAAGACGACATAGCAAGAGACTGTCAGGAAGGAAGGAAGGAAAACAGCAATCAGCCATTCTGTGTTTCTGTAGAATCGATGTAATGGAAAAGATGCAGGATGCTACTTAAAACGTATGTGCCGCGTTCGTCAGAGCAGGTGCAGTCGTGAAGACCCCCATGGAAGAGTAAGGGAAAGCAGAGTGTAGCACTCTGGATGCTTAAGAAGTGAAATTGTATAACAGGATACAATTGGGATAATTATGCAATGTTTCATCTTTTCAATTCTCTCTGTACTGTTTCTAAAATGGAAGGGTGAGTCTCTTTGGTGTTGCCTGCTCAGTGTGTGGGTCTTTCTTTGGTAGCAGTTTCTCATAGTGCGTACTTAAGAAGTGCCTCACATTGATTTGTGTTGATTTCTAAGTCCATGTAATAAATGATACATGTTTTCTATGGCATCGTATGTCCTTGGGTTTTGTTTTGGGTTTTTTTCTTTCTGAGACAGGGTCTCACTACATAGCTATGGCCGTTCTGAAACTCACTGGATATAGACCAGTCTGGTCTCCAACTCACATGGGACCTGCCTGCCTCTGCCTCCTGAGTACTGGGACTGAAGGTGGGCACCAGCACTCCCGCCTAGCTGGTATCGTATGTTCTTGTCTTACTGATGGCACAAGCCACAGGGGTTCCAAGTTAACAATTTATGTTTGATTTAAATGAAAACACAAAAGTTGAAAATACCAAACTTACGTAAGGAAACATGAATAAAATTAGGTTGCCCCCACCAAGGAGTTGTGTAACAGATTAGCGGGTGCTTGGAGTGTTTTTAACAGAACGGAGGTGTGGTGGCTTCTGAAGTGACAGTGTTCAAAGCATTCCTGGTTTAGGAAGTGAGATCATAGTGTGGTCAAAGGAGCAAGGCTAGGATTTGGGACTAAGAGGCAGGGGTCACAGGATTCCCTGCTATGCTACGGTACAGGAAAGCATGTTTATAAGAGTCTCAGAAGTTACATGCTTACAGCTGGGGAAACAGTAAAGATGAACTCTTTACGCCTGTTTCCTTGCTGTTTCTCTCATCTAGACTGATGCTGCTTTTGAACATACTGACTCATATCTGTTGCTCTTAGAGAATCTGGTTAGGACTCAGGTGGTACAGAGCTTGCCTACCATGCAGGAAGCCCTGGCTCCCATCCTCAGCACCGCATACAAGTAGGCATGGCAGTACATCCCTGTAATCCTAGAAGTAGAGGCAAGAGGATTGGAAGTCCAGAGTTATTTCTAGCTACATAATGAGTTCAAGACGAGCCTGGGCTACATGAGACCTTGTCTGAAAAACAACAACTTTAAAAAAACAAGTTATACTAGTGGGAACAGAAAAGAATACAAAAAAATTCTAATTTCAATTTGTAAGTAAATAAGACGCCCCTCGGTTTTGAGGTCTGGGTGACGAGTAGACATTAGTTTGCTGCCACAGAGCCATCCGCATCTGGCAGTGGAAGCTCGAAATTGGCAGCATTTTGACAGAATCTTGTCAGTTGTTGCATATAGAGAGAGACTGCCTGTTTCCCTTATGCCTTATTTGATTGCTTTGGAAGCATCCTTGAGACAGCTGCCTCCATTCTGAAGGTTATTTAAAAAAAGAAAAGCTGAACGCAGTGAAGGGAAAGGTATATTGTTGCAGCAGGCTGCTGGAGCAGCCCAGCAGAGGCAGCTGCTTATACTCACAGCTCTGGGCGCGCGTGTCTAGCTTTAGGCACATTTCCAAGCTGGGAGGCTTCGGTTTTGTTGCTATCGAAACCTTTTCGGCAATGGAGTCTTTCATAACCCATATTTTGTGAAATCCTATGGAAAGAAAGGTAAGGTAGACATTTTCATTATATGCATATTTTATAATGTCACATTTACATTGTGAAAATGGCATTTTAGTGAGCATAAGAATTGTTAATTGGGTGTGTGGGAGATTTGGGTTGATACGGGTGGCCACAAGGTGGGTATAAGGTGACTAGTTTGGGGTGGCTTCTCTAGGGGTGTGGAGTATTGCTGTCAAGTAACTGCCTACAGAAAAGCCTTTTTCCATCTCACTCCCCAAACAATACAGGATAACAACTGTTTTCTTAGATTTTTCCAGTATGAGGTAGTGTAAAGATCTATTATTGGAGAGGTGGCTCAGTGGTTAAGAGCACTCTCTTCTGTTACTCCCCGCCTCCTGCACCCAGCCCACCCAACCCAGCCCAGCCCACCCTACCTCACCCCTCCCTCTAGGTCCCTTCACTCCATCCCCCCTTATCCCAGTTCCCCAGATCTTTTCTCCTTCCTCTTTCCAGGGAAATCCATGCATCCCTCTTTGGGCCTTGCTTGTTACCTAGCCTCTCTGGAGCTGGGATTGTAGGTTGTCTTATACTTTACTCCTAATAACCACCTATGAGTGGGTACTGGGTCTGGGTTACCTCACTCAGAATGATTTTTTCCCCCTAATTCTCTGCATTTGCCTGCAAATTTCATGAGGTCATCATTTTTTTTTACAGCTGAGTAGTACTCCATTGTGTAAATTAGCACATTTTCCTTATCCATTTCTTCAGTTGAGGGGCATCTGGGTTGTTTTCCAGGTTCTGGCTGTTAATAATGCTACTATGATCATATCTGAGCAAGTGTCCTTGTGGCAGAAGAGATGTCTTGAAGGGGAGGGGCATTTTGGGGATAGGGAGAAACCTGATGCCAGGAACTTACAACGATAACCCCAGCTAAGACTCCTGGCAATAGTGGAGAGGGTGCCAGAACTGGCCATCTCCTGTTAGCAGGTTAGTGACTTCCCTAATTGCCATCAGAGATACTTTGTCCAGTAACTGATGGAAGCAGAGGCACATATCCACAAGCTGAGATAGAAGAGTTTTGAAAGAAAGGGAGGAGAGATTGTAAGAGTCAGGGGTGTCATGATGGGGGAACCCACAGAGACAGCTGACCTGAGCTCATGGACCCTGGACCAACTGTTAGGGAGCGTGCATGGGACTGACCTAGGCCCTCTGCATGTGTGTGACAGTTGTGTAGCTTGGTCTTTTCTAACAGTGGGAACAGGGCCTCTCCCTGGAACTTAGCTGGCTTTGGTAACCTGTTCTCCATGCTGGATTACCTCACTCCGCCTCGACGATGATGCTAAGAAGAGGAGCTTGGTTCTGCCTCAGCTTGATGTGCGCCATGCTTTGTGCAAGCCTGTCCCTTTCAGAATGGAGATGAAGGAGGAGTGGATGTGGGGAGAGGACATAGATGGGAAAAGGGAGGGGAAACTGGTATGTAAAGTAAATGAAGGAAAATGTTATCTGCAGGGAGTTCCTGCAGCAGGTGCCTGAGGCGGCTGGCCACGGTGACGCTCTCCAGCTTTCACCTTCCTATGTAGTGCAAGCCCCAAGCCCAGTCCAGGGGCTGTCCCTCACATGTACACCAGGAGACTAATTAATCCCTCATAGCTGCCCCGAGGAGCCTGCCTCCTAGGTGAATGGAGTGGTGGTCCTCAACCTGTGGGTCACAACCCAAATGGGGTGGAGTGATCCTTTCTCAGGGGTCCCCTAAGACCATCAGAAGACACAGATATTTGCATTTGCATTCACCACAGTAGCAAACCCGCAGTTATGGAGTAGCAATGGAAATGTTATGGTTGGGGGGTCCCCTATAATGAGGAACTACAGTAAAGGCTCGCAGCATTGGGAAGGCTGGGAGCCACAGCGGTAGAGTCTGCTAAGCGGACAGTAAGAAAGAACATGTGTGCTAACCTAAACAATTAGTCTAAGAATTACTCCAGGACAGGTCCAGGGAGATTCAGCAGTGTGCTAAGCAGTGAAAGCCTCTTGACCTGGCAGGTGGCGTTTGTCAGTGATGGCAGTGGAAGGTAGCCTTGTCAACTTGGTAGTTCTGTGGCCCAAAAATGAGACAGCAGAAGCAGAAATTGACTAGCTATTAGAAGTACTGAAGCTTTTCTTGTTGGCCAGTTGTTTATAAAGGCTGTTGAAGGTTATGGATGACTTTTATATTAAAGGTAATCAAAAATTCCATTGAGACAAAGCAATCTCAAACAAAAAAAAAAGAATGAAGTAGGCGTTGCATAACTTGGTTTGCTACAAAGTTATAGTAACCAAAACCAGCTTGGCATTGCCATAAATGTAGAGCATTTATGGGACAAAACTGAGCTCAGTTGTAAACCCATGTATCCAAAGCCAAAGATCTTCAAAGGTAGGGAAAGGGATCAGGGGAGCATTCCCCTGTATAAATAGTGTCCATGTGCAGAATAAAAGTACATCTCAAGGACTCTCCAGTCAGTTACAATAATCAGTTCAAAATGGATTAGACTTACCCCAGGGCCTGAAACTATCTTCCCTCCACCAGGGAGGTCCTCTCCTCCTTGTCACAAATGACAACCTTTGCTGTATCTGTGAACACCAAGCTTGACAGTCACACTGGGAGTCCATTCAGTACCTCCTTCTGGTGCCATATTGCAAGATTTTCCCCTCACTTTTTTTGACAGGTTCTTGCACAACCAAGGATGGCCTAGAACTCAGTGTGTAGCCCAGTTTTGATAATCCTCTTGCCTCTACCTCCTAAACAATCACATTGCAGGTATCTGCCTCATTCCCAGCAGGATTCCTTGTTTGTTTCAGAATGATGTAGACAGTCTCTGAGGACAGGAGTTCTATTAAGTTTCACATCAACTCAGCCAGCATGACATTCTTCATTCTATGATCATGAGCACAAGCTTGCAGGGTTGGCCATTTTAACTGCTACTTAGCATGTGATTATTATAAAGTGGTCTAAGCACTGTACGCCTAGACTTGCCTTAGGAAAGAATTCATAGGGCACCTTAGGGGTGTCTTTGAATTTCCCTGGTTCTTGGTTAAGAGCTGGGTCTGTGTATCTGTTAAAGTGTTCCATTTCTGCAATGTAGCATCTGTACTTCACTTGTCTTGAGATAGTATGTCAAATAACAGATTGTACATTTGACAAACACAGGAAGCTGGGCATAGAGCTCAGCTGGTAGGGTCCCTGTCTAGTGTGCCGAAAGCCCTGGGTTCAATCCTCAGCATAGCACAAACAAGACATGATGGCACAGCCTTGCAATCCCAGCCCTCGGGATGAAAGGAGGAGGACTAAGTTTTTGAGGTTATCCTAGGCTACATGGTGAGTCCAAGGACAGCCTGGGAGACACAAGACCCTGTGTCAAAAGAAAAAGATATTACCAAGGCCAGCTGGACTGGGTCTGAAAAAGCATGGGATAAAACCAGACTCACTGAACATAGCGGACAATGAGGACTGCTGAGAAGTCAAGAACAATGGCACTGGGTTTTGATCCTACTGCACGTACTGGCTTTGTGGGAGCCTAGGCTATTTGGATGTTCACCTTACTTGACCTGGAAGGAGGTGGGAGGTTCTTGGACTCCCCACAGGGCAGGGAACCCGCTCTGCTAGCTCTTCGGGCTGATGAGAGAGGAGGAGTTGATTGGGGGAGGGGGAGAGATATGGGAGGCGGTGGCAGGGAAGAGACAGAAATCTTTAATAAATAAATAAAAAGATATTAAAACAGATAATTTGACATACTCTTCATGGGTCCTTAATAAGTAATAAACTAGGCTTACTAATTCAACACTCTGTATACTAAAGCTATTTTAAAAGACATTTTAATTTGATTAAACATTTAATTGGTTTTAAATCATAAGCTGATCAGCGTTACATGTTAGTTTTTAATTGTATGTGGTTTCTATTTTCAGGGTAGCAGTTTGACTTCTGAAGATTCAGGATGCAAGTAAAATCAACTGGGAAAGGAAGGAACTTTGCCTCAAACTGTCAACCCTAGATCTGCAACAGTTCCATTAAAATGTTATCAATATATGTAAATTGTCTATACCAGTTATCCAGTTATTTGACTGAGACAAAGTAATTTTTGCCTCTTAAAATAAACATAACCCCGTCCACTTAAGTTAGTATATAAACAAGGACTCGTTAGGCAGTGTCCCTAGACAGCAGTGGCTTCTCCAGGGTGGGTACAAGACTACCTTTTGTCTGCTGGGCTGGGTGAAACATGTATAATCCCAGCAGTCAGGAGACTAAGGCAGAAGAAGAGTGAGTTTAAAGCTATACTCTTACATAGTGGGACTTTCTTCAAAAGAAATAGTATTAAGTCATTTTGTTTCATAATTTATTTTAAATATTTGAATATATCATCAAGTTTATAGAAAATAATTTTACTTAATTCACTATGAATTTGGTATAAAACTAAAACAAAAACCCTAAGAATGAAAAGTGTATCATGAACAGGAGCATAGGTAAGATGCTTTATTTGGGGTCAGAGGGTGCGTTGAGACAGGCCTTTGTGGTTCTGGCTGTCTTGGAATTGTATGTAGACCACACTGACCTTGAACTCACAGAGATCCTCCTGTCTCTGCCTGTAGTATGCATCTTAACTACTAAAATTAATATGCTCTGACTACCAGACAGGCCAACAGTTTAGCTATCAGCAATAAATGTTTTTAAAACTAAAATGACTCACTTTAAACGAGGAAGTCAGATATGTTTGCCAAGGCTTTGATTCTGCTTTGCTAACTGCTGGCATTCGGAAAAATCAGTGTTGAGAGGTCTCCACCAGAGAAACCCACTCGGACATGGGCTCAAGCCAATACAAAGTCTTTACTAGCCAACCAGCAATTAGACTGGGAATGTAGGACCCAAGGGCAGACCCCAGACTTTCTCACAATGAGATTACAAACACAAAAACCATATCCTGGGTTGTCACACCTCAGCAAGAACAGGCAGCCAGAGCAGAAGTACAATACTGTCCCAGAACTATGGACTGGGAGAGAAGAGCTGGTAGTGCCGCCTACATGCTGAGTTCCAAGGCCTGGAACATGATGGAGAGGTACTTCCATTATGGTGTCAGTTGCGCTAAGGTCTGTGGGCCTATTAAGTTCT
This sequence comes from Microtus pennsylvanicus, assembly GCF_037038515.1. Lineage (NCBI taxonomy): Eukaryota > Metazoa > Chordata > Mammalia > Rodentia > Cricetidae > Microtus > Microtus pennsylvanicus. The sequence continues at coordinate 26,722,030 of NC_134587.1, forward strand.
AGGCATGTAGACCTCACGTGTAACTCAGCATTCTGAGTGCTGTTAAGAAGAGTGGACTGTGCTCTGGCTGTGTGACAGGAGCCAAATTGTGAGGACCATCGTCTTGCTCAAGAGCTAAACACTTACGACGTCCTTGCCATAGACAGTATGTCTCTGCAGCTGGCTCTGTCAGTCTAAGACTTAAAATAAGACCATGAAGTAATCTGGAGTATTTTAAGGGAGATGAGCGTGTAGTCTACTGATTGAAGTCAAAGGGAAGTTTATGCCTACCCCCCCTTACACACACATGCACACACTCACATGTGAGTGTACACGTGCAGGAAGGAGGGTTGTTCCCTTGATATATATCAAGGGATCTATTAGAGTGTCTCACAGGCTGTGGTCCAGCTAGTCCAACAATGGCCACCCACTAACGGGAAGTCCAAGAATCCAGCCGCAGCAGCTGTGCAGTCCCCAAGGCTGTCTCAGCTGCTCTTCAGTATGTGCAGGAATCCCGAAGTAGTAGACTGATGTCAGTGGAGAAATGGACTTCCCAACAGGAGCTAAGGCGGGCAAAGCGCAAAAGCTCCGTTCTTTGGTCTCCTTTATACAGCCTGCCCTCCAGAAGGTGTGGCCCAGATTGAAGGTGGATCTTCACACTTCAATGGTTTAATTAAAAAGAATCCCTTACAGGTGTACCCAGTTGCTTGGGGTTTAGTTCATCCCAACTGTCACCAAGCTGACAGTCAAGAATGGCCACCACAGCATACAACTACAGCGGTTTTCATAACCTACACTGGGAGTTCAAGAGAAGGTGCATAGGTTGGAAGGTCGCCCCAGAAGAAATTCTTTGCACATAGAACTTATGGGTGGGGCAGGGATTCTGATGTCTAGAATTGAAGCCTGCTTTGTCAAGTTCACTTATGATAATGGACTGTGTTTCAGAGGCATTAGTTTTTGGTCATTAGTTTCCTCTGTGTGGCCATCACACGTATATGAATGCTCGAGCCTTGATGGCCTGAAATCAGGAATCCAACTCCCTACCCTCATGGGCTAGAACGAGGGTCCAACAACATCAGGGGACCAGCAACCACACAGAAGTCAGCGTGCATCTCATAGGGCAGCATTTTAATTGCAAAAAGTTATGGATACGATTCTATCTCCTCACATGCTTTTACACTTTCCCTAGTGTTAAAAAAAAATGTGTCCTTTGGCAATCTTATAGATACAGATAGACATAACGTCTTATTTATGCCAAAGCAAAAGTTGGTAGGTATTTGGGTACTCGTCTCCCCTCCAGGGCTTTTGTTGGGCAATGCTAGGGTTCAGCTCCAGGGCCTTGGGCACACTAACAATGCATTCTATAGTTCAGTCCCAGCCCCAGCCTAGGGTCAGGGATCTAAAACACTATAACTTATTTCTCAGGCTGCTCCATGTGGGGGAGCCGACTCAGAAGCAGTGTACTCAGCGCTAATGTTTAGAAGATGGAAGTGCTTCTGGTGATGAAAGCTGCTGCCTGAGGTCCTCCAGTGGCGCTAGACCTCAGTCCTTGTGGGATGGGCTATCTGCCTGCTTTATTAGGGATGGGGGCAGGCAGGATCTTTGGCTCTTAATTGTTCCTCCTGACATGGCTCCTGTGTCATGGGCAGTCCTTTGAAATGCCTGCACCCTTGCTCACTGCCACCATGCAGGGTTACTGAGCTCCCCTCTTTGCCTGGGCTTTTTGATCCATATGGCCAATGTGATTACAACACAAATGCCATATGATTACAGCAGCCCACCTGGATCCCTGGGCTCAGAGGAAGGATGTAGAGCAGTGGTTCTCAACCTGTGGGCTGTGACCCCAAAGGGGTCACATACCAGATATTTTCATTATGATTCATTACAGTAATGAAGTAGCAATGAAATAGTGTTATAGTCCAGGGTCACCACAACTATATTAAAGAGTCATAGCATTAGGAAGGTTGAGAACCACGGATACAGAGGATCCTGAGAACAACCTGGCCAGCCAGATGATTTGTATTGGCCAACGGTGACCAACTGAGATACCCTTCCTCACTGAGTAAGATGGAAAGTCATCATCCACATAAAAAGAAGGGTGTGGTGACATACATTTGTAACCTGGCATGAAATATAGGGTCAAAGATAAGAGTATCCCAGAGCTCACTGATCAATCAGCCAGTCTAGCCAGTGAGCTCTGGATTCAGTGATGGACCCTGTACGAAACAATATTACGTTAGAGAGAGACCAAGATACTGTGGCCTTTGCATACAGTTGAGCACACATGCACAGCACTAGCACATTCCACAGACACAGATAAGTAAAAGCCCACTTCCAATAAATCTCCAAGATAAAGAGCAAACCTTGACATAATCACCTATATTAAAGGGTACAAAGGGCAGTCCTCAAAGGAGTCCCTACTCAGAATTGTCACGTACTATTTGAATGTGATGAAAGTAGACTCTGGGAACAAGGGACCCTCCCCTGTCTCAAGCTTGTTTATGTCAAGTGTCCTCCCTCCTTACCCCCTTCCTGGGTCAGGCTGGTCCCAAGGCTGTGACCTAGAGAGGGAAGAAGAGCTAGCCAGCCAAGAGTGAAAATGTAACCTTGAGGACAGTAGAGGGAGAAACCATTTCCCAAAGGCCTAGTTGCTGTTAATCCCCTGAGAATAGTCTGACTTTCCCTTCCCCTCCTCTTTCTCTTTCAGATTGATCTGAAAGCTAAACCATGCTTCCCTGGACCTTCTACTTTCTCACTCTCTCTATTCCTTGGCCCTCTACCTTGCAGCTTCTGCAGACCTCCTTGGCGAGGCTGGCCTGGGAAAGGCTTTTCATTATCATTCTTCTTCCTCCCAGTAGCTGTCTAGACTTACACTTGCCTGACCTGTTGTTTTTCTTGAAAACTCTAATAAAAATGATCCTCAAGTTTTCTTCTGCATCTGTATTTAGGTTATTTTACTAAGGACATAAAGAACCAAGTGAACTCCACAGAAGCAGGACTGAGCCAGCAGCCTGGGCCAGAGCAGACCTGAGACAGTAAACTCTACAGGAGCAGGTACAGGGGAGCAACTGCTGAACGAGTGGGCCAGAACCAGAGACCTCCGAGGATCTGGCCATGAATCTGGGACCTCTGAGGGAGTAGACCTGAGCCAAAACTACTGTAGGTCTGGGCATGAGTATGGGATCTCCAAGGACCTAGGTCTGAGCCAGAACCTATGCGAGTCTGGGACCTCTGAGGGAGTAGGCCTGCGCCAGGTCCTCTGTGGGTCTGGGTGCACATGAGTCTGGGACCTCTGAGGGAGAAGAGCTGAGCCAGAGACCTTTGCAGGACCAACCCCAAGCCAGGGACCTCCACAGGAGCAGATCAAGACCAGGAACATTTACAGAAACAGATCTGAGCCAGCATCCTAGACCAGAGCAAGGCTGAGAAGCAAACTCCATGGGAGCAGAGCAAACCCTGAAAGAACTGAGCTGAGCAACCTCCAGGAACACGGAGTAATCAACAGAGTAACTAGAACTGTGGCACTGACTGTACCATGAGGAACAACCATCTGAGCCTTTGATACACTGTCACCTAGAAGATTAGAAGATTAATCACCAGAGCCCCAGGGAGCCGCAACCACACCTATCAGAGGAAAAGATGAGTAGATAAGGTAAGAACACACGCAACACCACAAAGAGCAACATGACACCAGTAAAATCTAGAGACCCTACAACAGCAAGAACAACCAAATATAGATGAAGCAGAAGAAAATGACCTAAAAAATAACTTCAGGAGAATGGTTGAGACTCTTAAAGAGGAAATGAGGAAAAGACAAATTTGGAAGACATCAGCAAATTCCTTAAAGAAAACCAAGAAAAAGCAATCAAACATATGAAGAAAACTATTCAGGACAACAGCCAACATCAAACTAAATGGAGAGAAACACCCAGCGATCCCACCGAAATCAGGAACAAGAGAAGGTTGTCCACTCTCTCCATATCTATTTAATATAGTTCTTGAGGTCCTAGCTAGAGCAATAATATAACAAAAGAAGATCAAGGGGATACAAATCGGGAAAGAAGTCAAACTCTTAATATTTGCTGATGATATGAGAGTTTGCATAAGCAACCCCAAAAATTCTACCAAGAAATTTCTACAACTCAAACACTTTCAGTAATGTAGCAGGATACAGGATTAACTCAAAAAATCAGTAGCCCTTCTGTACATACATGATAAATGGGCTGAGAAAAAAAATCAGAGAAACACCACCCTTCACAATAGCCACAAATAGCATAAAATATCTCGGAGTAACTCCAACCAAACAAGTGGAAGACTTATATAAAAAGAACTTTAAATCTTTGAAGAAATAAATTGAATAAAACACCAGAAAGTGGAAAGATCTCCCATGCTCTTGGGTAGGTAGAATTAACATAGTAAAAATGACAATCATACCAAAAGCAATCTATAGATCCAATGCAATGCCCATCAAAATCCCAGCAAAATTCTTTACAGACCTCAAAAGAACAGTGCTCAACTTCATATAGAAAAGAAAAAACCAAGAATAGCCAAAACAATGCTGTACAATACAAGAACTTCTGGAGGCATTACAATCCCAGACTTTACACTCTACTATAGAGTTACAGTATTGAAAACAACCTGATGTTGGCATAAAAACAGACAGGAGGACCAATGGAACCAATGGAGCCCGGATATTAATCCACACTTTTGAACAGCTGATTTTTGACAAAGAAGTAAAAAATATCAAATGGAAATAGAAAACATTTAACAAATGATGCTGGCATAACTGGATATCAACATGTAGAAGAATTAAAATAGATCCATATCAGTTACCATGCACAAAACTCAAGTCCAAAAGATTCAAAGATTTCAACATAAAGCCAGCCACACTAAACTTCATAGAAGAGAAAGTGGGAAGTACACTGAACACATTGGCACAGGAGACCAGTTCTTAAAATATAACCTGAGTAGCACAGACAAGAAACAATAAATGGGACCTCCTGAAACTAGAAAGCTTCTGTAAAGAAAAGGACACGATCAACAAGGCAAAATGACAGCCCACAGAATGGGGAAAGATCTTCACCAACCCCACACATCAGTCAGAGGTCTGATCTCCAAAATATACAGAGAAATCAAATTGGTCATCAAAAGAACACATAATCAAATTTAAAAAATGGAATAGACCTAAACAGAACTCTAAAATAACTGAAAGACGCAGAGATGTTCAACATTCTTAGAGAAATGCAAATCAAAACAACTCTGAGATTCCATCTTACACCTGTAAGAATGGCCAAGATCAAAACACTGCTGACAACTTATGCTGGAGAGGTTATGGGGTAAAGGGAACACTCCTGCTGGTGGGAGTGTAAGCTGGCACAGCCCTTTTGGATATCAGTGTGGCGATTTCTCAGAAAATTAGGAAACAACTTTCCTCAAGACCCAGTAATACCACTTTTGGGTATATATCCAAAGGATGCTCAAATATATTATATATATATATATATATATATATATATATATATATATATATATATATCTCAAGGACATGTGCTCAACTATGTTCATAGCAGCATTGTTTATCATAGCCAGAACCTCAAAACAACCTAAATGCCCCTTTACCAAAGAATTAATAAGGAAAATGTGTACATTTACATAATGGAGTACTACACAGCAGAAAAAATGACATCTTGAAATTTGCAGGCAAATGGATGGAGCTAGAAAACATCATTTTGACTGAGGTAACCCAGACCCGGAAAGACAATTATCATATATATTCACTCATATGATTTATAAATATAAAACAAAGAAAACCAGCCCACAATTCACAATCCCAGAGAACTTGGGCAACAATGAAGACCCTAACAGAGACATACATGGATCTAATCTACGTGAGAAGTAGAAAAAGACATGATCTCCTAAGTAAATTGGGAGCATAGGGACCTTAGGAGAGGGTTGAAGGGGAGGGGAGAGACAGGGAGGGGAAGAGAGATAAATATAGAGCTCAATAAAACAACATATATATATATATATATGAGAGAGAGAGAGAGAGAGAGAGAGAGAGAGAGAGAGAGAGAGAGAGAGAGAATGAGAATGGAGACAAAGAACCCACACAAGGCAACCCCAGTTCCCCGGTAATTCATGGATACCAAAATTACTATGCTGAGTTGCTGAGTGTTAACCAGGCAAAGAGTACAAAATTTATGGAAAGTTCTAGAAAATGCCGAGCTACCTGTAAGGAAAGGGAGCTAGGGGGTGGATCCTCAGAAGGTGAGGCTGGAGAACTTACAAAGGGACAAGAGGAACCCTTTGAAGATGAGGGCCATTTTTTGTTATTTTCTCCTGATGATGGCGTCACATGTGAATACCAACTCAAAATTTAGCAAATTGTACAGCTTACTGTGTATTAGTCACATTCCCCCAGTGCTTGGTTTCTTGGTCTCTAGAAGTCTCCATAATGTTTAATGACATTAATATAACATTTTTTCAAGGGTACAGAAATCATATCAATGTTTTCCGGAATCTGTGGATGACCTGTGAATTAATTACATAGTGGGATGGTAGACATTTCTGATGGTGGGATCATCCCCATTTAATTATTGTGGTGGCTTATGTCTATATGTTTGCCAAAGTTCACAGGGTTATACACTAAAGAGTTTAAAGTTTCCTTTTATTATGAATCATCTTAATTTTAAAAATGGAAAAGATAAGCAAATAATTCTGAGAACACCAGAATTTTTTAAATTAAATTTCTCCAGAGTAGTACATATATAAAACCAAACATAAATATGTTAAATCAGATAATTTTTAAATCAAAATACAGCTATAAAACAACCCTTTAAAACTAAATTTGAGAACATTCAGTCTGAGACATAATACCTCATTCAGTATGAGGACACTATAGAGCACCATAGACCAACACTGGATCCAACAAGCAAGGTAGCCTCGCCCTCCAGACCTCAGCCAGAGCCAGCAGACCTGAGCTCCAGGGGTGCCAATCAACCTCCAGGAAACCAGAACCATGGCCCAGACTCTACCATGTGGAGGAACCATTCAAGCCTTGGATCCCCTGGCACCTGGAGGAGTGGCCACCAGAGACACAGCCCCAGCTGCACCAATTGGAGGAAAGGCAGGTAGACAACAAGGAATGAACATACTCAACACAAAGAGCAATACAGCAATACGGTACCACCAAAAACTAGTGGCTCTACAACAGCGACTTTTTTGAACACCCTCAACACAGATGAAGCAAAAGAAAATGACCTAAAAGAACTTTAGGAAAATGTTTGAGGTCCTTAAACAGGAATTGAAAAATTCCCTCAAAGAAGTGGAGAAAAAGACAAAAAATTGGAAGCAATCAACAAATCACTTAAAGAAACCCAAGGAAAAGCAATCAAACAGGTGAAAGAAACATTTAAGACTTGAAAACTGAAATAGAGACAATAAAGAAAACATAAACAGGGAACTCTGGAAATGGAAAATATGAGTAAATAATCAGCAACCACAAGGCAAGCATAAACAGCAGAATACAAGAAATAGGAGAAAATTTCAAGTGCCTGAAGATATGATAGAAGAAATAGATTCATTGGTCAAAGAAAATGTTAAATCTAACAAAAGCCTAACACAAAATATCCAGGAAATATCGGACACAATGAAAAGACCAAACCTAAGAATAATAGGTGGGGGCAGGGAGAAGTTCAACTCTAAGGCACAGAAAATATATTCAACAAAATCATAGAAGAAAACTTTCCCAACCTAAAGGATAACGCCTATGAAGCTTAAAGAACACCAAATAGACTAAAGCCCCCCAAAAAGCCCCCTTGCCACATAATAAAACTCTAAACATACAGAATAAAGAAAATAATATTTAGAGCTGCAAAGGAAAAAGGCCAAGTAACATATAATGGCAGACCTATTAGAATTACACCTGACTTCTCAATGGATACAATGAAAGCCAGAAAGGTTCTGGTCAAGCATTATGCAGACATCAAGAGTATTAAGAGATCATGAATACGAGCGCAGACTACTCTACTCAGCAAAAACTTTCAGTTACCATAGACAAAGAAAACAAGATATTACATGACAGAACCAGATTTAAACATTACCTAGCCACAAATCCAACCCTACACGAAGTACTAGAAGGAAAACTACAACCCCAGGAAGTTAACACCCCACTCTCACCACTGGATAAATCTGCCAGACAGAAACTTAACAGAGAAATAAGGGAACTAACAGGTGTTATGACTCAAATAGATTTAACAGACATCTATAGAACATTCCATCCAAACATAAAATACACCTTCTCAGCACCCCATGGTACTTTCTCAACTATTGAACACGTACTCGGTAACAAAGCAAACCTCAACAGATACAAAAAAAAAATTGGAATTACCCCTTGTATCTTATTGGATCATCATGGCCTAAAGTTAGAATTTAACAGCAGCACTAATTTCAGAAAGCCCACAAACACTTGAAAATTGAACAATGCTCACCTGAATCACCAATGGATCAAGGAAGAAATAAAGAGAGAAGTTAAAAGCTTCCTAAAATTCAATAAAAATGACCACACAACAACCCAACCTGATGTAACGCACTAAAAGCAGCATTAAGAGGAAAGTTCATAGCACTAAATGCCTACATAAAGAAGCTGGAAAAATTCCACACGAGTGAGTTAACAGAACACCTGAAAGCTCTCGAACAAAAAGAAGCAAACTCACCCAGGAGGACTAGATGATAGAAAAAAAAAATCAAACTGAGAGCTGAAATCAACAAAATAGAAACAAAGAAAACAATAGAAAGAATCAATGAGAAAAAGAGTTGGTTCTTTGAGAAAATTAACAAAATAGACAAACCTTTATCCAAACTAATCAAAAGACAAAGAGAGACTATCCAAATTAACAAAAATCAGAAATCAAAAGGGGAAAATAACAGCAGACACGGAGGAGAATCATCAGGTCATACTTCAAAAACCTGTATTCTAAAAAATTCGAAGAACTTAAAGGAAATGGATAGTTTTCTGGATAAATATCACTTATCAAAATTAAATCAAGACACAGGTAAGGGTATGGCCGCTTAGCTCTTCTGATGAATAGCTCTCTGGACTTGTGGGGCCTGTAAAGACTTGCGCAAGTAACAGCTAGTAGTTTCTGCCTTGTGAGCATCTGAGCTTAGGGAGGAGAGGAAGAGGCCTCCTGAATATAATTTTAAATGGGGTGAAACCCTCTAACTATGGGTGCACCTGGCCCTCAGGAGGGCAAATGGAAGGAAAGTGGTGACGTTTCACTTGTCTCAGGGACATGTTTAATTAAAGCCTCCTTTAAGGTACTCTCCGCCCTCCCTATGCATCCTGAGCTCTGCAGTCTATAGACACAATGTAATTTACCATCAACATTTCGAACCTTGCCAGATTTTGGGAAACTTTGGCCATGAAAGCAGAGCCATTGACAGACCTTAGGGGAGGGGCAACCCAAATCTAGGAATTAACTCTTGGAGGAGTTTCTTGGTAACTATTGAAACTGTCTTCATTTGGGTGAAATATCCTTCCACGCTTCCAGAGACGCTAACTATGAAAACTACCAAATACTTTTGCCTGAGAACTATGACTCTTATCTCTGTAGAATCCAAGACCCAACATTCTCCAAGCATGGCCCTTTGGGAAAGGATTCCTTCTTAGGGTACTGTTGTAGAATGTTTTATTCTTTTGGCTTTTTGAGGGGGCCCATCACCCAGCTCCCAAATAAATCTCACACGGAGGCTTATTCTTAGTTATGAATGCCTGGCCTTAACTTGTTTCTTGCCAACATTTAACTTAAATTATCCCGTCTACCTTTTGCTTCTGGTCTTTTACCTTTCTCTATTTTTGCATACCTTTCTTTTTTCTCCGTTGCTTGCTGTGTAACTGGGTGGATAGCCCCTAAAGTCCTCCTCTCCTTGTTTTCTTGCTCCTCGCTCTCTCTTCGCCCCTAACATCCTCCTCTCCTTGTTCTCTTGCTCCTCGCTCTCTCTTTGCCCAGGTTTCTCCCATTTATACGCTCTGCCTGCCAGCCCCGCCTATCCTTGCTATTGGCTGTTCAGCTCTTCATTAGGACCATCAGGTGTTCTAGACAGGCATAGCAATACAGCTTCACAGAGTTAAACAAATGCAGCATAAACAAAAGTCACACACCTGAAAATAATATTCCCCAACAGGGTGCCAGTTCCTTGCAGCCTTTTCTTTCTCCTTTGGGGTTTCCTTGTGCAAAAGTGGTATGTCTGAACTCAGTGTCTTTGACTAGATTGTCTAGTTGAGAGCTGGAGTATCTGGGGCTGAGGAAGTCAGCAGTTTTGGATGCCCCCAGGAGGGTGGCCTGATGGCGTTTGATGACCTCTTGTCTTCTGAGAGCAGTAGAGAGCATGGGTCTCCCTGTGTGGCAAGAATCACCACCCGTTAGTGTCCTGTTTGGCATCTCCCCTTTATGCCCACTTGATTGCTTCCTGTGTGTAGTTTGGGTGCCCAGTTTTAGGGCCAAGATCAGAGGTGTATTCCAAGGGGAACGTCAAGAAATAAGGATCACTGATTTCCATAGTCAGTTAATGTGTTTAACCATCCACTGCTTGACTTCTCAGCTCATAGGACGCTGTTTGGCCCATACTAGGCTAGTAGTACTTAGTACCTGAATGATCACTGACGCTTGGTGGGTGGCTCATCCCAATGGGTTATTCTCAGTCCAGACCCCAGGGTACTGCTGTTGCAAATCCTGCAGGTACCCCAAAGTTTGAGCATCATTTGCAGGTATTTGGAGTAGGTATTACTCCAGTAGAGGGTAGCTCACAAGAATATGGTGGAGTAGGAGTCAAAGTAAGATGGGTAGGTACCCTCCTCAAAGGAGAGAGTTGTCCTCAGTCTTTATATTAAGTCTCTCCCAATTAGGAAATCGGGCACACTGGCATGATTAAGGAGTGTGTTATAGCACCTTTCCCCAAGTCCACTGTCTGGGAAGTTCTTCAGGGACTGAGCGCAGTCTGTCACGTAGCACCCTGGATGCTATCTACTGAGATATCTCTGGTCCAAGTGGCTCTATCAGAACTGAATGGGCCTTTCCTGTGCTCATCAGGAATTAACAAATTTGCCTTTAATGCCCTTGAATCCTGGGGGCTCAGGGCTCCTGGGTCCTGTCAGTTCTCACCCAGATGAAGGCTAGGTATCCTTCTCTCTTCCAATTTGGACATTCATTTTTCTGTTGGGACCATTTGGAGTCCTGGCCTCCAGCTGCTCTTCCCTGCTAGAGATCTTTACTTTCCTTCTGATTTCAGTTACTGAAAGCTGTGTCAAAGTTGTTTACCAGCTCTGCTTCACGAGCACGTGTTGCCTTGGCCTTGAGGATCAGAGGATAGGGTTTTCACCTGTTGGCCCACCTGACTGTTGGGTATGTAAGCCTCTGTGGCACTATTGAATAAAGGGCTTCTTACCAGTGACTAGAGGTCCATGTCTCCTGTGTGTGTTTGTGTGTTTCAACCTCCAGCCCCTTGCCCGAAGCTCGGGAACTGTATGGTAGCACATAGAGCGCAGACAGGCATTGTGCGCTGCATTTTGCCAGTGTGCCCTTTGCTTGCAATAAGGGCTTTGGTTATTGTCTAACCTCTTCTTTTCCTAGACTTTTCTGGCTTCCCCCTCTGGGATCTCTTATTGGTCTCCCCAAGCACTGCCACTGCTGCCTGGGTAAATCCTTTGTCCTGCTTTTCTTCCACAGAGTCACAGTTATAAACCTTCCAATCAAGCTCCAATAAGTGGGACCTTTTCATACCCTCAAAGCTTTCTCACTTCTGAATTTTCTTTCTAATATCTGGAGCTGACTGCATAATAGAAGCAATATCGGATGCTTGCTGAGTTTCAAGCCTCTCTGGGTCTGTGGGAGTAAAACCTGGCAAGCTTCAAAGGCATTCAGGGAACCCAGCGGGTGATTCTTGGGGCTCTGGCATTACCTCATTCACCTTAGACAGATTAGTAGGTTTTCTAGCAGCTGCCTCCAATTCTCCTGAAAGGGCCTGGCAAAACCGTCCAGAGCCTCCTTATCTTGGTCAGTGTTAGGGTGCCTATCAGATCAGGAAGAGGGGAGATCTCTCTCTGGGCTGCACTATCCCATCAGTGATCCCCCGCCTCGCCCAAGGGTGGCTGCCCTACTCTGCTTGGCTCCTTGGCAATAAAGAGGGTGGCTAGGAGCTCTCGACCGCCATTCCAGGCCAACATATGGGTGTAAGAGCCTGAAGTTTTTCAAAGAATTGTGAGTTCCAATTATACATATCATTGGATGAGAAGGAGACATAAACCATGAAAGGGGAAAGATGAGAACTTCCGGGTCTTGGGGCTGGCTAGGGAAGAAGAGGGGTGCCTCTGTCCCAGGGAAATTCCTCCTAGGGCCCACACGTCCAGAGCTATTCCATGTGGTAGAGGGAAGAGGGGGCCTGAGGTAGAAGGAACTATACCACCACTACAACAGCAGCAGCCTCGGCCCCCCAACCCCCGTGTGGTATGCGCAACTATTTCCCTTCCCTGGGCATAGTCTGTAAATGACTAAGCTTGGACATTGGAGGGGGAAGAGAACAGGTAGAAGTTTGGGTTTCTCTGAGACACCTGGCCAAACTGAGAGAGACACCATGCACTTCAACGGTGTCTTGGGACTGCTCATACACCCTCCCACCGCAGCTTCTCTTCTTCCAGTCAATAAAATTGACAAAAACACATACAGAGACACACAAACCGACAACAACAAAGACAACGAGGGGTGGCCACCACATAGACCAAAACCAGGGGTTCTGGTGATGTCTTACACGGATCCCAGACACTGGAATTAGGGCTGTATCCAGCCTTTCCTAAGGGTCCTGTGTATAAGGTGCTAGAAACACTCACCTCCACAGGGGACAGATCCAGACAACTTTATGTAGTTTCTCCTTCAAGAGGCTGTAGGTCAGCAGGGACAGAAGAGAAGTTCCTGGAGTCTCAGAAGACCACAGGGTATGCACTCCTGCCCCTAGGAACTGCCCATTCCCCCATGCTATCTGCTCAGAGAATCCCAGGCCTCCAGTTATCAGGCCTCCCAGTCTCTGGGAATTTCTCTGGTGCCTCCAGAATGTTGCAAGGTAATTCCTCCAGAGAACATAAGGCTATTCTGAAAGCAGAATAGAAAGTCTGTGTTGCCAGCCAGCAGCTACATGGGGGAACTTACCTAAAACATGCAGCTCTGAGCCTCACCATTCTTTGCTCTTTATGCACCAAAAAAAAAAAAAAATCATATTCTGGTTGACACACTTTGGTTAGTAAGAGCAGTTAGTGAGAAGGAAAACTACAGAAGCCAGAAGCCAAAAAGCAAGGTTAGTAGGTTTCTGGACTTCTCTGGATCCTGGAACTATGGACTATGTCTTTGATGCAGTAGGTCTATGTTCCCGTTTTGGCAGGTGTGGGAGCCCACGTGTTGGCTTCTAAGGCCAGAAGGGTGTCTCTAACAGGGCATCAGTTGTGCCAAGGTCTTGGGGCCTGTTACAGTAGAAAACACTTGGGGCCCATGCGGCAAGTAAAGAGGAATGAGCTGGTAAGGAAGGCAGAAGCTCTGTGCAGAGGATTTCTGCTGGGGGAGCTCCCTTAAAGACTAAGAACGGGACCCTCCTTGTATCCCAGAGGGCTCACATGTGTACTCCGTTCTTGGCCAGTGCGGCCTCTCGTGATGGAGCTAAATACAGCACAGGCTTCCTTTCCTAATAGCAAGATGATTAACCAAGGTCCCAGCAGGATCCTAAGGGGCTGCCCAGGACGGAACCTGAGGACTCTCCTGCTCCAGAGCCTCCCGGGGCCTCCTTGTTCTAGAAGAGTCTTCACACTTTCTCATTGCTCTTCCTATTTTAGCCTGAGTCTCCTTCACGCCAAGAGTTCTTGAATGACAACGGAGCCAAGAAAGGGCTTTGATAACAAATCTGCCGCACAGAACCGTGGGATCCCAGTCTCTGGAATGTTACTTACAGACACTAAGATATTAGAGCATAGGAAATGTTGCTGGAGCAGGGAGATCAGATTAGAAGACTGGAGCGTTCCTCCCAGTGAAGTTCCCAGTGCTGGGCAGAGTCAGGCTGAGTCAGGTTGGAAATGTTTCAGAGTCTTTCCGATGGTGAGCAGTTTTGAGTGCCCACAGTCTCCTGTATCTAAGTTCATTTTCTCTAGGGAGTTTTTCTTCAGCTGAGCTTTCTCTCCCTTGGGTCCTCTGGAAAGAAGAGGTTGGAGACACGTATTCAATACTACATCCTCAGAACTTCCTGGAGGTACCATACCCCTCTCTGCCAGGTGGGGAGTAAGTTTATGGGACATCTGAGGCTTTCAGTGGCTATAGGGGGACCATCTATTGATCAGCTGAAACTAAATGCATCCTCTTCCAACACACACACACGCACACATAAACACGCATGCACACACACATGCACACACACACACCATGTCCTTATCTGTTTACGCCAGAAGAGCTCATAAACAGCACATGATGACAGTCATAATGATCATAGTCGCTCCAAGAATCAAGGCAACTCTTGACTGAAACTAAGAACCATGCAGTTCAAACAACTGCCCTATCTCAGATGCCTCGTAACGGTTAGTTGGTAGTCAATGACCTTTCAGTGTGAACTGGCTCCCCAGAGCTCTTGGAACCGAACAAACTGCCGTCCCAGAGTGCCCAGGGGCGGCTCTGGACAGCTGTGCTCGCCCAACTGTTTGATGTCACGTCCCTATTTAGTTCATGGGCGTATCTGAGAAGAGGTAAACAAAACAGTGGCAAACTTCAAACTGTAACTACAATATGGCAATGAAAACTGTCTGTTTGTTCAGCCATTGAGACTGTGCCACGGCGTTAGGTGGTGGGCAGAACAGGGAGGCTGGGCCAAGTCTCCTTAGGGTTTTCACCTGTAAATCAAGGCTGTGGAAGGTCTAGGGAGTTTGGTGTATACGTCCTTCGTACGCAGCCTTGCTCTTTTGGCGAGCCAGTGCTGGGGCTGACCACAGGAAGGGAAGCCAGTAAAGGGGAATAGATTAGCCCAGTGGAGGATAAGACGTCCTCAGAGGGGGGAAGAAAGAGCACCCAAAGAATAGGTGACATAGTGCGGTGGTGGGTCTGGCGTATTTGGAGAACAGACTCCTAGGGAGGGTCTGCTTCTGAGCCAAAATGGCCATTCACCTTTAGGCTGTTTCTCTCAGATTGCACTTCTTTGTAATGGGAGGAAGCCACTGGTGCTAGGAACCTCTGGAACTTTTGTGAACGTAAGAGACCAAAGCTTCCCAGGAGACACTGGCTTGTCCACAGAATGGGATTTAGAAACCTTTTCTAAATATCTTCGGTGAAATCTATACAATTTTTTCCACTTCCCAAATCTTGCTCCTGTTCCTTTGAAATGAGCTAACAGTGCCTTGGCTCATTTACCCCACAGAAGCTTGAGAAGTCTGCAAAACTTCACGGTTCTCTTCAGCGAAGCTAAGCTAGTTAGTTAGTTCTTGACAACTGGACAGAAACTTGTGTCACCTGAGAAGAGGGGCCCTCAAATGAAGAACTGCTTCCATCAGATTGGCCTGTGACCTTGTCTGTGGGACATGGTTTTGATTATTGATTGATATGGCAGGGCATAGCTCACTGGGCAGGGGCTTCTGGGTCGTATAATAAAGCAGCCCGAGCAAGCCCAGGGATGCAAGCCAGTCAGCAGCGCCCCACCCCCACCCCATGGCCTCTGCATCAGTTCCTGCCTCCAGGTTCTTGACTTGCGTTATTGCCTTGGCTACCTTGGATGATGGATTGTCAAATGAAAGTTGAGAAACATCCTTTCCTCCCAAGCTGCTTCTGGAAGCCGGTTTGTGGCGGCAAGAGGAAGCAAACAGGACTGGAGCAGAAGGAATGTGACAAACTGAAATAACAAACCAAGCTTGCAAACTCAAGACAGGTCTTCTCTGTCACTATCATCAGTAACAAAACCAAGTAGACACGGCATCTCCTCAATGCCAGGAACCTAGCTAAAAATATAATCTACTCAAATGTTGTAAATTATTAGGTAAACGTGTGTTACATTTGTTTCTGCTGTGGAACACTTATTTAATGATGCAAAGATGTGTTGCATTCTTTTATGTTGTATTTGTTTAACTCTGTGAAGCTGTGTTACTTTGCCTGTCTAAAACACACGATTGGTCTAATAAAGAGCTGAATAGCAAGGCTTGAGAAAAAAAATAGAGGTGACAGGCAGAGAAAATAAAAAGGAAGAGAAATTTGGGAGGAGAGGATCAAAGAGTGAGAAAAGGAGGGATCAGCCACCCAGCCACATACCCAGACACTGAATAAGAAGGAAAGAAGAGATATGCAGATATAGAGAAAGGTAAAAGCCTAGAGGCAAAAGGTAGATGGGCTAATTTAAGAAAAGCTGGCAAGAAACAAGTCAAGCTAAGGCCAAACATGTATAAGTAATAATACATCTCTGTGTTTATTTATTTGGGAACTGGGTGGCAGGCCCCCCAAAGAGTGAAAACAAGAACCCCTAAGCCTGACAGGTGCATGCTGTCACTGTGAAGACAGACGTTCAGGAAAGTAAAACTCACAGGATTGGTACCTCCTGGGCAGTGAGGGCAAGTGTTCTGTGGATGGGAGAGCCTGAAGGGCGTCTTGACAGAGGCCCCCAGCCCCAAAGAGGAGCCAGGAGGTGCCCTAAGCCAGGGCTGTGTGAGCAAGAGCAGGAAGATGCCCTGCCAGGAAAAAGTGAGTGGAGCCTCTTTGTGGGGCAGCACAGATGTGAGCTGACAGGCGTTGCCAAGGGAGTCAAAGCTGTAGGCTACCCCAGCCTCCTCCTCCTCCTTAGCGACCGGACCCTGATTTTTCCTGAGATTGTTGTTGCTCAGAGATAAAGATGATGTTTTCCAGCCTCCTTATATGATGAAGTATGGCCACGTGGCTGGGTCCTGGACATCCCATCCAGATGGGGCTAAGCCTAAGTGTAACACGTGGGCCTTTAGGGCCACCCCAGATCCAAACTATGGCAGGGACTGGTGGTCTAATAGCCAAAGAAAAGGTGACCCAAGAATGCATACCGCTTATTGGTGTTTGGAGAGGGAGGAAGCAGACGAGCCTAGGTCATTTCTAGTGCTTAGACACAGCTGAAACTGCTTGTTTACAGACTTGTTTCATATGAGGGAAAACGTTAAAGCAGTTATGTAGCATTTTTCTGCTATCTGTATCCTATATGAACAAAAGCTAGATTATAATAGGAATGAGGTTCCAGGAGAAACTGTTTGAATTTAACCCTCTCGAGACTAGAAACTCCATACGATTACATCGGGGAAATCTACTATATGCTGGTCTCTGTGATAGAGCCTAGAGGCAGAGCTGGCGTGGGGCTCTTTTAAATGACAAGTTTCCCCTATGTAGTAAGATGCATGTACTACTTTGGCACACTGCAAACTATCAGAGAAATAGCCTTGACCTCACAGCCACTGCAGAGGCACCTAAACCAGGCCGTGTTTGTGAGAACTTAGGCTGGAGCGAGGAAGCTGGAACATTCTAAGGTGTCACTTCGTTATCTCTAATGCCCACTTAAAATGAAACGGGAGCCAGGTGTGGTAGCTCATGCCTGTGATCCCGGCACTTGGGAGATTAGGGCAGGAGAATTGTCATGAGTGTGTGCCTAGCCTAGACTACAGTGTGAGACTCCCATCTCAAAAAGCAGGCAAACAAAAAAACTGAAAATCCTGGGAGCAAATATAACTTCCACCCACCACAGGTGTACCAGATATAACCTCCCTCTCGTGCCTCCACCACGAGTGCTAGAAGTTTGCGTCAACACTCAGGAGACCACCCCAAACACACTTTGTGGAGCAGCAGCAGGAATTGTGGGCTGTCTTAAAAGCTTTCTTCATTTAGCTTCTCATGAACACTCCAATGAATAATGACTCCAGCCCGCACACACGTTAACTTGGTGGGTGTTTGTTAATACAGATGGGTCCCTTACAGAATGGAAAGCCCACCACATTCCTGAGTACTCTCTTGCCAGGGGTGATTTCTTGTATAGATTATAAGATGACGCTAATGATAATGACAGTACCATCAGCATTATTTTTTGAGTATTCTGTGTGTGGCAGAAGCTTGGCATGAATGTTAGGTGTGTTATGTTACATGTTTGGATGCTGATAGGAACTCGGTACAGGAAACACTCTTTTGATCTCCGTATTTGACTTGAGGAAGCAGGATCAGGGAAGCTAACATTCTGAGGGTCACACATAGCAAGCTCACAATATCAGCTGCGTGGGTTTTGAGAAATTTTTGACAGAACGCTCTAAGCGCACTACCTGTGGTAGAGTGTTCTATAAACTATGTCACAGCATAGTGTGAACACAAATGGAAACTCCATGTTTACAGTACAACATTTTTAAAAAATCGAAGTACGTATATTTGGGATATAGAAGTGAAAGCTGGCCTCATCAGCCACAAAACCACAGTGACTTTAGGAAAGCAGTTACTTTTAAGCTCGCTTATGATCTCAGGGAGGAGGGTCATGGAGATGTTTGTATCCCCCAGCACACTGCCAGTCAGAGGCTAACCAGGGAAGGTGTGTACCCCAGGTTCAGTCCCCTTTCTGCTCCTGAGCTGTCCAGTCAACCAAGCCACTCCTTTCCCAAGTCTTGAGTAAGTCTCTGTCTATTATTGACTTCTCATGAGTCTCTGTGTCTCCCTGGGAACCTCATTCTGCCCTTGGGAACAGCTCAAGGTCTGTCCAGCTTACCATCTACAGAACACTAAACATAGGTCTATTTCCGTGACTCAAGTCTGTAGTTGCCTGCTGCTGGCCAAACAATACAGCTACATGTGTGGGTGAGGTGTGTGTGTGTGTGTGTGTGTGCATAAATGTTGGGAGAAGGAAAAACACAAGAAAGCCTAGAAGGCCAGAATTGGCTTCTGCTGTGTTTCTGGAGCATGTGTTACTCCACTTTGCTAAGCTCCAACTGAGCTCCTTGCTTTTGAGGTGGTTTGGCCTTAGTGATCTAGTCGACTGGGGCCTCCAGTTACCCTGGTGATCATCTGTGAGTTAGTGTGGAAGGGAAGGTATGTGCCCTTAGGTTCAGCCCAGTCTGTGGAGGCCTTGGAGGGTAGTTATGTAGATGAGCTATTATCCCAGGAAGCCCCACCACATCTCCCTAGGATCCAACACATATACCCTCAGCTTTAACTCAACAATAAAGAGGCCAAACAAAGCAGCTTGTTACAAATCTGCAGAAAACACATCACTGCATGCCAGGGACATGGCCCAGTGATGCTGACAGGCACAGAGAGGCCTGGAGCCTTGGGGAGGTGCATTAGGAGAAAGAGACTTGTGATGCCGTTGCTCCTAATTGGCTGGGTCACCTTGCAAGGTGCTTCAAGTTCTTGTATCTTTGGTGGTCAAAGTCCTTGTACAATTTGTTCAAAATACGCTTACTTAGTCAGCTTTGGCAGAAGCAAAAGGAGAGAGAGAGAGAGAGACAGAGAGAGGAAGAAGAAGAAGAGGAGAAGGAAAGGGAGAGGGAGGGAGAGAGAACCAACATCCCAAGCAACTGCAGGATGTTGATGGTAAACATTGGTCCAGGGCATCAGGACCTTTGGGTTTCCAGCCTTGAGTTCTGCTCTTGACTTAGAGGCCTTGGAAAAGCCACCCTAACTTCCTGAAAGCCATTCTCTCATAGTCTCCTCATCCTCTTTTCACCCACTCGAGTTTATCGTGTACTGTTCCCATTCCAGGAACAGTGTCACCATAAGAAGCAATACTCAGGTCCCCATTTCAGAAGCCTGTGTCACTGGGAGGGAGAGAGGTCATAAACCAAGATATAAATACATGGCCAGACCCAGTCCAGCTGGCTTGGGATAAAATCCGCTGAACATAGCGGACAATGAGGACTGCTGAGAAGTCAAGAACAATGGCACTGGGTTTTGATCCTACTGCACGTACTGGCTTTGTGGGAGCCTAGGCTATTTGGATGCTCACCTTACTAGACCTGGAAGGAGATGGGAGGTCCTTGGACTTCCCACAGGGCAGGGAACCCTGACTGCTCTTCGGGCTGATGAGGGAGGGGGAGTTGATTGGGGGAGGGGGAGGGAAATGGGAGGCGGTGGTGGGGAGGAGGCAGAAATCTTAAATAAATAAATAAATAAATAGCCAAAAGGTCATAATTGGTGAGTCCCACAAAGGGAACCCAAGCAGGACAACAGATGGTGTGGTAGGTCGGTGCGGTTGGAACAGAGCTCCAGGACAGACAAAGGGCAGTGAGTCTGGGCGGAAGAGCATCCAGGCCAGCTGGACAGCAAGCCCACAGCCCCAGGCTCCCAACAAGCCAGTGAAGGGCATTGGGACACAGCCACTAGAAAGATAAACCCGAAGGGCAGGAACTGAGCCATAGGGCCATAGGGCAGAAAAATGGAATCCATTGGAAGTGTGCACCTTAATCTGGTTCTCAGAATTAAATTTCAGGATAGTCTGTGGGTGGCAGGAAAATCAAATCTCTGTCCCGTCCTCCCCTCTGTGATGAGGAGAGAAGCAGATGGGCATAGCAGGTCCCCTAGAGAACATGTTGAGCTGGTGACAAAGGACGAATGGAAAAGGAACACACTCCAACTTCAATTCTCACATTCACAGAGTCCTCCCTCTTTTCCTTCCCCTGGAGGGAAGATGGAGGGAGAGCTGATGCCAACGTCTGGGATTTCTCTCACAGCCTCAAAGGATTTGCAAAGCTGAGTGGTTATTATGAGAAGCCATCACCATGTTATCCCCACCCCAAAATCATTCTTCAACACAGTACTAGAGAGTCACTACTCCCAGATTCCTCCCCTGTGTGCTGGTGCGGCTTCGGCAGTGAGGGCTGATATCGGGGAACAAGTTCTTCCCAGGACGGGGTGTGAGAAGTGGTAGTGTGGAAACACAAATAATAGAACCGATACTTTGATTGATAAGAAAGAAAGACGGGGGGGGGGGCTGAATTGATGACTTCAAAGCAAAGGGTAAATATAAGTGGTTAGCGGCACCCAGCCGTGTTCTTGACCTGGGACCAGATGGGAGTTAGGCTTTTTCTTCACCTGCACTGTACCAAGGGGGAGCTCTGGTGCCGACTGTCCCAGACCCTCCGCCCCCTCCCCCCCCCCCCCGCCCCGCCCCGCTCACCTCTCTGGAAGCCGACAAAGGAGGAACATTCCCAGACAATGGGACACAGGGTGGAGGAGAGCAGCGGCCAAGGGAAGCTCTTGTCCTAGTAACACAGTCTGAGGCTTGGAGCTGAACCGATCCTATAAGGGTATAGTGGATCTTTAGTCACCCTGAGAATTCTACAGCAGACGTGGCCCAGCGTTCCAAGGGACTTCCTCTTCCAGAGTGTGTCCATGTGAACCACATGGTTCCTAAGATTCCCAGACTCAAAACCTCCCCAAAGCAGCCTGGCCCTCCTGCTAGTCTCCTATTCTCTCTCTCACATCTCCTTGTGTTCTTTTCTTGCTTGGATAAGGCAAACATGTGCCCACTTCCGGTTCCTCTGCCTGGGCGGGTCTCCCTCGGGCATGCGCTCACTCTCTTCCTTCACCCCTGAGTGTTATAGCTTCGCCCCGCCAAAGTGTCTCTGGGACTTCTAGATAGTTTGTCACTCCCCTTGAAATGCCGATTGTCCTTCCTCACAAGAATGTGAGCTCGGGAGGGCAAGAAGTCACTCTGCCTCATCACCTCCAGATCTTCAGCGCTGTTCCTAGCACGCAGTTGGCATCCTAAAAATATTTTCTACAATGATGCTTTGGTTTGTGCCCAGAGGCTTGCTTGCTGAGATGCCCACAGCTCTAGCCTAGGTTTGGTATGCATACCACAGAACTCATTTGCATCCATGCTATCTCCTGGCTGTGTATGCCTGCACATTCACGTATGAATGCATTTGCCGGTGTTAAGAATAATAAAAGTGATACTTTCTTTGATTTCCTGAGATTACAAAAGCATCCATGTCTACAGGGACCTTTCCAGCCAGCAAACAGGACAAGGGAACTGCAGCCTTGCAGGGGCATCCGGGTTCTCAGGGTGGCAGCTGGATGTCTTCTGTAGTTATGGCCTGCCCAGCACAGAGGGAACATGCTGCCAGGATGCACTGGCCTCTGGGCAATGCTGGTGGGTCTGCATCAAGAATTTTACCGAAGCTGGAGGTAGCAGGAACCATAGAACACAAGGCCCTTGGATCTCATGCCTCCCACACAGCCCCTAGGACCCCGGCTGAGGGCATGGGGTTGAATATCTGCTTGCTGGCATGTTTGGAGTTTATGCTTACATGGGGCACTAAAGGTCACGGAGAGTTCTAGTTCTCTTACATAGTCTTCTCCCCTCTCCCCCCGAGATACAGACTCTGCAGTGTGGAATACCCAAAGTCACAAGTGCCAGTCCCTGGACACTACCACAGCAGCTTTTGTTCAGGTGGTCCTTGTGGTTTGACTTATATTTATACACACCTGCTAATCCCAAATTCACTGAGCACATATATTTTGAATCTTAATGTATGCTATAATACATCTGATTCTTTAAAACACCAGATTCTGCCTTGCTTTTTCCAAGGGGATGGCGTGTTTCTGTGGTTAGCTTCTACTGCGGTAATCACCAGGGAATTCCCTGACCTCATCAAGGCTCCAAAGACTAGGGTAACAAAACCCCTGAACAAAATATCTGCAATGTTAAGAAAAAAAAGTATCAGGTAGGATGCATATGAAAAATGAAGTTATTAGACTGGCTGTCAGGTTAAGCCACAGCCCAGCTAACCAATAGGCAAGCTGCTGAAATTCATAGTGCGTAGTAGGTAAATGATCCTTAGTGATCAAGGAGATCCAAATGATCAAGGAGAGAGGAACCAAGCGCCGCATCGGAGACCCTGTCCCTGCAAGTGCACACCCCATAAGCTCAATGTTTGCTAGATTTGCTTCATTATGTTGTTTAAACCGCACCAGGCAGGGATTCTGACCACTGAGAAAGAGGAGTGTCCCCTGTAGCAGGACACTCTTCTCTTTCAGTGATTCATTCAGGCTAGCTGTCCTGAGAGCTTGATGTTTGAAAATCTCTTTCTCTGTTAAAATGGAAAACTGATGGTGAATGCATGGCCCCTCTGCTTTTCCATCTGATGTTCTCTCACCACTGTGGCTGGCCAGATGACCCCAAGTTCAAGTCACAATTATTTTGTTCGAAACAATTTGGATGTAAGAACAAGATAGAAAATACAATTCCTAGAGAGGCATAAGGTAGATACGTTTAACGTTGTACAGTTTGAAGACTTTTCAAGTCTTTTTTCAAGACTTTTCAAGAAGTCTGAAACTTCTAAAAAGACATAGACTTCAATGGCTTGCTTTTTGATTTACCAACCTTTCTTTTTTTGGTAATATTCATCACCTTTCCATAACTGGCATGTTTAATGATACCATGATTTTTTTTCAGTCAAATGGCTGTTATGTAGTAAAAATTGCATTACAGTAATTGTAAAGGGTATAAAATATCAAATCAAATGACACTGGCAACATTGCACCTACACGCACACGCATTATATATATAGTATTTGGGGAAGGAATACCCTGAACTACAGCTCCCATGAACTCAAATATGACCATAACATTGAAGAGACTTTTGTTTTTCATTACAAGGATTAGTTTTGTGAGGAAAGTCTATGACTTGTCTTTTTAAAATGTCACTAAAGAACTGAGCCTTTGAGACAGACCTGTAATCCATGGAAACTGAGGCAGGAGAATTGAAAGTGCAAAACTAATCTGGCCTATACAAATAATTCAAGGCTATCTTGGGCAATTTAATAAGAACTGTATCAAAACAAAAAAGTAAAAACGGGCTGGAAAGATGGCTCAGCAGGTAAGAGCACACACTATTCTTTCAAAGACTAGTTTGGTTCCCTGTTCCCACGTCAGGAGCAGCTCTCAACTGCCTAGAATGCCAGCTCCAAGACCATCCAATGCCTCTGACCTCTGTGGGCACCTGCACTCACTTGCACACATCCATACACACACACACACACACACACACACACACACACACACACACTTGTTAAAAATAAAATTCATCTGAAAAGTACAAACAGGGCTGGATACAGTTGGTAGAATGCTTGCCTAGCCCAATGCCCCATACCAAAACTAAACAACACAACAACACCCCAAATGGCAAAGGTCAGGCAAACCTCCAAAGTCTTCCCAGATGTAATGGGTATCACTGAAGCCAGAGCAGTGTGGGTGACCACAACAGCAGTGTGGCCGACCATCTCAGGTTCCACAACGTCCTCCAGGCCCATTTGCTGCTGTCCTGCCTTCTTGCTTTGCACATCCACATACCTACTTAATGCAGAAGCCGTTCACTATGAGAGGGCTAAAGGTCAAGAATGGACGCAGCCAGGGTGAATCCCCCAGCATTCTCAGCAATCCATCCCTTTGCTCAAGCTAACACTGAAGAGCCAGCTCTACGTGCTGAGCTGCAGATGGATAGCTTTAGTTCTGCACACAGCCTAGTGGAGATCAAGGCCGTCAAGGCAGGGAGCCTCTTCAAACAGATGCCCAGACCACCAATAGAAGCTGGGGAGACAGAAAAAGTCACCTGGATATTCAGTTCCTCGAAGTGCTGTAGGAAACTGCCTCGGAGTAGGTTGACTGCACAGAAATGTCTTACTTCAGACTTCTGGAAATAAAAGCTAAAATGGGGGCGACTGGCAAGGCCAGGTTCCTTTCTTCTCTCTAGCTGCGGAGATTTGCTGGCAATCTGTGGCGACTCTTGGCTTTTCCAGGTTTCTACGAGGTATTCACTCCAAGACTCTCTTCTTATAAGAACAAAAAGCACACCCAGGTTAAGGCTCACCCTATGCCAGCATGACTTCATCTTAACCAATTATACCTTTAATCAGCTGATTTCCAAATATGATCATAGTCAGTTCCTGGGAGCTAAGACTTGAACCTACATATTTTGGGGGACACAATGCTCCATGGCCTAGTTTGTAAAACTAAGGTTTGAGAGACTCAGATCTTTACTTGTTTCTGTTCTACTTCCATTCTCAAGGTCTCTCTCCTTGCTGAGTGTGGTGGCTCATGACTGTATTCTCAGCACTCAGAAGGCTGAGGCAGGAGGACCAAGCGTTTGAAGCCTCCCTGGTCTGTGTAATGAGATGCTGTAAAAAGATAAGCCATTGGGGCTGGAGAGATGGCTCAGTGGTTAAGAGCACTGTCTGCTCTTCCAGAGGTCCTGAGTTCAATTCCCAGCAACCACATGGTGGCTCCAAACCATCTGTAATGAGATCTGGCGCCCTCCTCTGGCATGTGGGTACACATGGAGGCAGAAAGTTGTATTCATAATAAATAAATCTTAAAAACAAGACCCTGGTGTGATTCTAGTTCCCTAGTTATCAAACAAACAAACAAAAAGATAAACCATTGACTTACTGAAAAAAATCTTAAAACTGCTCCTAAGGGACTGAGAGCATTGTAAGCACCACTAAAGTACTTCACGTGGCTTAAGTAAACAAACTCTTGTAACACAAAACCAGAGCGTGATACAAGTACACAATCCACAAAGGCAACTAGAATCATAATGATGGACGGAGTGTAATGATTGCTAGCATCCTCTCAAAATGGGATCTGAATTTTGAATTTCAGCTGAATGGCAATTGGCGTCTCCTCGGCTTACGTCAGTCAGCTTCTGTGAGCCTCGTTAGTCATAGCTTCGGACACTTACCCTCAAGGCCCTTGCTCCTTGGAGGCAGGGCACTGCCCTCACTTGGAAGGAAGCCACTTCCAGTGCAATGTGCTGATTCTTTCCCTCTCCCCGGGTGCCACCCTGCACTGCCTTCACCCCAGCTTGGTTCTCCCACTCCTGATTCAGACTAGCCCCCTCCTGTTCCCTTTCCTCTCTCTCTGTGCCCTGTTTGCTCTGTGTTGGAGGGTGGACATGATCCTGGGTGGCCGAAGGTGGCTTCTATTTCCAGCGCTGAGCTCCACAGTCAGGCTCTAAGCCTGTGTGCTCTTGTCTCATGACTCAAGAGGGCTCTAGGCCAGAATGGTTTTCTGACTGCTGCAAGTGTTCCTGTTGTTGTGATGGCTGCCATGCTGTATTTTCTCCGAGACAAACAGAAATGAGAACAGAAACATTCCTTGAGCATCCATATGGGGCAGGTACCACTATCCTCCTCAGGCTGAAATCAAAAGCACAAAGTTGGCAGACTGACCCAAGTTGGCATCTCTGCAGAGCCAGGACACCCCCACAGTAATCTGAATGAGAATGGCTCCTGGAGGCTCACATATTTAAATGCTTCCCAGTTGTTAGACCTGTTTGGGAAGGATTAGGAGGTGCAGCCTTGCTAGAGGAGGTGTGTCACTGGGGGGTGAGCTTTGAGATTTCAAGAGCCCATACCATTCCCAATTAGCTCTTTGTTTCACCATTGTGTCTCAAGATGTAAGCTCTGAGCTGCTGTTCCCGCGGTATACCTGCCTCCCTGCTGCCATGGTCAGTGCTCCGGAGCTCATCACCCTCAGAAACTGGAACCCCAGATCAAACCTTTCTTCTGCAGATTGCCTTGGCCATGACATTTTATCATAGCAATAGAAAAGTAACTAAGATTCTCCCAGACGGGTAGGTGATCTGACCCCTGAGATGAGACCTTTGACCACTGTGGTTCTGTCATGGCTCTTTTGACCCACTGCAACAAAATATCACAGACTGGGTAGCTTGTAAACACATTTATTTCTCATAGTTTTGGAGGCTGAGCTGTCCAATCAAGCTGCCAACAGATCTGGTGGCTGCTGAAGGCCCATTCTTTTTTATGTAACATCCCAAGTTAGAGATGCCCTCAGGCCTCTCCTGTTAGAGCATTAATCCTACGCGTGAGGACCTTAACTTCCCATCTCCAAATAATCTCATAGTGAATTGGATTTCAAGCTGTCAATTTGGGGACTACATAACTCTCAGACCATAGCAATATATCTCTAAGAGTTTAGGAGCCTAATAAACCCTTATGCTAGGATGGGAGCTAGCGGGGCTTAGAAGCCTGGAGGCCTGACAGACAGATCCAGAAAGAGGCCAGCTCTCCTCACTCTCTCTACATAAGACACCCCGGATGGCTGTGGTTTCTGACCCTTGAAGGTTTGATGCTACCTGAAAGGTTGCTCTGTACTTGCCTATTACTTGGGAGGAACCAGATCAGCTGTGACAGCAATGTGGCAGGGTCTTTGAGAAGTACAAGACTCAATCTGCATTTTAGGTAGATAATTCTCACAGCTGATAAACAGGAATAGAAAGGAAACCTCAATTCAGAGACACTGGCTGGGAAACCACATTGCTAATCTGAGTGAGAAATCCTGATTGATCTAAATTAAAACTGTAACACATAAATTAAAACATAGAAGGAGGAGGAGGGATGAAGGAAGAAGAAGAAAGGAAATGGTATGAGGAAGTCCTAAGCACTAGGTAGCACCAACTTTTGCCAAATCTGCCAGGAACAAGTGGCTGTTATGAATACAGCAAATGGTGGGGATTTGGGCAGTCAGGGTGAGGATGGAGAGAAGTAATTTCCCAGTGCAGTGTGTCTAGAGCCAAGGCATGTATCAGAGCCAAGTAGAACACTATTAACGATAGATTGCTACTTGGGCCTGGTGATACTTAACTTTAGTCTTAGCACTCAAAGAGGCCGAGGCAAGGATTCAAGGCCAGCCTGAGCCATGAAAGGAAACCCTGTCTCAGAAACAAGCATATCAAAAACAAAAAACAACACCAAAACACTGCTGATCTTGAGATCAAAATTGAAAGTTATAGTCATACAGAATATAAGACAGTACAGGTAGGTTTGGATATGTCTTCTAGGAAGTGCTTAGAATGGGGTTGGTTTTGAAAATGGAGGAGTTCTTTGCAGGTAGGTTAAACAGTGTGGGCAGTGCGCTAAGAAAAAGACAATGGCCTGGCCTTTTGAGGGACGGATCATGGTGGAGATGAGGTGTTGCACTCTAGCCATGTCTCTGAGACTGTTTCTTGCCTGGGTTATAATTTAGCTCTGGGAGAGACACTGTCTTAGAGTAGGGGCAATGAGAATTCTGGGAAGAGCAAAGTTTCATTCTGCAGTTGTGACCCAGATGCAGAGGAAGCAAGGTAGCAAGATATGACTGCCTCACTGAAAAAGGTACCAAGCCACGTGGTTAACACAGACAAGAATTATGGGCTAATATGTTATAAGAGTTAATAGGAAGCCTGAGATACTAGGCAAATCAGTTTATAATTAAAGTAGACCTCTGTGTGATTTCTTTGGGACTTAATGACTATGGCTGTATCATTATGATATCATTATGATACAGCCAGCTCAAAACTTCAGTGGCCTGGTACCATAGTGTAATGCCAGCTCAATTTGTAGAACCATCTTGTAGCTATAGATTCTGGCTGGGCCAAAGTTATCCAACTTGACTGTTCTACTTCTTCTCACTAGAACATTTTTCGGGGTCATGTCTCAGTGAATGTGTGAAAGCTCCACAAGAATTGCATCATTCACTGGCCAATCAGCATTTTATCAAAAATAATACAAGTGACAGGATAAAAGACCATTGTCCCACAACAAAGTCTGAAACACAGCTGTTGTGGTAAATGCTGTTATTAACCCACATGGGTGGATCTTTGCCTTATCACTGAGATGCAGCTACTGGCGTTGGCTAGGCGAAATGCCTTAGATTGATTGGATATAATCCAAGATCCAAAGAGGCTCTGTGCAAGTAAAGCAGCACCTGGCAGTAATGCTATCTGACAAGGATCCTGATCTGGGCCTGTGAGTAGCAGTGGTAAAGTGGAAAGGGGGGCATGGGATTCCATGTTGCTTCCCATTTGGGAATCTAGAGAAAGAGAAAGCCAACCAGGTGAGTTGAAGTGGGGTAAGGGGAAGGATTGCCTTCGTATTCTAAGGATGCCAGGTATATTTTGCCTCTAGAAGTAGGGCATCAGTATAGTTAGCTATCTCTGCATGTACAAAGGGTTTTTGTTTGATTAATTTTTGCTTGCTATTGTTGCAGAAGAATAGTTCAAAATGAGCAAGGTCCCAGGGCTTCCTTTAGTTCTTCATTTTAGATTAGCACATTTTTATGGTAATTTAGTCTCATGGCTTCTCCCTATTGCTTTTTTTCTCAATGGGTATCTTTCCTTGGGAAGTTAAGTGCTGCCTTGGTCAACATGGCTTACTATTCTGAGACACCATAGACTCAGTGGCTCAAACAATAGAAATGTATTTCTTCCAGTTCAGCAGGTAGAAGTCTAGAATCTGCCAGTGGGTTCAGTGTTGGTCAAGAGCCTCCTCCTGGTTTTTAGGTTTACAGGTGCCCATCTTCTCGCTGTGTCCTTACATGGCAGAGCAAATAGTCTCTAGGTTCTTCCTTCTTCTAAATACTGTAATCTTGTCATGAGGACCTGGCACTCTCACCAGCTCATCTAAATCCATCTGTCTCCCAAAGCTCCATTTCCCGATATCCCATTAAGGGTTAGGACTTCAAAATATGAGCTTGGGGAGTGATAGTTAATTTTCACCAGTTCCTTGGTGAATTCAGAATCACTACAGAAACATACCTTTGGGTAGGTTTATGAAAGTGTTTCCAGAAAGGTTTAACTTAGCCAGGGAAGATCTACCCTGAGTGTGGTGGAACCAAGGCATGGGCTAGGGTTCCAGACTAAACAAAGAGAGAAAGAAAGCTGAACACTGGCAGTCATGGCTCTCTTTGCTGACTGTAGACAGAGCATGGCTAGTTGCCCATCGCTCCTGTGACCTGTTTTCTCTGCTATTATAGATAGTCGGTACCCACTGGAACTGTGAGTCATAATGTATGCTTTCTTTTTTTTTAATAAAGCACGTCTTAAATTTTTTTTAATTTATGTGTACAGGTGTTTTACCTGCATATATGTCCGTGCAACATTTGGGTTCAGTGCCCTTGGTGACCAGAAGACAGTGTCCCATCCCCTGGTACTAGAGTTATAGACGGTTGTTAGGAAACAAACCCAGGTCCTTTGGAAGACCAGCTAAGCACTCTTCATCTCTTCAACTTCAATACACGTTTTTCTTTCTAAATACCTGCTTCTTGTCGGGTCTTAGGTCATAAGAATGAGAAAATTAGCAAATACAGGGAGGCACAGAGACACACAGTCAACAGTAGATATTCTTCCCTGGGAACTATATTCTCTTGGGCATCAAAACTGGATCGGCATTCTACCAGTCTCTACGGTCTCAGGTTCACTGTCAGCTCAATTGGAATGGTAGGCATTTGCTAACTTGTAGAGTTCAAGAAAATGATGGAGACCAGTTGCTTCTGGAACTTGCTAAACTCTTATGGTGACTAAATGACCTACATCTGTTTTTTTTTTTAGTATTTATTTATTATTTATTATGTATACAATATTCTGTCTGTGTGTATGCCTTCAGGCCAGAAGAGGGCACTAGACCCCATTACAGATGGTTGTGAGCCACCATGTGGTTGCTGGGAATTGAACTCAGGACCTTTGGAAGAGCAGGCAATGCTTTTAACTGCTGAGCTATCTCTCCAGCCCCCCACATCTGTAACTAATCAAGAAAAGTACTAATTATATACAAAGGCCTTTTGAAGACAGTAAAAAAGAAACAGAAACAAATTTTTCAGGTTAAAAACTTGCTAATTATTAGTCCCAGTGACTCTGATGGTAACTCTCATGTCCACTGAACATTACCTTTAGATATTTTCCTGTCCTGAGAAAAAGTTCACCAAGTATTAATTAGCTATAAATATTTAAATTATTATAGCTAAAGTAAAAACCGGGGCTCTATGTTTCTCAAATAAAATAAGATACCTACTGCCTTGCAATGTGTAATACAATGGTTTAAAGACAGTAAAGGCTATTTTCTTCTTAGAGGTCAAATTGGTCCTGTTTGAAAGTTACTAAATGTCAGTCCCCAGCTATAAATTCATCCTGAGACCTGAGCTATGGAACATCTATTTATGGAGGTTTAGCTGTGGTGCCTGTCACTCAACAGCCTCAGGTGGTGGGGAGGCCAAGTTCTGCAGCCAACCTCCCTCACGGGAAGCTATTTCATGCTGTGGCAGAGCCAAGGGTTCGCGCATCTCAGTCACTCATTTTACACACGAGGAAAATGAGTCTCGAAGAGGGAGAGTGGCTTCCAAGAGAAATACAGTTAGTTATAAACATGTGTGCCTCAATCTCGCAGGGTGGGAATCTGAGCCTCCTTCCCAGCCCTGGATGCCGGCGGTCGCTGTTCCGTGCCAGCCCCGAGGACTAGGGTTCATGCCATCTCTATTCCATGCCAGCCCCGAGGACAGGGCTTCAGACCATGGCTGCTTTGAAGTTAAGAATCAAGGTTGAGAGAGACTCACTACGCATGTGCTACAGGACAAGCTTTGCCAAAGTTACTCGAAGGGGTTGTTCCACGCTAGGCCAGTTTTCAGGCACTGAAGGTGAAACTAAGCCGGTAGGGTCTCCTTGACAGTGAGTCTCAGCTTCTTGGATCATTACTGACAACATCCCCACAAATGGAGGAGGAGTCACAGCCTTCAGCTTCCCCACAGTTGCTGACATTGGAACCTTCCTCTCAGACAACTGGCGACACTAAGGTTCTCAAGAGTTCCTACAAACAAGGCCCATCTTAGTTCCCTCGCTTACTTAAAAGGAAAGGAAGCTGCAGACTTATGGAACCAGACTGACTTCCGTTTTGGAAAACGATATTTATTCTCATTTCACCAAGCCTCATACCATGCTCACTCTGGCCAGGAGTCTACAGAGATCACGCCAAGAAAGCATCCTATGAGATTTCAGCTTGGCTCTCAGATGTCTGTTTTACTCGTGCCCAGGGCACCATCTTGATCCCTCCCTAAATCGCATCTAAGACCACTGCAGATGAAAGAACGGACCCAGCTTTTCAGTGATGCCCAAACTGCTGGTGTTCAGTGGTCTCGCCAGACGCTCCGTGAAGCACCGGGTTCAGGACAAGACCTGCAGAGCAGTTCTCAACTGGCTCTAGAAATCAATATAATAACTGTCCACTATTTATCTGCCAATGTTTGCTATCATTAAACTTTCAACTCAGACACTGAGTCAGGAAAAGTTAATGTAAACAAATGTGTTCCTCTTTGTCTTCTTCCTTGAGAAAACAACCTCATTTGGTCCCAAATACTTTTAGTGGGGAAATGAGTTAGATATTCAAACTCTGACAAGAGATTTAGATATTTCCATACTGCCCATTACCCAACAAAGAGCATTAATAAGTATTTTTTAAAAAGAGAATTACTTATTCGGATCCAAGATGGCTGGCCCCATGCAGGCATGGTCTGCTAGAATCTCCGGGAAACCAGCAAGGAAAGCTGGATAACAGCTATAAGACGAGGTGGGTGACGGTCGAAAAATAGTGAGATGACATGGGAAACTTTAAAGTCCTAACGAAAAGAATAGATGGTCGCAGAGAGATTGGCCGGTGTGAGAGCGAGTGACTTGAGCCACACTGGAGACAACAGCTTCAGAACCTGAGAGCTGTCCTCTCAGTAGCGGACATTTTTCAAGACAGAGAATAAAAGCAGGAAGTGGGAGAGAGAGAAAAGTTGTGGTGAGACTCCGGGAAAATCTCAGTGTTCAATGAGAAAAAGCAGCAAGGGCTCATCTTCCAAAGACCCCAGCTGCGTCAGCAGGTTTGTGGCCCGAGACTCTCCAGGAACCATACTCTCAGGACGTACAGAGTGAGGCTCGGGGGACTAAGTGCTGAACCTTGAACAGTGGACAGTTTATTGGGGGAGAGACTGGAGCAGCACTGTGTGGCACACAGGAAGGCAGAGACCTGCTTGGGGCCCGAGTCTGCAGGAGAACACGGACACAGTTCTGAGTGGCACACTGCTGGGGGCATCAGCAATTAGACTCCAGAAGGGACCGTACAGAAGTGTGGCTACCATCTGTGACTTGACCCCTTGACGTAAGAGCACAGAGAAGTGACAGGCATCTGGAAGCCAGGGAAGGAATGTTGAGAGAGTAGAGGCTGCAGCAAGCAATTGGGTGGTGCTGGATCCAGACTCGACGCCCCCACCCACCTCTGACCTTCACAGCTTTTCCTCCTTTAATAAGCAGTACCGGAGTAGACAAGGTCTGTCCGGTTCACTTCTCAGCCTCTCTCTTTCCCTCCTCCTTTTCTCTCTATTCTCTCCTCTCCCAGCCTCCTTTGGGTGGACATTCCAAAAAACATAAGACCATCTGGTGTGGTAGTCTGAATGTCTACAGGCCCCCATAATCTCACAGAGAATGGCACTAATAGGAGGTGTAGCTTTGTTGAAGTGGGATGGCCTTGTTGGAGGAAGGGTGTCCCTGTGGGAGCCAACTCTGAAGTTTCCTATGCTTAGGGTACCACCCAATGATGTTGTTGCCTGAAAGAGATAAGACTCTCAGCTCCAGCACCATGTCTGCCTGCTATGCTCCCCACCATGATGGTAATGGACTGAGCTTCTGAAACTGTAAGCAAGCCACTCCAATTGAATGTTTTCCTTGTAAGAGTTGCTGTGGTCATGGTGTCTCTTCACAGCAATAGAACCTCTAGACCCTGGTGTGTAGCATCTCCGTATCCCGCCTCCTGAGACCTGCAGCTCTGAGTCAGTCTATTGAATTTCCTTGCCTCTCTTTTATTCCACATTTAGCCACAACTGCCTCCCTCACCTTCCTGCCTTTACTCTTCACCACTTATATTTTCTTTTCCCTCTTTGACTGTTTTCTCTATCAACAAAAAACTAATATCTGGCCTTGCTCTTTTTCCACACCCACAGTCTTAGTACACACTGTGTCCTTAGTGCCTGTTTGCTTCCCACACCTGGAGTCTGGGAAGTATGTGTTTGCTATTTGACCATTGCTGTATGTTTTAGTGGCATCCTTCAGTAGTAATTGTTTTTCAGACAGTATTTTACTCTCAGGAGCTCTTTGGGAGCTAAGTCTGCTGCTGTGAACTCAAGTCTAGAGAAGAAATCAGCACCTGAACCATACCTATAACTCAGCGCTTCTTGAAGATTGCAAACGCCTCTGCTGAAGGAATAAAAGTGGTTAAGCACCATAACCCGAGATGGACAAGTCTTGACACACAAACAAGGAAACACAAGACACAAGGCACAGGCAGGACTCCTCCAAAATAATTCCCCCCAGTAATGATCTCCAACAAGAATGAATCCAATGAAAATCCAAAGGGACTCAAAAGAAGCTTCTGACTATGTTCAAAGAAGTAAAAGAAAGCGACGTAAACTCCCCAGGAAATCCCAAGAGAACACAGCAGCTGTGTGAAGGAATGAAGCCGGTACTGAAATTTAATAAAGAGAAATTGAAATAGCGACAAACTGAAAAATTCAAAACATCAAAAGGCTACACGAAAAGCCTCCCTAATAGAATAAATCACAAGAAACTCAGAATTGTTGTGGAATATCACTTTATTATGTGTTACATTTGTTTATGCTGTGTAATATTTGTATATTAACCCCAACACATTAATAGTGGGTGACATTGGTCCTCTACTCTCAGCAGTAGAAAAGCCTTCTGAACAAAAAATACAGAAATATCTGACTTAAATTACAGCACAGATCAAATGAACCTAACAGACATCTACATAACATTCTGCCTAATCACTATAGAATATAAATTTTTCTCCGTATAGAATTTTCCCTAAAATAGATCTTATAATAAGATACAGAGCAAGTCTCAACAAATACAGGGAAATTGAAGTACTTACATTCTGTCAGACTGCAATGAAACAAAACTAGAATATTCCTTTATACTGTAATAGGATATGTCATTGTGATTGGTTTAATAAAAAGCTAAAAGACCAATAGCTAGGCAGGATTTAAGGGGCAGAGAAAATGGCTTGAAAGAAAAAAGGGAGAGACGTCAGACATGTGGAATGGGTCAGACACACAAAATGGGACAGAGGTAAAAGCCATGTGGTAGAACAAGATTAATAAAAATATGAGTTAATTTAAATTATAAGAGCTAGTTAGGAACAAGCCTAAGCTCTTGGCCAAGTCTTCATAATTAATGATAAGTTTCTGTGTCATGATTACAGAGCTGACTGGCAGGACACAGACAGAAAAATAACTGCAAAAATACACAAAATTGTGGAAATTAGATACACTATTGAAGAATGAATGAGTGATTGAAGAAATTAAGAAGGAAATCAGAAGCCCCAGAATAGAATTAAAATTAACTACCACATAGCAAAACCTATGGAATACAATGAAAACAGTCCCATAACTTAATCCTACTTAGTCTTAATAAATTAGAACCCAGAGTCAGATATTAGGGAGTGAAAGCTGAAAGATCAGAGGAGAAGAGCAGCCAGCCACTAGAGTTCTTACTCTGAATGCTCAGACAAGCATGATCCTGCCTCTAGGAATCCTCAGACTGAATGGGATGCCCTCCTGTCTCCTCCCACCTTATATTACTTTCTCTGCCCAGCCATATTCCTTCCTGTCTCCACATCCTTAGTGCTGGAATTAAAGGCAAGTGAGAACAGGAGAATTCTGGGAAGAAGAACGCCCGTTCCTCTGCAGTCCTGCTGAAAATGTGGGCAAAGGGAATCTTTACTCCCTGTTGGTGAGGACAGAAACAAGGCCAGCCATTGTAAAGGCCAGCATAGAGGTGCTTCAGAAAACTAAAACTAGATCTACTTATGACCCGGCGGTACCAAAGGACTCTGAGAAGCACACCACAGAGACACCTGCACATTAGTGTCACCTGCAGCACCGTGGACAAGTTATGGAGCCAACCCAGGTATCCAGCAACAGAGGAACGGATGCAGAAAACATGGTGCGTACACATGATGAAATCTTGGCATCTGTAAAGAAAACTGACACTGTCTTGTTTGTGGGGGAATGGATGCATCAGAAACACAATGGACATTTTTTCTCGTGTGGTTCCTGAATCTTATCTAGATATATAGAATGGCATGCTATAGGGTTACAGAGAGGACCAATGGTGAGCAAGAAGGAAGGGAGAAAAGGCAATAGGGGGAGCAATGCATATTGCCAACACACAGTATTTACTTGTATGAAAATGTCCTCATGTAACACAGTACTTGTACAATGAATATATATATATATATAAAGACTTTTAAAAAGAACTATTCTTCATTTGTTCTCACTATTGAATACAAAAATTTGAAAATGTAGACTATTACTCTGGTGTCATAAAAAGTTCTTATCAAATTCCACCTCCTCCGCATAGGCTTCTCCCGGCAATTACAAGCAGTAGGACAGCTTCCAACCCTAAAAGCGGCCATATGAAAATTATATAATGTATATACAAACTGATAGCCTGGCATTGGTAGCTCACATCTATAATCCCAGAACTTGAGACGCTACAGTAGGTGGATTCTCTTTAGTCCAAGGTCATCCTGGACTACATAGTGCCTTCCAGTCCAGCTGAGTCTACAGAGGGAAATCCTGCCTCAAGTACATAAAAAGCTCAGTGTATGGATACATGCCTATAGTCCTATCACTCAGGACATGGCGACAAGGAGAATCAGGAGTTTATGTTACCCTCAACTACATAGGAAGCTTGAGGCTAGCCTCGACTGTATAAAACCTTGTCTCGACTTTTTTCATCTCACTTGAGGCATCTTTAATACTACAAACTCAGGGACTGCCTATGTCTTCATATTTACCTAGATACATGCTTGATTTTCAAATACTAGGATTTATTTTTGATGACAACGTAAGACTTGATATATTCAAATGAATATCTAGGAAAATCACTGTCCCACAGACCCGCTCATACATTTGTGTATGTGTTTGTGTGTCATATACATTCATGTATATAATATAATTCACATGTGAGGAATAAGGGTTAGAGGTACTTCCTTTGCAGTTAGTTCACAAGCCACACAAGAACTGATATTGGCCACAGAACATTGCTACAAAATGTCTCAGCCAGTGCTTATCTGGCGTATGAGATCAGGAGAAAAAAAACAAGAGAGAGTAAGACAACAATTGCAGAGAAACCAATCTTTATGCAGGAAAAAAAAAAGAAAAGACGAGAAGCAGTGGATAACAGCCTTCTGGTGGTCTTGTTAATGTGGGCCTGGAACTCTGAATCATGCAGAGCGCTAGATTGGGGGGTGAGCATGTGTGTGCCCTATGGAGGTTGTATGAAAGTCAGCCAGAGCCTCATCTTCCCATGCGGGGCTGCACAGGTGATGGGTGAACCTGAGAGATCAGTGAGGAACTACACAGGCAGTTTTGTTAAACGTGTAGCCACATAGAACAAAAGATTCGGGGGGGAATGAGAGTAAGTGTTGACCGTGGGGCTGTGGAAATGGATGCTAATTTAATTAACCACTCCTATTAGTTGCTTTTCTGTTGCTGTGATAAAATACCCTAACGAAAAGCAAGCTGGAGGGGGGAGGTTATTTGACTTCCACTGTCCAGGGCTACACTGTAATATAGAGATAGTAGGGAAGACACAGGGAAGGAGCAAGAGGCCATCCTGGCAGACAGGAAACCAAATGATCACACTTCATCTGTACACAGGAAGGAGAGAGAGAGAGAGAGAGAGAGAGAGAGAGAGAGAGAGAGAGAGAGAGAGAGAATGAGGCCAGGCAATAAAACCTCAAACTCTGTCTCCAGCGATACACTTCTCCCAGCAAGACCCTATCTCCATAATCATCCCAAATAATGCCATCATCCGCTTGCCAACCTTACAGAACTCTCTGATTACTAACCTGTGTCCATGTGATTTATTAAAAATGTATGAAACTGAAGAAATTGCATCCACAAAGCATCTATGGTGGTATCCATCACACCTCATCTTCCCATGGGCCACACCACTATGTAGGAAACGGTCCCTGAAGCTCATTGACAGGGCCTCGCCCAACCCTTCTACACTTTTAGGGTAACCCCTACCAGTTCTTGGATGTTGGGAGCAGTAAGACCCCAGATCCTGAATTTCTTGTAATCCCCTGGGCATTCATTTCTGAATTCTGTGTAAGATCAGACAACCCATGAGAATGCAGCATATGGTCACTTAGCAGAAGCAGGATCAGCTGGGCTGCTAGGGAAGCCAAAGAGGTGCATGAGAGAGAAGGTGTCTTCCATGCACTCAGCTGACAAGAATGAATGTGCCACGGGGGTATGGCAGCTGGGGTATGTTATTTAGGGGACTGCTGAAGGAGCAGTATATAATCTATATAATCTTCCCCTGAACACAATAAAGGGGGCATTCTTGGGGAATTCAAGGATGACCAGTGTCTCTGTCTCTGTCTCTCTGTCTGTGTCTCTCTGTCTGTGTGTCTGTGTATTTTAACCTACAGCCCCCTTGCCCGAAGCTCGCGAACTGGGCACCAGTGCACAGAGCGCAGACATGGGGGCGCCGTGTGCGGCATTTGGAGGTCCCAGTCGAGATATCGGGAACTATGGAACGCTGAGAGTTCGCCCTCAGAAGGTGAGGGTGGATTGGGGTATATGTGTTAATCCTGATGGCATCTGGAGGTCTCCACCGACATAGCGGGCCCTTAAATTCTTAGACTAACAACAACTGACTTCAGAAGCCTCATGGTATTTTGATATTTCAGCTAAGTATAGAATTAAAAAATGGAGACTCCAATAAAAGGTTAAAAAACAGTAAGCAAAATTTTAAAATAGTAGTAAAAGCTCACTGAGTCCTCCGTATTCAAGGCATGTGATAAGAACCTATCACTAAGCCAGGATTTTGTTTTATTCTTATTGTGCATAAGAGGCCACAGAGAGGCCAGGACAATAGAGCTGTGCCCCCATTTCAGGAGGGCACAGCTCAGGTTAGCCCCTGCAGAGCCCTCTGTCAGCATGGTAGCGTTTGAGTTTGGGATAATGAGCAGGAAAACGCTGCCCACTGGCACACTTGTTCCTGGGTGACTATGATGGGAACGCTACTAACTCACCTGAGACGCTCATTCCTTATGAGCTTTGCAGATTGTTGATACAACAGAGAACAGACAAATTTAACTGGGAATTTGGGACTTTCATTTAGGAAGGAGTGAAATCAAGAAGTCTAAGGCAAGCTATTTTCAGATGAGCTTACTTGCTGCCTTCTGAATGTTCTGTCCATATATGGAGTCTCGGTTGAATGTCGTGGGTTTTTTTTTTAAAGTAATGTAGTGTGTCTGAGCCCATCAAGTCCGCTGAAACAAAAGACCATAAACTGGGTGACCTCTACACAGCAGAAATTACCTGCTCACGAAGCTCTGGAGCTGGAAGTCTGGGCTCAGGCTGCTGGCAGGGTGGGGTTTTTTAGAGGCTACAGTCGCTGGAGGTAAGAGGGTGAAGCAAGCAACCCCTTCCCCCAAGGGCCCCACTCTCATGTGAGACCACCCAAAGCCTCATCTTCTAATATGATCATCTTAGGGGGCAAGATTTCCATGTATTAATATCTGGGTTACATTATACATTCACCCTACAGCAGAAAAGTGAACATTGCCCCAATGGACTATGAAGTTTACAAGGCTGATAACCCGAAGGTAGCTGAGAGGCATGCACAGCAAATGAACCTAACTATTTTGAATGTCAATTTGGCAAAGGTTCTCAATTTTCAAAATGTGCCTATAACCTGAGGCTTGGTAATTTTGCTTCTAGAAATTTGTCCCACAGATACATTTCATACAACTGGGCAAACATAATGTATAGGGGTGCCTAGTGTGTTTTGCGCTCTCTTTAGTGCTGTATTGATTTATTTTGTTATGGGGAAAAACATCAAACAGGCCAAGCCTGGTTGTGCAGGCCTATAATCCTGTACTCTGGAGACTGGGGCTGGGGGCCCTAAGTGTGAGGCTAGCCTGAGCTACGTAATAAGAACCTGGGTCAAAGCAAAACAAACAAAAGCAAAATAACTTAAAGGCTCATGAACAAAACAATGATTAAACTATATCTATTCAATAGAATTGTGTAAAGTGAGGTATATCTGTGTGATTTTGTTAAAAAAGGCCATTA
This sequence comes from Microtus pennsylvanicus, assembly GCF_037038515.1. Lineage (NCBI taxonomy): Eukaryota > Metazoa > Chordata > Mammalia > Rodentia > Cricetidae > Microtus > Microtus pennsylvanicus. The sequence continues at coordinate 26,761,977 of NC_134587.1, forward strand.
TGTTTTTTATATGTAAATTTGTTAGTGCCTCCTTTAGAAATGTCTGGAATTTAACATTAACTGCCTTTGAGAAAGTTCATACTTCATTTTTTTTTTTGTAATTTCGTACTATCTTTTTACTTTGTTAAATAAGTTCCTAAATTTTGGGGTTTTTTTTTAATAGACAAAGAGTAGCCCTATTTGGACTGGAACTCATAGATTTACTATATTTCTCTCTCTAGTATATATTGAATAAGCAAGCTGTGTTTCCAGTCTACGGTCACCAAGTGAGTGATCTCACATTACACAGATATCCCTTGCTCAAATGGGAGGCGGTGGTGGGAAGGAGGCAGAAATGTTTAACAAATAAATAAATTAAAAAGATTCATGAGTCCACATGAGATGAGCTAGTGTACTTAGTTAAGATGACAAAGAGAGATTAAATATCATTTTCTGTCACACAAATCATGCAGCAAAGATGGAGAAGTAAAGATCCTCAGAGCATTAGATGGCTCTGTAATATTCCACTCAAAAAGCTGCTGCAGTAAGATTGGTGTCAATGAGGAGACCTCTGGGGTGGAAGCCTCGGATCAGAAGCAGCCCAGAGACAAATACATTCTTGTTCTATTTGCATTTACAACTATGCGCTTTGTATGAGGAGAGACAGAACTCTTGGTAGCCCAAAACAGTAGATTACGATCAAAGGCAGAATAAGAATGAGGGACACAGCAAGCTTTAAGAAAGTTAAGTGGGATTTTGTTGTTTTGATCTATTTCTGATTTGGGGCTTTGTTGTTTGTTTTTGAGACATGGTCTCACATAGTCTAGGCTAGCCCTTGATCTCCTTCCCGAGTGTTTAGATGGAAGGCTTGGGCCTCCCACCATGGCCAGCTGTTAGATGATTCTGTACAAAGGAAATGTCTTACACTGTGAACTGCCCAGCAGGACATCGTTTTCTCCTGCTGTAGTAGTAATTTCCTGACTTCCAATGGACCTGTGTTTGCCATTCATAATGGCCAACCTATGGGGCCAGCATCCACGCTTTGCTTCCAGAAGATGGGGAGTCAATAAGAAATGTGGCGCACGCCGTTAATCCCAGCACTCGGGAGGCAGAGGCAGGTGGATCTCTGTGAGTTCAAGACCAGCCTGGTCTACAGAGCTAGTTCCAGGACAGGTTCCAAAGCTGCAGAGAAACCCTGTCTCGAAAAACCAAAAAAAAAAAAAAAAAAAGAAATCAGAAACTCGATTACCGCGGAGAGGGGAAGCTGGTAACCCCAGCAGCTGGGCAACCAGGAGAAGGAGAAATTGAACACCACTGGCCATGCCCCCTGCCTTAGAACCAGGAAATCAATGAGGTCAAACTCTGATTACACTTGGGGATATGTCATCTAGGGTTACAACCAAGTATTGTCACCTATAATTGCATTGCATTAAAAAAAAAAAAAGCCTTGTTTCTGTCAGCCTGATGATTCCTGGACGGTGTTCCTCAGGTTCTCACACAGCCACACCGGTGAGAGCATGAGCTGTCCTTCCGAAGTGAACAGTCCGAAAGAATCCTATGGATATCTGTGAAGATGAGGTGGTGTAAAGCCAGAAACAGAAGCGTCATGGCCTCCAAGTCCCTCTTAGTTCCTAGTCTAAACCATTTTGTACAAGTGGGACTTTGAACACGGCTTCAGAAAATGGTGAGTTAAGCCTGAACTTGACTATCAGATTGGCGGTTAGGTAAAATTCCGTGGCATTTGGATAGTTCTAAGCTAGCAATTTGTTACCCTTTCTCCTTTAGCGGAATTGACAAAACAGGTGGTCTGCACATCACCCAGTATATTTAGCTTCTGAAATTTGAGCAACGCGAGATCTGATTGGCCGCTCCCGCCACATGATAAGTTGGGAGCGCAGGCACCGGGGTGGCTTTTGCCTGGGCTTCTCAGGAGGGGAGAGCTGGGAGAGGATTTGCTGCTGGCCAAGGGTTAATTCGCGTAGCTCGAAGGTAAGGCCTTTTTTTTTTTTTTTGTCTTCTTCTGGAATGTTCTCCTGAGACTATGTTCCATGACTCTCCTTGAATTATTTTCCAAAGTTTTGAGTACCTAACTGGGGGAAACAGTGACGAGACATGGCTAGGAAGACCCCGTTAGTTCTCTCTGACACGGCGCGTGTGGATTAGCAGACTCGTTTCGGCCCTCACCAGTTATTGCTGGACCGAGTTGGTCGAACACCAACTTTCTTTTTCATTTTTGTTGTAAGTATATTCCGATGAAGAAGGCTCTCTATGGTCAGTGTTCCTATATTTATCTCACCCTACAGAGTTTCCTTCGCCTCAGAAGGACCAGCCGTTTCGCTAGCTTAACAAAACCAGCCACCCCGGGTGTTGGTTTACAGTCAAGCGTCTCTAGGAGAGGGACAGCTGCTCTCAGACATCACCCGGCTTGTACGGAGCGGCCACTGCCTGGCGTCAGGCCCAAGGGCCTTCAGCCTTTCCCTAGTTCCTGAATTAGAAATGTAGGCCAGAGACTGGCAAGATTGCGTGCACCTCAACCAATGCGGGTTTTGTTTTGTTTTTTTATTTTCAGGCTTGCACACGAGCTACAGAAAGGAAAAAAAAATATCCACGGAAACCAATGATTTTCCGAAGAAAATAACCCCATTGCCGTGAGGTTTCTACTTTTATTTTTAAAATTATAGGCAGATTTATTCTACATGTTCTAATAATATATGCTGCACACAGCATTCTAGATGGAGGCAGAATACTAAGTTAGCCTTCCTAGAATTTGGAGTTTATGAGGCAAAATTCCAACTATTTGAAAGCCACACTAACGCTCCTTTTGCACAAAAAAAAAAATTGCTTGAAAATATTTTTTTTTTTTTTGGTCATTTCAGTTCCATCTCTGGGGTCCATACTGCCTCGCTTCCTTTTTTTTTTTTTTTTTTTTTTTGGTTTTTCGAGACAGGGTTTCTCTGTAGCTTTGGTGCCTGTCCTGGAACTAGCTATTGTAGACCAGGCTGGCCTCGAACTCCCAGAGATCCACCTGCCTCTGCCTCCCGAGTGCTGGGATTAAAGGCGTGCGCCACCACCGCCCGGCCTCTCGCTTCCTTTTAAAACTTAAACTGAGTAAACTCTGTACGGGTAGCGGTGCTCAGCCTATCACTGAGGGAGTTAGGGAGGGGGAGGCTGAGGCTCCTGTTGGTAGCCTGTTTAAATGCTCCTTAGCACACAAAAGTATATAACTGTGTGGGCTGGCTTGTTTTACAATTCTTTTATGGCGTTGTAAGAAAATGCTAATATACTTTCATTTGTATGGAATATGGGCAGTTTGTAGGTGCCGCTACTACTCTGGAAAAATGGCGGACGAGGAGGAATACGAGGAGGTGATAGAGGTAAGGAAGGCCGCTCGGCAGCAATGTGTGTACGTGACAGCCACAGCCAGTGGGCAAATGTTATAAAAAAAATCATCTATTGTAACTTCCCAAAGAGTCACTGTTAAAAGGCAAGAAAGGTGTATTTTTTGTTCCATTTGACAGTAAGGTTGTGAGACCGAGAAGGGAAGGAAATGCCACTATTTCCCAGTTTTACTTTTTCTTAAACGCTCAAAAAACCTTCACAAACAGCGACAGACAAATGGAAGCCAGGGTATGGGTGCGGGTCGGTTTTGCCTTCTAAAACCGATGGATTTCCAACCTCCAAGGCTGGTGATCACAGGGCATTCTTCCCAGCATCTGTACCAGGAGATAGGGAATGGGCAACTTCTGCTTCCAGTCGACTGGCATAGGGGAGTGTGCTATACACAGGAACAGCTATCTATGAGCCAGGCGCGTGTGCACATATGTGTGTATGCGTGCGTGTGCGCCCACGATCATAAATACCATAATACATGTGTGGATTCATGAAGGTCACAGCTACAGCTAGAGCATCTTTCCCCTTGACGCCATCATATTTAAGCAAACAGACAAGACTAGCTTTTGAATCCTGCCTGAGCACTAAGACCACAGCAGCTATCTTGAAAACATCCCCCCCCAGTTGTTGGTGGCCACCTGGCGGTTTTACAGAATAATTGCGTGTTCCACACTAGAATCTCATTGCTGTAATCAGTTATTACTTTTCCTTATCTGCTCTTGCCCTCAGCGTTATGTTCGAGGCCAGAAACCCAAAGGCTTGCAGCTAATCTGCGCGAAAACGTTGCTAAGAAACTGAGTCTGCCTAGAAAGTTCCAGTTAACAGCCATCTCAATGGCTGAAAATCAGTGTTCATTTTTAATGACTGCCCCCAACAAAACGTGGGATGGAGATGCCAAAATTTACCCTTGCTAATCGGTCTTTATGTAGGCAAAGAAAACTTTTTGTTCTATAAATAAAATTACCTGGGACATATAAAAACCAGAATGTATCTGACAGATGTAGTATACTTGTATACTGATGGCTAATCCTCTCATAGATAAGTTCATCACTCATGCACATTTTAATGTAGGTTCCTAAAAGTCAGAACTAGCCTATTAAACACACTATAAATTAAGTTATAATTATGATTAATTTCTTTCCTACTGTGATAACGAAAGGAACCCTTTCGAGGCCTCCAGCTGAACTACGCCTTGCTTTTCTTAAGTGTTTGTGTGACCTTGGCCCTCGTGCCTAGCATCAGCCTTGCTTGAGGCAACCAGTCTCACAAAGGGAAGGGGCTGTTTCAGGCATTTCCATCCTTGCCATTCTGTTCCCATTACTACTGCTGGTCTGACCAGCAGGTGCCTTTCGGGGAATGTTGAACCGTTGTCTCTTTGGTTTCAGAAAAAGATCACAAAAATGGGGGAGTGGCAGATTCAAGAGAAGTGTCCCGGAAACAATAGCCAGCCTCAAATATGTATCTCTTAGGGGTCTTGGCTACCTGAAATAACATTTTGCTGGCTCTGTCTATACAGACTGAAACGTAGAAGGAGAAAGGAGTCCAATTAGCAGCATAACTCTTAGAAATAAGATTTAACGTTCAAGTTAATGCTAAGTCCCTGAACAATGTTGCTTTTTTTTTTTTTTGTGAGCTTCTTTCCAAGATTGATTTCCCAATGGTGAGATCCACTAAAGGCGAAACTGCGCTGCTCACAAAAGCTGCTTCTGCTGGCATGCTAGGAAAATCTAAAATTGATGGGAGTCATTTATTGTAGTTTAATATTTCTTTGTAGGCTACTCAAGGTCTGTGTGACCAGGGGAATGGCTCCATTTGCCCTCAGTGCCAAACAATATCTCTTAAAGTGTATAAATGGCCTTTGTCCTGTGGTGCAGTCACAGGGGTAAAAGAGCTCTCCTCTGTCCTGCTTATTGCTATACATAAAAATATGTACACGCAAAAATTACATTTTCCATGGAAGTAAGTACAAGCTTAGGAGACATTAGGTGAGCTTTATATAGCTATAACCTTGGTGACTAGGTAGATGCCCTGTGGCAATGAGAGCCTGCCGAACTAGGGACAAAAGGAAGTAGGGCACTGAGGAAAATTTTGCATCCTTGTACCCATCCCTACCCACAATGCTTCAGTGTCAGCGTAAAAGAAAAGAAGCATGAAGTTCCATGCTTTTTCTCGACTTGAGAAAACTGAGCCAGCTGCTTCCATTTCATCCCTCTCTTGTGTGCGCTGACCTGCAGGAGCCGTTCCTGCTTTTTGCCCAGCAGAGCTGGGTGAGCCTCGGGCCGGATTCCACTCTCCTTAGGCACCAGAGACAAAATGTCAGCCAGTTCCTCTCTATTTATTGCTCGTGATGTCAGGGAATGAAACTAGAGTGGGTTTCAGAACCAGGCTGCAGGCCCAGTAGCAAACTCACAGCCCTGTATTCTCTGAGGAGTCTCTTCTCTCCCCTTCCTTCCCACAACCTTCTCCAGTGGTCACCTTAGCGCCCCTCCTTCCTTCCCACAGAGAGGCCACCCCAGCTTGGCTAGTGAAGTCATCTGTTGTTCAGTGGGCGCAGGAAGACAATGGTGAACCGGATGCAGGCTATACTTTATTGAAAAGGGGTGGCCATCACTCCACAGGACTCTAGTAGTCCGGGGAAGACGGGAATAACGGAGACGCAACTATTAATACAATTTGCTCCCGGGAGGCTTCTGTTTTGTTTTTATAATTAGTGGACAGTGAGTCCTAGCATAGTTTCTCTTTGCACACATAGCGTCCACAGAATATTACTGTGCCCTTTTCTTAAGTAGATTCTCTCAAATATTGTGGCTGTTTTTGTCTACGAAGTAGAGCCACCCGGGAAGAGGGGAACCACAGTTGAGGAATTGCCCTGTCAGATTGTTTGGTAGGAAAGTCTGCAGGGCATTCTTTTGATTAATGCTTGATATGGAAGGGCCTAGTCTACTGTGGGCAGAGCCAGCCCTGGGCAGGTAGTCCTGAGTTGTAGAAGAAAGCGGTCTGAGAGCTACCCAAGAGCACATCAAAGTAGCGTTCCTCCATGGTATATGCCTCTGCTCCTGCTTGACTTCCTGCCCTGATTTCCCTTGAGGGTGGACTGTCTGGGACATGTAAGCCAAATCCATCCTTTTCTCCCTAAACTGCTTTAATGGGCTGGAGAGCTGGCTCAGAGGTTAAAGAGCATTGTCTGCTCTTCCAAAGGTCCTGAGTTCAATTCCCAGCAACCACATGGTGGCTCACAACCATCTGTAATGGGGTCTGGTACCTTCTTCTGGCCTACAGGCATACACACAGACAGACTATTGTATACATAATAAAAAAATAATAAAGCAGTTTTTATTTATTTATTTATTTAATTGTGGTGTTGATTAGGACAACAGAAAGCAGACTAGGACAGAAAGTATAAGGGACAGATGTTTCTTGCCCCTAGGAAAATAGCTGCCAGTGCTTACAGGCTCCTCAGACCGCTCTCCTTGCTGGACACCTTGCACCTTTTTCTTAGACCTGACACGTCCACTTTAGCTTTCCTTGGCCTTCCTAAGTGACAGTGGGCCCCAGAATATGGACAGACCCTCACCCCCTTCCTTCCTGCCTCCTCAGCCCGGGAAGCCAGGGTCAGCAGAGGCAGAGGAGGGCTGACTGTGGGCTGCTCTGCTTGTCGCATTAACCCCCCCTCCTCCCCTGTGCTCTGTCTACAGTACTACACGGAGGAGACAGTTTACGAAGAGGTGCCAGGAGAGGTAAGACTCGGCCCACGTGCACATGGACTGCTTCTCTTTAGAAAAGAGCCTCTTTTTCCTCTCCTACTCTGGGAGCCAGAAAGATGGAGAAAGGGAAGCTCACTTGCCTGCCTGTGCCTGGAAGCTGGTGGTAAAAGAGCAGACCATGCATTTGGCAGGCTAACTCACCGTCTTTATGCTCTGCTTTATGCAAGATGGCAAGGAATGGTTCGCTGCAGCTCACGCAGCAATTTTGTATAGATGGTGCGAATGAAGGGCACATCAGTGGCTGCCTGTCTCCTAGACTGCCACAGGAGGATGCCTTGGACTTCTGATTGGCACAGTCTAGCCATTGAATTGCATGGAATTGTAACTTGTAGGGTAAGGTCGCTGCCACCTTGGGCGCTGCTCCCAAGGCATTGTCCCCCATAACTTAGTGACATGCCACTTTAGGAATCCCAAGAGAAGGCAGTTTTGTAACAATTCCAATTTGGGAATCCCCCAGCCCCATGCTTTATTATCAGTGAAGAGTTGTTTTTCTTTGAGTCTGACAAATACTGGTAAAAGTGGCAAACTCTGCAGCTTGCTCAAGGAGCCTGGGACTGGATAAAAACTTGCATTGGTGGTTTGATTGGCTTCTCACAGTGAGTCACACTTTAGAAATAAGAGGCGGAGTGCCGTCAGTTACAGTGGGACTCGTCAAGTTAACAGTTGCCTTAGCCGGTTTCTCTTCCCCACACCGATGCTAGAATTCTGCCCTTGGGACCGGAGATCTTTGCCTCGAAGGACATGATCTTACACAGGGCATCGGAACTTCTGCTGCTTGTCCTCCTTGTATACCTGCCATGTTTCTAACCTTGGACTACATTCAAACTTTGAGTCTTAGTTTTTCCGTAATAGCCTGCTCTAAGAGACAATTGGAAAGACAAGACTGTGGAGCGGACAATTGTCTACTATGCTGTCACCATTGTTCTGGTCCGCCAGTGTGAGGGGAAATCTAATTCACAGTAGTGAGCTAATCCAAAAGACTAATACTTATAATATTGATATGATTAATTTTTTTTGTCTCGAACTATACAGAATGACTAATGCTATAGAAAATGCAACTGCTCTCTTATTTACTTAAAAGAATATCAAGAATTCAAGCGTTATTTTTAATATTTCACTACTCATTCACATTTGCTTTTTCTTGATCTAGACAACTTGAAAAGATTCCTATTGTTTTGTTTTATTTTAATGGTGCTGGTGGTGGAACATAGGGCCTTGTACATGCTAAGCAAGTGGTCTACTGTAGAGCTACAGCCAAACTCACTTAAGAAAACACGATTAAGATGATTTTATTTGTAATTTTTATGCAGTCCTGAGGTATTTGACTAGCTCACTGAAAATACAGTTTACAGGTGATGTCACAATCTATCCAGGCTGACGTCTGTTAAATGTCTTTGAATGGATGTATGGACATTGTGTGCAGCTTCATGCTTTGGCTGGCTTTGTGACTGGAAAAACAACACCAGGAAGGTCGATGTGATTGACATTGGAGCAGTATACACCAAGGTCATGGTATTGGTGTTTACTTCATATCCGTGTTTCATTTTCAGACAATCACAGAAGTCTATGAAACTACAACGACCAGAACATCTGACTATGGTCAATCGGAGCCTTCCACCCCAGCGCTGGTGCAGCCGCAACCGGCAAAACCGATGGAGCGGAAGAAGGTCATCCGAAAGAAGGTGGACTCTTCCAAGTTCATGACCCCCTACATTGAACACAGTCAGAAAATGCAGGATCTTTTCAGCTCAGTAAGTATTGAGCACCACCTCCTATGCTGGTTATGTGATGGAGAAGTTACTGATTTTAACCAGCTCTGAGATGCTGGCTGATTTTGTTTTTCAGTCTTGTAGGAAACACAACTCATTTGTCGAAATGTGTCTTTTGTGTGGGACTGTGGAATTTCTGAGTAATTCACCCATGCCATTGCAGCATTGAGACAAATCCTCATTACTGGAAGATATACGGGAGCCTGATTATACAATACTTGCTGCATAGCCCATCCAGAGCAATGAAACCACAAACATAAATATTTTACTTCTTTATTTATTTACTGAAAGTCTGTTCATAGACGCTAAGTCATATAGTGAGATTGTGCCTAAGGGGAACAGTCTCTTAGAGCTACCAGCTGTACAAAAGATTCCTACATGGTGATGGGTGAAAAACTTGTAATTCAAAGACCGAGCTCAGACTAAACTCATCTGAAACCGAGCAACAGAGTGTTTGAGGGTAGCCCAGGGCCACGGATTTTAAGCGCCACTGTACCTTTAATGTTTTAACCTACTGGTGCTCACGGCACGTTTGTTTAGTGGTACAAGGCTTGGGCCTGTGCAAGAGGAGTTTTTAAAACTGCCCAGGTGTTCCCACAGGCACCCCAGCCAGAGAATGACTGAAGAGTCAGCGCTCTCTGTCCCTTACGGTCCCACGACAATGGGACTTACAGCGACTGCCAGAGAGATGCATCTGTTTCAGCGGATCTGAGTCGTCAATTTCCATGGGAGGCTAAGGTCTCTCCGTGAAGCTTGATTATATGTGCTCCGGAGGCATGAGGAGGCGAATGGTTATAGTTCAGGGGGACGCTGCATTGGGTGGGACCAAAACTGTCACCTAACGCTTCTGTGTCTGGTTGACCTCTAAAGATTCAGTGTTGATTGTGTTAACTCCTGGAGACTGTGGAGTAAATTTCTCATTCGAATCCTTGAATGATCTCACATGTAGGATTCTAAACAAGACTTTCTTGCCTCCTGGCTACAGCGTTCAGTAAAGGCAAAATTACCTCATTAATTTATTGCCATATAATCTCATTAATTCAGACATTATGAACCTAGAACTTATGATATTCTGAGTGGACTGTTGGCAAGCCTCCCTCCCCCAGTTTGCCAGTGGTTAGTGTCTGAATCAGCAGTGTAATTCCAATTGTTGGCTGCTCACGAGTACTCTTTCAGGCCTTGCTAATTACAAGTGATGCAGATTCTTACCAAAGCAAGGATCCATGGTATAGCTGGCAGAGGTGATAAATTTGCATTCCATTGTGAAATATTCTAGAGTTCAGGCTTCCCATTAATTCAGCTGGCATCGCAGCTGGGTAACCACTGCAGCTCAGCTGCACGCAGCTTCTGAGCTGAGTAGTTGTGCATTGTATTAGCAATTAAATCTTTTCAGAATTATCTCATTTTCTAGAATAATTGATATCCAGGCTTTTGTTTATGTATGCAACCAAAAAAAAACCCAAGAGAATTATTTTAGGGCATATCCAAGACAATTGTCTGTAACAAGTCCTCAGGATCCTAGCATGATTGGGGGGACAATTAACAGATCTATTTTAGGTTTTGCTGAAAGGATGTGGGGTAGAATGAAAGATGTCACAACTGATAATTGTGAGGATTTGGAGGATTTAAGGAAAAATCAGATGGGGAAATGTGTGTGTTGCCTGAACTCTCTGCTGTTGTCTGGTCACGTTCCAGACTAATATCTGGTATCCTTTTCAGAATAAATACAAAGAGAACTATGAGAAAGCAAAGGGACAGCCATATGCTATCACAAGTGATACTCCAGAACTTCGCAGAATCAAGAAAGTACAGGATCAACTCAGTGAGGTAGGCTGCATCCCTAAAGTAGAAGAGGGAGGTATTGTGGAAGTATGCCTAGCTCTGGGGTCCTGGGGCTCTAAGCATCATGGGAATGAGGAGTCAGATTACTCTGAGCAAGTCCAGACATCTACAGACGGTGTTAATCATGAACTGTATTTGTTGCAAATGAACCCAGAGAGACTTTGAAAAGCTTGGCTTAACAATCAAAGAGGGGACTATTTGTGTTCCGACTCATGGAGGTCCTCCACATAGAATACAGCAAGGCGGAGAAACCTCAAGCTGGAAATTCAGCCAGCTGTGCAGACAAGTAGTCCACACAGGTGCCCTGTGGATCCTCCTAGCTAAAGTGCCTTGAGATGCAGAAATACAGCCATTGGGTTACAACAGGCTTAGATACGTGTCCACGATTGTCAGGACTTTCAGACATGTGTTGTTTCTGCAGGTTAAGTATCGAATGGATGGAGATGTTGCAAAAACTATCTGTCACGTGGACGAAAAAGCAAAAGACATTGAACATGCAAAGAAAGTGTCGCAGCAAGTCAGCAAGGTGAGGCCACGTTGTGGGCGGTGCTGGGGTGTTCAACAGCGTGCGCAGCCCGCTTTATTGTGTCTTAGAGGTGGATTGAGGGCCACGCTGCCACTCACAGAGGACTGAAGCGGCCTATAGATGGCTGGGGTGGAGTGAAAAGTTCTTGACCTGCCTGCCTGAAGAGACACTTGCTACCCTAAAGGCAGTTGGTGGTGGGGTGCGGGGGACGGAACTGCAAAGCGTGCAGTCCTGATGTCTTATTTTTTGAGGAATTTAGAATATGGAATTTTTATGAAAATATTCCAAATTTCACATGTGGTCAGCTAATTAATAGATGTCATGTAAGACAAAAGAAAATTGAATTCATTGACTGCTTGCAACCTTTGAAAGAAATCAATTGAAAATCGGAATCCTAAAGTATTTTTCAAATTTAAGTTTCTGGGTTTTTTTGTTTTGTTTTTATTGGTTGGTTTGTTTGTTGCGAAAGCTTCCTAATGCTGACAAGGTGTCCTGGCATGTTGGCGTGGTCAGCATTTTCCTGGTAGCCTTCAGCAGCTTTTGCGTGAGGCCACACCTTCACTGTTCCACCTGCTCTCTAAATCCTCTTACCTGGGATAACAGGTCAAGCCATGGTCCATCTGTTTTTCTCTCCAGGTTTTATACAAGCAGAACTGGGAAGACACCAAGGATAAGTACCTGCTTCCCCCTGATGCCCCTGAACTTGTCCAAGCCATTAAGAACACAGCCATGTTCAGTAAGGTGAGGTCTAGCTCTTTCCAATGTCCAACCGCACACTTCGAGCCGCACTGCTGAACTCTTGACAACTTGGGACAGTTTCTCGGTGTTTGGGGGAACAGCCTTGGGGCTTGTACAGGGCTAGAACTTGGCAGGGAGGACCCTCAGGTCCTGTTGAGGGAGACTCTTGGGCAGACTGGCTGAAAGTACCTGGAGAATTGGAGCAACCCCGTGGGTGAGAGCATAACATGGAGAGAATTAAGACACCAGAGAACTGATGAGGAAATTGATAAAGCATCATTTAAAAAAAAAAAAGTCAGTCATGCTTTGGATGCCCCCGGCTGTCACTCTAATTAGAAGTTTGTTTTATGACAGAAGTTGGGGAAAATATTTTCTGTTCCTTTGGTAGAAGACAGGTAAAGTCACAGACAGAAGACAATGTCTAAAAATAAGATTTTTTTTCAGAAGTAAAACAAGCTACTAACAAAAATATCATAAATTGTATGGAAAGGAAAAAGCTATTTAGGAATGTCATTGATGTTGGTTTGCACCTTGTCCTTGGTGCCTTATGTCATCATAAAAGCTCAGATTATGTATTTTCTGTGAGTATAGTTTGTTTTTTCATTGTGTTTTTTTTTTACCCTTTTCTGATTTAGAAACTGTACACTGAAGACTGGGAAGCAGACAAAGGGTTGTTTTATCCCTATAATGACAGTCCGGAACTGAGGAGGGTCGCCCAGGCCCAGAAGGCGCTCAGTGACGTAAGTGATACACACTTGGTACCATCTGAATGTAGAGTCGGGGAAAGCCTGAGCCAGGTCCATAGGTCCTTGAAAAAAGATCCAGTATCCAGTATTATTACAGAGGACTTCATTCAGAACCAAAACTTATTATATGTGTTTCTATTAGCACATTATATTAGACATAATTTAGCCCGATTCCTTTATGTGAGAAACCTACATTCTCATCGGTAGTAGCAGAATCTGGACTTAAATCCCAAGACTAACATTCTTCCCACCAAACCATGTGTCATTTTCCCTCTTGGCTCTGCTAAAGTTGTGTTGTGCCACTAGAGTGTCATTTCTTACAAAAAAATAAAAAAATGAAAGCACAACAACCATTGGGATCACATCCCTCCCTCTGCAAATTTACTAAGCAAATGCTGTCCTGTGGTGGACTCTGTCCCACCATCCGAGTCAAGCCTGAACGGGATGTTTCTCTCCTCCCCTTGGGGACTCTGGAAACCTGAGAGAGTCTGTTGGGTGGTCCCTTGAGAAGAGGCTAAGTCATAAATAACTATTTATTGGAAGTTTGCTGTATATGAATATCTAGCAGGCTATGAAAGTTTCATCTTTTCCCTTGAAAGTCTATTATCATGCTGGCAGGAGGAAAGCATTATATGTCAAACAAAGATAGAAAGGGACCAGAATGACCTAGTCATTGCAGTGAGGAAGCACACATAAAAGAAATGACAGGGAGCTGGGTAATGACGAAAAAACGCATTTTGGGTGCAGAACCTCTCTGATCAAGAGGAAAGAGTGACATGAGTCTGGGGTGCTAATGAACAAGGACAGTGGGGGCCTCATTGGCAGGGTGCTTATTAAATCGCTAGAGCAGGACCTTAACCCAGCATGACATAAGAGTTTGGGCAACAAGTCAGCACAAGATGCAAATGAGGAAAACAATGGGACAAAGGTAGAATCTGGAGAAACTCAGGACGATGGATTGGATGCAGGAAACGTTAGAAATTGTGAGTACTCGCAGTGTCTGACTTAGCAGTGGAGAAGGAGCAAAGGAAAAGAAATGAATCCCATGATAGTAACAGTAAGTGTTGGCGACACTGCATACTGGAGACAAAAGAGAGAATGGAGGGATGGGGTTTATTACCACACACAGGTGGTCTGGGGGCTCAAACAGCTAGGTATTGTGGAGAAAGAAAACGGACTTGTAATATTAGGGAAAGCGTTTGGACCAGAACATTCCATGGATAAAGTAAAGATTGAGGGTGTGAGATCCTCATGGTGGTGAGATCAGGATAAGCACTTAATGTTTAAAAGTCATCAGAATAAATGTGATAGCTGAAGACAAGAAATGACAGAAGTGTGGAAGAGCATATAGTCAAGGTCAGAGTCCTGGAGGACATTCAGGACACCTGGAAGAAGCCAGCACAAGATGAGGGCACAGAGAAGCTGAAGGGGAATCTGGAAATGCCATGTCATGTAGGCCTAGAGAGAGGTGTCCAAGAAGATGCTCTCTGAACACCTTCCTTTACCCATGAAATAAAATTTAAGAATTGCCTTTAAGATATTGCAGAAATACACACAGGAAAGAACTCACAACAATGAAGTAAAATCTCCACTCTTAACTCTGCAATGCTTGGCAGTTGGGACATAGCTTTTATTTTTGTTGCTGACCAAGTATCACATTACTAGTGTGGCTATTAATACTATTGTTAGCAACATGAGTTTTACAGTCCCTAGCTCAGACACCAGAGCAAGCTGTTGTCCATGGAACATACCACTGTGTGGGCACATAGCCTTCAAGCCAGAGGCTTAGGTTACAGTCACTCATTTTCTCTGTACCTTATTCCTGCATCTCTCTAAATACTATTTACTATGTTTTCCTGTTATCTAAATACAGAGAAAACAGTTTTGAAGACTAAGAATATCTTTAGACTGATCGGGAGTGCAGAAGTCTAAGTAGACTCTGAGCATGGGTCCTGAAATACGAGGACTTGGCGATCTGATTTCTCAGACAGTTTTTGACAGGCTGTCATTCTTACTAAGCGTTTCTTCTATTTGAATACAACTTTCTCCCTAAGGACTTTCCCTAAGTCATGGAAAATTCCACCTGCCCTTTGCCTAAAATAAGGCTTTTATGTACTTAAATTAAACATGGGAATTCATATATATTGTGTGATTTAAAAAAACTTTTATAACCCAGTTAATTTGATTTTCGTGAAAGCTTTTATTACAGATACTAGGTCGATGTTATTAAAAGACATACTTAGGCCTAGTTAAGTATAACATGATTGTGGTCTTGAAGAATTCCTTTTTATTATAAATAAAAATGCTGTCATGTTGAATGAGAGGTATTTTGTGACAGACGAGTTGGGACTTCTGCTGGAGTCAGTGACTGACCCCTCCCTCTAGTTAGAAGATTCAGGAAGACAAGGAGAAAGGAAAGAATGGATGAAGCGGTCCATGATTCATGCATACCAGACTTTTAAGATGATAGAAGCTTTTATAGGCTGGGAAGGAAGGAGGTATAAAGGGGGAGAGATTGAAGCTGTGACACATAGTAGCAACAATGGATGGAGCTTGGTACAAAAGGCAAGTGAGGGAATGGCAGAGAGTGCAGGAGCCTTGCCCTATGAGAGCTGCTTGTCCTTGGTGTCAGAACCACAGGGACAGAGATAAGCTTGAACTGTAAAGCCTTCTCCTTTCTCCACAAAATAGAAAATCAGAGTAGCATAGAGTTTATTGAGGACCTACGGAAGTGCTGGGTTGAGACCTGCTTCCAGGAATCTGAACACGTCATGAGATATTCAAATTTCACTGAAGACAGAGTGGTGATTGTACATCATAAAGTCATAGAATGTTAGACACACAGCCCCAGGCAAGTCACAGTTCACAGAGAAGAAAACTGGGCAGATGACCTATAGGGTTCAAGTTAGGTGTTGTGGCTTCAAGATTTACTCCCATAAACTTTGCTCATATGTCCTTCTTAACCCCACTGACAATGTTAGCACTGTCCCATCAGTAATTGTGTGTAATTTTCCTCTGAACCAGTCAGCACCCTGGGCAAAGAATACATACATACACACACACACACACACACACATATGTATATAGTTGTAGTTATAGTTATAGTTAGGTTGGTCCAAAAATGGAGGCTGTTAAGTAGGCATGTGGTTAAGGGTTGAGGATGCCAGTGAAAGGAAGACTTGCCCTTACCAAGGATGGCACGAAGACAGATGCAAAGAAATAGGTCTAGGACCAAGAATCCTTGAGAGAAGAGAAGACAAACAGAAGTGAATGGCATGCAAACCAGTCATGGCTAGATGGTGCACGACAATTAAAGACTGAGAGAACAGATATTGGCCTTGTTTAAAATGCCAACAACTGCAGAGAACATGAAAAGGGGGGTTCCTTTTCAAATGCTGGACATCCCTGCCTTTTATTTTTAACAGATCGCCTACAAAAAAGGACTCACTGAACAGCAAACTCAGTTCACGTCTCTGCCTGATCCTCCTGATGTAGAATTTGCCAAGAAAGTAACCAACCAAGTAAGCAAGGTACGCACTTAGAGGTGATCCTGTCTCTCTTGGAAACCTACTCAGCTTTTTTCAGCCGTTTGGGAGAGAAACCGATGGTGAGCTTGAAGAAGAATGGCAAGCACTAGAGGTATTTTTGCATGTGCCCCCCCCCCAAAAAACAGGACATGCACCATCAGCATCAATGATGTCAGTGGTCAGCCAACTTGATGACTCAGTGAGTTTAAATGTCACAGTCAGTTCTTGATAAGACAGCGTATGGCTTACTGCCACTTGACATTTTAATTTCTGAGACAGAATCGTAGGTCACGGCCTAACTCCACTTCCTTCTGTGGAGGCTGTGGTTTAACTCGTGCGGCGGGGAGAGACACTGTGCCGTTTCTGCCCTCACACTCTGAGATATGAACTCACGAGACTGTGCGAGTGTGCTCTCAGACACAGCTCGGTGGGCGCTGGTGGGGCCAGCAACTCAGAGATCTGGAGCCCTAACAAGCTGCTTATTTTGCCTATATTTAGCCAAACAGAGTAGTCCAGGAGGGCGCAGCTGTGGCAAGGAATGTGGAGAGACAAGTGTTCGGCTGTTATATAGGCCGGGCTAAGTCCTGTGGCAAATTGGTCCAGTAAGGATGCGTTCTCTGGGACCTGGCTGCTTTTTCCCCCCTTCTGAAAGTTGACACTCAGTTTGGTCTTCTGCTTTCTGGTTTTTGCTAAACTTCAGGGTTCTTTTTTTTTTCTTTTTCTTTTTTCTTTTTTTTGGTTTTTCGAGACAGGGTTTCTCTGTAGCTTTTGGTGCCTGTCCCAGAACTAGCTCTTGTAGACCAGGCTGGCCTCGAACTCGCAGAGATCCTCCTGCCTCTGCCACCCGAGTGCTGGGATTAAAGGCGTGCACCACCACCTCCCGGCTAACTTCAGGGTTCTTATTTTTGTTGTTGTTTAGTTGGTTTGGGGTAGATGTGGGCTCTTAATAGAGGAGGAGAAAGAAAAGATATAAACGATGCAGTCTGTTCTGCGGTGTTTTTAGCTCCTCATTTCTCAGAATGCTTAATGTAAAACTCAGGGTAAGAATAGTAAAAGTAATGAGAATCCTAGCAACCTACTTTTCCCCCAGGGAGGATTGCGCATAATGGACTGGCGGCTGGGTGTGTTCACAGCAGAAAAAAAAAAAAAGATGGACCAGAAAGACAGTTTAACTCTGGGAAAAGAAGTTGTCTTTAAGCGGTCATTTAAAATTAATCTATTTTTGATTTTTATTTAAAGAATGTCTCGGTTCAGATGGAGCTCTTTCTTTAATCTGAGCATGCAGTGTGGAGAAAGTGATTATCAAACTTCTCTGTAGTCGCCCCTCCCAACAGTTTCGGCTTACAAATAAAACTCAAGTTATGTTTCTCAGTGTGGCAGACTTTACACAAACCTGACAACTGAGCACTTCAAGTGTGACTTGGGGGAAAAAAGAGACTTAGTGTATTTGGATTTACAATAGAAAATTATATGCAGAGAATCTTAAACAGTGGACTTTGGCTTCTCAAAGTTTCAGAAAATGGCAAATCAAAAGAAAGGGCCATCTCCTTAGGAGCTGAGGATCCAGCATATGAATTGGAAGGGAATATCCATGTATTCATTTTCCTAACACCGAGAGTCTTCCACATCAGAAGTATATACTGGATTTTAAATGCTTACTATGAAATTAAAAAGAATGTAAAATCGCTCATCATTTTTATGCCAATTGCACGTTAGAATGGTAGTGTTTTGGGTCTCCTGAGTTAAGTAAAATATATTAAAGTTAGCTTCCCACCTGTCTCTCTGCGCCTTAAAAAAATATGGCTTATGGGATAGCTTTCATAATAGGTATTTTGGACTGCACACTCTGGTTGGATTGGGTGACACACTATTGGCTATGTGGAAAGGGTTGCCAACCTGGGTTTGACCTTGTAGAATAATAAGAGCTGAGGGAGAGCAGCTGTAGATGAAGGTCACTGGATTTGGCCATGGTGACATGATTTATCTTAGATTTCCTCGGATTCCAAGTTCTCAGTATCTACCGTGCATCAAAATTCCAGCCTGTCTAGAGAGAAGTATTGTTCTTTGTAGCTGTCCATCCAGTGACCAGACATCCAACCAAGAGGTCTAGGCTGCCAAGGGTGACTTCTCTGTGGTGCTCCCCTCAAGTTGTTCCCCACTGTCAAGCTGCTTGGATCCCCATGTCAGTATCACCACATCCTCTTTTCCCACCAAAGAGGTTAAAAATGTCTCCTCCACTGTCTCAATTTCAGACATTTAAACCCTTGACACAGCCACCCTTGCCAACCATATCTTCCATGTCCTGCAGCCTCCTGTTCGGCTGGTGAAGATCACACGCTGGCTGTGGTTGTATTGACATTACATTCTCTTTCTAAGCCTTCATTGCTATCCTTTTCAGAGTGTATTTTCTTGCCTTTGTCTTTGCCAAAATCCTGAGCTTCATGCCAGCACCCTTTCCAGGCTCAGGTGTGCTCTGTGGTTCTAACTGAGGTGGACCAGGAGAATTATTCTTATAACAGATATTCCAGGAGAGGGAACTGACTCACCATGACCGGGAAGTGGATTCTGCACACAGCATTGGGAAGTCCCTTTGTTTCTCTGTGCCTTTTTGCTTCCCTCCAGTAATTTCCAGTGGAATCTAGGATGCTTTAAAAATATATATATCTTGCAGTAACACATTGCTAGATAGCATGGAGCTTGGATCTTCTGAAATACTCTGTTGGGTAGAATTAGAGAGACTCCTTTGGATTTCACCATAAGGCATCATATAAAGACATGAAAGCAACTCTGGACCAACTGTGGCCAATAAAAAAAAAATCCAATCATGATGCCCCCAGTACTCTGAAAGATAGCTTCTCTGTGGACAGAACTAACAGGTGGCTCGGTGTGGAGCTACATAGAAAAGAAGAGATGTGATTAACTCAATTCATATTCTTTCCATTTGATAACCACATAAAACCTGCAGGTGCCGATCTGGAAAGTGAAGCCATGAGTTTAAGCAAGACACCAGGGAGCCTAATTTGTAGCCCAGTTCCCTGGACCGACTGGTGGTTAGGAGGGGCTACGGTTCAGAGAAGCAACTGCTGTGCCTGCTAGCATGTGGTCACCTCCCACAACAAAGTCTATTCAGAGCTTAGAACTGACCCAATGTTCTTTCTCTGTTAAATGAAAGTCGCAGGGAAAGTTAAATCGCATCTTTCCTCCAGGCTATCATTGATCAGCTGCAGCAGAGTGGGGGTGGGGGGGGGGGAGTTTAAGGAGAAAGCTTCAGGATCAGACAGGAATTTGGATGTTGGACTCTTGATGTGTCTTCCCGCATGGATGCTGCCTGCCTTTTCCTCCACTCTTCTTGTTAGAAGTCTGTTCCTTTGACCTCCTTGCTACCTGCCCATAAAGGCGAACAAGGGCACCCTCCTCATCAGTTAGCCAGCCACCTCCACTCCCATGCACTGAGGAGCCCTGACCAACACAGGAGGACTTGGGAACAGACTGTGAGTGATGGATCCCCAGCCAGATCTGCTGCAGGAGGAAATAGCAGGTTTTTCTTCCTGGAGGGTCAGAAGGGAGGAGGGACTTTGGAGGAGGCATCTGGATGATTCTGTATTCTGCTCTTCTTGTTTAACTATCTTCTTTAAATCCCATGTCTACCTTTGTTGTGAGAATTGCACCTCTTCTCAGTTCTCATTAGTCAAGCCATACACACAGTACCTATTTCTCGGTTATAACCCAAGAGTTGACCAATACGAGCATCCGTTGCTTTTTAGCTTGATCCTACAAAGATCTCTGTGTCTTGACTTTGCGATGCATCAGGTTTGATTCCTTTGCCCGAAGTCTTGAGCTTCCTGGGGTTTCCGCATAAAGAACCAGAACCCCATGACGACAACTTAAATGCTAGATGATAAAAGCTGAGATGACTTCCAAAGTCCTGCTTTGTTCTTTGCTTTTGATTTTTTGGATATTTTCATTGTTTTATTTGGTTTGGTTTTGGTTTGTTGAGACAGGGTCTTACTGTGAAATCCAGGCTGGTTTTTAACAAGATTCCCTTGCCTCAGACTTCTAAAGTGCTTCTTTACAAGTTACCTGCCACCATGTCCTAACTGAACTTCTGAAGTTTTAACATTTATGGGTACTTTATTTATCAGACTCCTAAGAAGCCTAATCCCAAAAAGATTAGATGTACTTCTACAGACAGTCTTGGCAAGTCCCCAAGTGTAGACCAAAGTTTCTGTCCTGCATGCCACTCCCAACTAACAGACACAGACACTAAATATTAATTATATCATGCTCAACCAATAGCTCAGGCTTGTTACTAGCTAACGCATACACTTAAATTAACCTATATTTCTTATCTATGCTTTGTCAGGGGCTTGATACCTTTTCTCAGTATGGCATGCCCATCTTTCTCACTCTGTATCTGCCAGCAACTCCTCTGACTCCGCCCTTCTTCATACCAGCATCCTTAGTTTGGTTGCTCCGCCTCTACTTTCTTCCTGTCTATTGGCCAATCAGCTTTTTATCATACCAGTCTGAGTGACAAATCTTTACAGTGTACAAGAGAGTTATTCCACAGCACCCACATCAAGTAATTGGTCTTACTTAGGATTTCTGTTGCTGTGAAGGCACACCATGACCATGGCAACTCTTAATAAAGAAAACATTTAATTGGGGCTGGCTTACAGTTCCAGTGATTTAGTCCATTATCATTATTATGGGAAGCCTGGTGACATGCTGGCAGATACGGTGCTGGAGAGGTAGCTGAAAGTTCTACATCTGGATTGGAAGGCAGCAGGAAGAGAGAGGGACACTGGACCTGGCTTGAGCATCCAAAACGTCAAAACTCACCTGCAATGACACACTTTCTCCATCAAGGCCACCCTCATAATAGTGCCACTCCCTATGAGCCTATAGGCGCCATTTTCATTCAAACCACCACAGGAAGATAGCTAAATCAGTCTAATCCATATTTTATTGTTCTGTTTTGTTCATTAAGGTAGGGTCTTTCCATGGAGCCTGGTTTTATCACAACATTCTCCTGCATCTGTTTTCCCAGTATACAAGGCAAATCTGAGTCTTAGCAGGACTCAGTTTCTCTGTCTCCTCTCTCTCTCACACACACATACAGTTTTTCTTCAGTTTCTTCATGATCAAATTGTCATTATTATAATTTTTATACCATTCATTTGTTTAGTGTCATAGTTACACAAAGCGTGTGATCTTGCTTCATCTTGCTAGCAGGGTTCTGTGTAAAATCCTGCATCCTTTTGGTTGAGAAACTTGAATTGCTGGTGTGCTAAGTCAAATCTTTGGTAATGACAGTGTTCAGTCATAGGCACTAAAGATATGGAGGTCTAAAATGAACAGGTATAAAAATTGCTGCTAATAATTGGCATATTAACTATTATGAAGATAGAAAATAGGACATTTGTGGGAAAACTGTACTTCCTTTTACTCTGACACATTGATTCTTTACATTAGAGCTTGTGCTGATGGTATGACAAAGAAGGGCTTTATATTTCTATGAAGAATGTGGTGGAGGTATAGGTGATACAGGCCACCTGAGAGTCAGTAATGATGTCTTTAGCGTAGCTCTATGAGCCAAGGAGGAGAATTGCTCTAACCCTGCTCTAGCTTTGCCTCATGGGCCCAGATATGGGGTTGGCTAGGTTAATTCTGTTCTAAGAATACATGGGTCAAGGAAGTTCACAACAGTATACCTGGGTTCAGTTATGAGATAACTTCCACACACCACATGTGGGGTTCAATTCTAAGTCCCTAAAGTCAGCAAAGAGAGATAGTCCTTCCTTGGCTTTCTCTATTCCCCTCAAGTCAACTTTCTTGATGTGTAAGGTGACCACACTGCAAGATTATTGGAGACCCTAACATGAGCCTGGTAAAGATATTTAATGTCACACTATTCCTCAATTCCTATTTGTCAGCTCTTGGATTTTGTCTTTGCTTCATTTCTTTTCCTTCTGCCCCCAGCAAAAATATAAAGAAGACTATGAAAAGAAAGTCAAAGGCAAATGGAGTGAGACGCCCTGCTTTGAAATTGCAACAGCCAGAATGAACGCCGACAATCTCAGCTCAGTAAGTAGGGAGTGAGGGCCAGACGTCCTGGGAGAGGACCCCTGTCTTTGACAGCTTCCAGCTGCTTGCAACAGCTTGGGGAATTCTGGAATGCTAGATATGATTTTGACCATGTTGCATGATTTCTACCCCAATTTCCATAGGAACAACCTAGTGAAACCCTCTTAGTAATTACAGAATACACTTAGCATGAGTCAGAAAGGCTCTTTGCAGTTTATTCTTCCCTGCTGGACAAAATTGTGCATTTATAACACTGAGTGACTTAATTTTTTTCATTCATCTGCCCTGGCTCTCCAGAGCTCTTCTTCAGTGGGCCAGAAAGACTGTGCCTTTCCCATTGTTCTCCAAGCCTGTTCTAATTGTCCAGATCTCTGTTAAGCTGATAGACATTTTGGCAATGCCACCAGTCTCCAGTTGTGACCTTACTGGTCTAAACCCAAGGGGTGGGTGTAGACTTGAGGGGCTCTGTCCTGAAGCTTGTCTCTACAGCTGTTCTCCGATATCTTTACTCTCACAGAGGAAGTATCAGGAAGACTTCGAGAACTTGAAAGACCAGATCTACTTCATGCAGACTGAAACGCCTGAGTACAAAATGAACAAACAGGCTGGAATTGCAGCCAGCAAGGTATAAATGAAGACATTGTCCCATCCCTTCATGTCTTTAGTGGGGTGAGCTTGCCCTGACTCTGGCTCTCGAATATAATAGAAAAGGTGCCGGGTAGATGCTGAGCGAAGTTACTGAAGTTGAGACCAGTGTAAAGTAGATTGCCTAAAAACAGTAAAAAAGAAATTATATTGGCATCACAATAGAGGCCTTAATGGCGCCTAATCACCATTTTTATTATTTCACGGAGTGAAGGGCCTTTTGCTGGCCCAAAGGATGAAGGTAATCATCTTAGCTAGCAGAACTTGTATCAACTAATAATTGGCAGCTTTATATGAAACCATGTGCCTCATGCTCAATACTGTCACTAGCCTGTGCTCTGACTGATGGGTGAAAAACCTAGTCCCAAAAGACCAGATGTCCATGGACGTCTTCAGATAGCCTGTGGAGTGACTTTGATAAGTAGGTTATGCTTTGACATTTTAAAGTGGTATGGTTTTTATAAAAACATGAACTTGGAGGTCAAGTAAACTTGTTTGATCCTTGCCTTTCCTGGAGCCCTGGTTCTGCCAGAGGATAGAAACCAGGACTCCACCACCTAGAAAGTGTGAGACAGTGGTTGGGTGTGAGATAGGAGGGAACAATTTCCACTTAAGCAGCTCACTGGATGGGGTTTCCCTTGAAGGATACAGGGACGATTACAGGAAGAGAAGGTGATTCTTAGTGAAACTGGAGTTCATCTTCAAACCTGTTAGATTCAGATGTCTTTTAGATTCTCAGGTGGAAGTATGAAGTTGGTTGGTTGACTGCATGAGTCTGGAGGTTCAAAGAGTGTTTACCGGAATTTTATATAAAATTGGGGGACATTAGTGTGTGGAAAATAATGTCCTGAGACTGGACAGCACAAAGGAGGTAGGCTGGGCAGACAGCTCCACCGACTGAACCCTGACATGCTCCCAGCTGAGACGGGAGCGCGGTTGAGAGGTAGCAGGAGTGTGCACAGTTAATAAAGGACGAGGATGGAGTTATCATTTGTGCCAAGTGTTTCTACCTGGGTTTGCTAATGCAGAGTCACTGGCAGCCAAAGAATAAGTTGGCTGAGTTTGCTTGGAGAAGGCTCACAACTGAATAATAAAGAAACCACTGAAGGTCAGAGTATATATTGAGTTCTTTCAAGAATTTTTCTTAAATGAAAATGAATGGTAGCTGATGGAAAAGACAGTAATAAGGAATGTTTTAAGATAGAACACGCAATTCCATGCTGCTACGCTGATGGGAAAATCCAAGAGAGAGGTAACCCTGAGCTGGTGCTGAGAGCAAACTGCTGGATTGAAGCCCTTGAAGGAGGAGAGATCTGGTCTGTAAGAGGAAGCATGACATTGTCATAAGCCCTAGTGACCGATGCAGGTGGCATGATAGGGGGTTGTGAATGTCCTTTCTACGCACTTCTGTTTTCCCAGGGACTTTATAATCCTGTGAGGTAGAAAGATTGTGAAGGTCTCCCATGCCTGAAGAGCCTGCAGAGCAGCCCTTGTGATTCTCTGGGTAGACAGTAGGGTTGGCGCATCTGGGTTCCAGTTGTGCGTTACCTGTCATTGTCTACAGAGCTGATTGGCCTCATTTTGTGCAGCTTGTAATGGTAGTGAATGGTTTAGGATTCTTCAGACTTCATTGGCTCCGCTTCCCAAGCAAAAGGCAGGCTCAAGATCACGGTCTGCCTCAAGACCATGTTGTTTCGATCATTGTGGACAGGTTCCTTTTCAGAGTTTTTTTTATTTCCCCATCTCAAACTTAGTGTCTGCCATGGTTGGGATTTAAAAGTACAAAATGGGAAGGGAAAAGAAAGCTGAGGTTGCCACCATTCATCCCAGCTGGCTCCCTTTTCTCCTGCGTGTGTATTAAATATGTGCTTGCTCAATGCATGGCTGTAGGAAAGGCATCAAGGTGGCGCTGATGCTCCCAGCTCCTTGTCTTTCAGATGTGCAGGCAGATGGCAGCTGGAAGTTGGAGGTTCTAAAGAGCAGACATCTGGGGCACGATGTGCTTGTCACTATTTGTGTTTCTCTCTTCCCCCCAATATTTACATGCCTTTTTCCTTTCGAGGACAGAGACCATATGTTGTTCCTTTTTGTGTCTTTCCCAGAGCCAGGCACATAATCAACTCCCTCTGATATTTTTGAATGAATAAATGAATGAAAAGAAGAGGTTTCCTGGAAATTCATGCAGTTTCTGTACTGCTGCTCTGAGTTACTCTGTGGGTGTTGTGGTGATAAAATGTCAAGCCGCCATTTTTCCAAAGAGGAAATTGATTTGGGGCACTATGTCATCATTGCTATCGTGGAGACGAGGGCAAAATAACCTGGGGAGTTCCTTTATTGTTTTATTTCCTCCCACAGGTGAAATACAAAGAAGACTATGAGAAGAATAAAGGAAAGGCAGATTATAACGTACTTCCTGCATCAGAGAACCCACTGCTCAGGCAGCTGAAGGCAGCAGGAAACGTCCTCAGTGACGTAAGTCAACTCTCTTCACAGATCTTTTATAACCTTAACTTCGTGAGAGATGGAGTCTTTCTCCTTGTGTGATACCTGTATAGCTGTATACCTCTATCTATATAGTGTATACCTCTATCTATATAGCTGTGTACCTCTATCTATATAGCTGTGTACCTCTATCTATATAGCTGTGTACCTGTATAGCTGTGTACCTATGTATTTGTGTACCTGTATAGCTGTGTACCTGTATAGCTGTGCACCTGTATAGCTGTGCACCTGTATAGCTGTGCACCTGTATAGCTGTGCACCTGTATAGCTGTATACCTCGATAGCTTTGCTAGTGTTTTAAGATTCTGAAGGAAGAGTCACAGCAGAGCTGACTAGCCATAGAAAGCTGAGGGTCTCTTAAACACAACATGCCTTACTATCTGTAGCCAGTGGAGTGAATTCAAAGGGCAGGGAAGTCCTCATCTGCTTAGAAGATTCCAGCATCTGGGGCTCCTTCTGGGCATGGGGCATATTGTGCTGGGCTTCTGAACAGGCAAAGGGAGACCTTCAAGAACAGAGCTAACACTTGAAACTGTCACCTGCAGACACTTAACTCAGAAAATGTCCCCTGACTTGGTCCCTGACTACTTCTCCCAAGTAAGCCAGTGCTTGGTATTAGAAAACTAAGGGTCCAAGATCAGTTTACCAGTTTGACTAAAACACACACACTGACACATATACACACACTCACATTCATACACACACATACACACACCTGAAGTGCACACACGTACAACAAACACACACAAAAGACATAAACAACAAAAACACACAGGCTAAATTGAGGTTTTTATAGGACAGATTATATGAAAATTTTTTTCCAAGATTCAAACATTTTACATAGCTCCCTGGATAGGTTAATGCTTCTCTACCCTTGAACTACATCAGCATACTGGGGTGCATGTGTCTGGGGAGCGGGAGGGCAAGGGATAAGGTGTTAATTCATCCGTCCAAATGGCTCTGCTGTAACCTCAACACTAAGTGCTTTGTTTTCCAATGATGGGCACATGTACCAAACAAACCATCTCAGATTCACTGTTGCTAGAAGCAGGGATGTATTGACACTTTGAAAACTCAACATGAAAAAGGGATGATGGTCCACTTTTTCATTCGTGCCCTTGAAACCAACCACTGATTGGTTGTGTTATTTTAAGGCTAAACATAAATGTTAGCAGTGAAGGAGAGCTGGTGGTGACTCATTCATGCTTCAAATTCTCAGATGGGTCTTATTTTATGAAGCCTAATTGTGTTTTTCTACTTAACTTTTTATAAAAGTTTATTTGAAAAATAACAAAGCCATTATCATAGCCTCTGTGTACTTGGGGGCACAATGAGAGAGTAAGTGTGCTGAGAGAGAGAGAGAGCAGCTCAGAGATCCCAGCCTGCCACCGAGGCTCAGCTAGGGGGGTAGCATGTTGGCTTCTTAAGTTTCTGAAAATGTCAAAATCTCGGGTTTTACAATCATTGCTAATAACGCCATGACACCGCGTGTTTGTAGGTTTCTAAGGTAGTCGGCGGACGGTATCTTTTCTTCTTCTTTTGTCTGGTGTTGGAAAATATGAGCGTTATAATCAGCGTGGGAGTGACAGGATCTATTTTAACTGATTTCCCCCCTTTGGCAGAAACTATACAAGGAAAATTATGAAAATACAAAGGCCAAGAGCATCAATTACTGCGAGACCCCCAAGTTTCAGCTTGACACAGTACTGCAGAACTTCAGTAGTGATGTAAGTATTGTCCCTGTCACTCATTCTCTTTAAAGGCTCGCTTACTTAATAAGCCACTGGCCGATTAACAAGTGGAATACATTTTGTCTTTCAGACTAAGTACAGAGATTCCTACCTAAAAAATATTTTGGGACACTATGTAGGCAGCTTCGAGGACCCATATCACACACACTGTATGAAGGTGTCAGCCCAAAATAGTGACGTAAGTCCTGAGGCTATCGTTTTCATTTTCTAAATAAGATGTTGTGGGTTTAAGGCATAAAACGATGGTTGGATCGTTATATCTGATTATTTTCCCTCATAGAAAAATTACAGAGCGGAATATGAAGAGGACAGAGGCAAAGGCTTCTTCCCCCAGACCATCACCCAGGAATATGAGGCAATCAAGAAATTGGACCAGTGTAAAGATGTACGTTCACACAGTGAGCTTGTGACAAAGTCCTTCATCCCCCTTCAGCCCAGATGCTTCCTACTTCGGGGACACTGATCCAGATGTTGCTGCCCTTTGTGGCATCTAGAGGCTGAGATGCTTTTAAAATGTTGACCACTTTACAAATATGTCTAAGAAAGGCAGCTGTAAGAAACGGTTTTGTAGAAGATATACTTCTGTTCCTGCTGGCATCCCATGTCTCAAGAGCTAATTCTAGCTCATCGCTGTGAAGAGCTGTCAGGAATCTGAAAACATGGGGTTGGTCTTCATATTCACAGAAGAGCACCTCAGACAAACTGCAATCCAGCTAAAAACAAACACCTTGAATGTTTGTTTAGCCACCAGTTTCTTCAGGGTGGGGCGGGACAGGTTCTTTCCTGGCTCAGAGACCACCTTGGACATCGTAGACCCCACTAAACCAAACTCCTTTGTTCCCTTCCAGCACACCTACAAAGCCCACCCAGATAAGACCAAGTTCACCCAAGTTACGGACTCTCCCGTTCTGTTGCAAGCCCAGGTCAATTCCAAACAGCTGAGTGATGTAAGTCCTGCTAAGAACCTGGGGGAAAGCAGTTGTGGGAGTGGGGGAGGGATTTCATAAATCTCTGCAGAAATTCAATGTATTCCATTTTGCAGTTCTGGGTTCAAACCCCAAGCCTTGTTCACGCTGGGAGTAACACTCTACCTCTACCTTCTCAGCTGATAAAATCCAGCTTCTTGTTTGATTACATTGATTAGAAAACCATTACATTTTAGTATATGCTTATATAGTTATAACCATTTAAAATATTTTTTTATCTGGATGGGCTGAAGCTTTTTTGAGTAGACAACTCTTTGTAAAATTAAGAAACCAGTAGAGCTTAAATTATTGAAGGGAACACAACTTCTAAAACTGGATTCACAACCCAGCTTCTTGTGGCAAGGTATTCAAATGAGTTAACCTTTCTGTGCCTCTTTCTCTTACATAATTTGTAGATGTTTGGGACTCAACATGGTAGGAGATGTGTTTTGAGTATCTAGTCAGGCGCAGACCAGGGAGCATACAGGCTTCTCTCTGCCTACTAACTTTCTAGAAAACTGAAACCTAGAGATAAGTTTATTATATGAGCTTTTTGTATGAACCTCCATGCCTGTCGTGGCCAATAAAAATAAAAATGGCCGCAGTATATTTTTATGGCCAAAATGACAGTTCAACCACAGTATCAGTAAGCACGATATATACAAGGTGACCTTTACGAAGGCGTCTCCAGTAAGTGGCATCAGCGAGGACAGGAACGCCAGGACAGTGTGTCTGAACCAAAGAGGCCAATTGTGAAAGGCGTGGAGAGGAATGTGTATGAAGAGCCACCTTATTCTGTCACCTGCTGTGGTGGAGGACATGGTGACAGCTGACGAGGGTCCAGGACACAGGTTTGGCACTGTACAGTGACTTTCCTAAGCGCTCGCTCTCGTGACGGTTGTCAGTTATTTCACAAAATGCCTGAAGGAGGTTTTATATTTGGTAAATCTTTTTCTTCTGAATTTAATGATTTCTCTCTCTCTCTCTCTCTCTCTCTCTCTCTCTCTCTCTCTCTCTCTCTGCCCCGTTACCCTGCTTCCTGCTCTTTAGCTGAATTACAAAGCCAAACACGAAAGTGAAAAATTCAAGTGTCATATACCTCCGGATGCTCCTGCCTTTATCCAGCACAGAGTCAATGCCTATAACCTGAGTGACGTAAGTGCCTCGTGGACCGCCCCATGGGGGGGGGGGGGGAGGCACATTGCTAGCCATGTGCCTAGTTTTGAGTTGCTTCATTGTAGTTCAGTGACTACTTCAGTGTTGAAGCTAGGAAGCACCCATGACATTCATGTCACGTGTCTACCTTTCTGTCAGCGTCCCTTTAAGCTGACCTTGCATATCCCTGCTGCTTCAGTATAGTCATTTTGTAAGTAGCTTCGTTTAATTGTTAGTAACCTTAATATTTTCTAACCGGCCTCTAGGATGTCACCATGAGTGTGTGTTTCATTGTAAATCTTAATGTTACATCTGCCAGAAGCATTTATGTATACTACACCGTAATTCAATTTTCCTAGTATATGATCTTTTTTGAAATGATGTCCTTTATTCCCCAGGCCTATAGTGTCCTGTTTTACACAAATTAGACTTAGATGTAAGAAAGCTTATGCTAATGATAACACCGAGGATCTAAAGGGCGGAAGGCCAGGAATCCATTGCCAACTTTCATTTTCCAAATTAAATTTTGTAGAAAAGTTAAATTACCCTCTTAGCTTCTTCAACAATTCCCAAAACAAGTACTGCGATTATCCAGGCAGTAGAATGATTCATGAAATGACCTCTGAGTGGATTTAAAGGACAAACGAAAGCAATACCTGAAACCACCAAGAGTGAGCTAACTGCATGCCTGGACCACTCTCTACTCTTGAATTCCGGGCTCAGATACGAGTGTGGCCCTGGAATTGAGCTAATTGGAAAGATTCTGAGGGAGAACAAGAAACCTAGTCTTAGAATTAGAAGCTCTGTCTTAAAGGGAATTCGCTTAAATATGCACAATTGCTGGACCATGAACAGGTCTACTTATTTTCTCTTAGGAATACACCGCTGATACACCCATGAGTCAGCCTAGCCTCCGTCTTCAGGTGTGATGACAGGCATTTCTCTTTTTGCTAATTCCTTTCCCAGAATGTCTACAAGCAAGACTGGGAGAAGAGCAAAGCTAAGAAGTTTGACATCAAGGTGGATGCCATCCCCCTGCTGGCAGCCAAGGCCAACAGCAAGAATGCCAGCGATGTGAGTGTGGCCTAGCCTGGGCTGGGCTGGGCTGGGCTGCTGGCCTGGGATGTCCCTGCTGAGCAGTTAGCACGTGTGGTGTCCCTGCAGGTGATGTACAAGAAGGACTATGAGAAGAGCAAAGGCAAGATGATCGGCGCCCTCAGCATCAACGATGACCCCAAGATGCTGCACTCCCTGAAGACGGCCAAAAACCAGAGCGACGTGAGTATCTTTGCAAAACCGCTCTGTTTTGATGTGGGTACCCTACCAATTAATACAACCTTGGGTTGGGATGTCAGCCTACACTCAAATCTGGTTCACATAACTAAATGTGGAGAGGTTTCGGTTAGCTGAGACTCATCGTTTGTGACATCATCATTCTTCTCTGGGAAGCTTGCTTCTTTCATCTCCTCTCTCTGCCTTTGTTTTATGAGGAGGAAACAAACCCTAGAAACATTGTTTTCTTTGTTTCCCAGGAGTGGGTTAAATATTCGAGTATACACAGTGTTCCTAGTATCAGTGTGGGTGCGCACCCATTCAGTGCCCTGAACTAATGTGTTCAGGAAAACAAGCAGCAAGAAGTGAGAAGACCAGCTGCGAGACAAAGCGGTAGAGCCAGATGAAGCATGAATGCCAAAGCAAGATATTTCAGCTTGAGGATTTTATAAATGTTGGCTTCATCATGAAGACTTTAATCCTTACGTTAGAAAAAAAAATCTACTGAAACTGCCTTTGTAATTCCTAATAAGAAAGAAATTCTTATATTTCATGTCATTTACAATAGTCCCTGTTTTATTGAGTGTATTTTGAGGTTACTTATATAAAAAATTAAAAGGGAGTAGGGGGAAGCATATGACAGACGTACACATTAAAGAACTAAAAATCGTAAAAGCCATCATTCAAGGACAGCTGCTATACAAGAAACATAAGTTAGCGGGGAAGGCCTGCTTTTAGGAGTATGACGACATGTGTTTGGACCAAGTGCCAAGCTCATGACTTTGTGGAACTGCCTGTGTCCTCAGGCCCTGCTTAGGCCTCGGGACTCATTTTACTCCAATTTTTTAAGTAACTCATGTTTTTCAAGCATAGGGAAACGGGGCACTTATTTCAAGGCAGAACTTCTCTTGAGTGGCAGCATTCAGGTGCTTTCTCTTTTGGTCTGAGCAATACTGAGATAAGCAATATGAGCACTTGCCACTATTAACACCTAATATCATACAAGACATGAGCCTCAAGGTGTCCTTTCTTCATGGTGGAAAACGGTGGAAGAAAACATCACCATCCCGTCCCATTGTTTCAATGCCCCTGGTGGCTGTTGGTGTGTGAGATATATTTTTCTTTGCTCAATTTTCTTTTTTCCTTTGGCAGAGGCTATACAGGGAAAACTATGAGAAGACCAAGGCCAAGAGTATGAATTATTGTGAGACCCCTAAGTATCAACTCGACACCCTTCTGAAGAACTTCAGTGAGGTGCGAAGGGCCACGCCCACCTCTTGGGCGGGATGGCTTTTCCTGCCCATTGAAAAAATCACTGCTAATGCCAAGCATTGTGTTTTCTCTACTAGGCGAAATATAAAGATTCATACGTAAAGAATATTTTGGGCCACTATGTAGGCAGCTTTGAGGACCCTTACCAGACGCACTGCATGAAAGTTACAGCTCAAAACAGTGACGTAAGTTTGCATCTAGTGACTCGGGCCTGCTTTGGCATTGTTTGGGAGGTAGCAGCCATCCTGATTGGTTTTGTCCTTGTGCTTTTTAGAAGAGCTACAAAGCAGAATATGAAGAAGACAAAGGGAAATGCTATTTCCCTCAGACAATAACTCAGGAATACGAAGCTATCAAGAAGTTGGACCAGTGTAAAGACGTAAGTCAGTGGCCCTGAGTTCCTCAGATTGGGTGTGAGATGCTTGTGACATCTGGTGGTATCTTTCATAGAATTTAAATGCTCTCACCTAGTGGTCAGCATATGATATTTTATTTAAATTGGACCTTGGGGGTAGGATTGGAGAACACCAGAATTACTAAGAAGAAGTCCATTGGCTATGAAATTCTATCAGGTTCAATGTCTTTATTTTCATTAGTATGTACAGCTATTAATCCAGGGCAAAAGGACACTACCCAGGTTTGTCATAATCAGGGTCTTCATTGCCCAGCAAAGCGATACCAGGGCATGAGTCAGGCACTGTCCTCGATGCTGGAGGCTAGGGTACCATGGTGACCTGCTCTTCAGTAAGTTCTGTTGGAGTGGAAGAGACAGGCAGTGAAGAAGGAACACTTAGGAGCAAGGAAGAGACGGACCCAGGCAATCTGAAGCAAGACTGTTCTGCCATGCCAAGATCAGGGCAGAAAGAACAGCCTTGAGAGAGAGGGAGGGACATTGAGAGAAGACGTTACTAGGATGTGCTGGGAGGATGAGTGAGGATGCAGACATGAAGGGATGGTAGGACGTGCAGAACTCATAGCTCAAAGTACAGCACTGACTGGACATGAGTTTCAGTGCAGAGACATACCGGCTGCATAGATGCAGCAGAAAACTCAGTAATTTCTCAGCCTTTTGGTTAATATCAAGTGTAGAAAAACCAAGAGAGAGGGAAGAGGGAGAGAGGGGGGAGAAGAAATGGAGGAAAATAATGTTATTATATTTTAGTATAAATGCTACACATCTATAGCTTAACCTTGGGACGGGAGGGGGAAGACGAAAGAAGGGAAAGAGAAAAAGAGAAGACGAGGATCCTAGCATCTAACTAGAACTAACGAAAGCAAAGTTTTGGATGCAAATGTCCGCTGCATTGGTGTGGGACGAACAGGAATAGAAAATTACAGTGTGAACCGTCAGCGACGGCTGTCTTCTCTTCCAGCACACCTACAAAGTGCATCCTGATAAGACTAAATTCACAGCAGTCACCGACACGCCTGTGCTGCTGCAAGCCCAGCTCAACACCAAACAGCTCAGTGATGTAAGTGTCCTGACTCGTGTCGGAGGGGGCGACCCAGGGGCTTACTGAAAATCTCAGTGTCTTCAAGGATTCTTCTGTCGTGCCATTAATGCCACGCTTCAGATTTTGCTTAATAAAGTGCAGATGAAGCTGCTAGATCGAGCTGCAGCCCCCAGCAGACTGATAGGCAGCAATATAGTAACTGAGAGTTTTAAGTAATACACTGATTTTTCATAGGATTGCTTTACTTATTAAAATGTGCCCCATGCCGGGCGGTGGTGGCGCACGCCTTTAATCCCAGCACTCGGGAGGCAGAGGCAGGCGGATCTCTGTGAGTTCGAGGCCAGCCTGGTCTACAGAGCTAGTTCCAGGACAGGAACCAAAAGCTACAGAGAAACCCTGTCTCGAAAAATCAAAAATAAAATAAAATAAAATGTGCCCCATGAACACTAGAGCTTCGTGCCCCTTAAGAAAACAGTTGCAGCAGAGGTATCCGTTTGACGGGCAGAAAGGGAAGTATTCCTGTTCTGGTAAAGTCACAAAGACTTGGCAAAAGGAAAAAAGGTGGATTATAACAAACCATTACTTCAGGCAGTTAGCAGGAAACAGAGAGTTAAAAGATGGGGGCCACTGAGATGGTTCGGTGTGTGTTTGCCACTAAGTCTGATGTCCTGAGTTCAATCTCTAATCTCCTTCTACGTAGTGGAAGTAGAGAACTGACTTCCAAAAGTAGTCCTCTGACTTCTTGTCAGACTTGTCTCACACACATACACACACACACACACACACACAGAGAGAGAGAGAGAGAGAGAGAGAGAGAGAGAGAGAGAGAGAGAGAGTTTTAAAATGTAATTTAAAGCATTTTAAAATTAAATCTAGCCCAATAGCTACATCACCTCTTCCTCCGTGTCTCCTGTACCTAAGGCTCAGGAGACACGGAGGAAGAGGTAGGTGGAAGCAGTTAAGAGCCAGAGGACCGTGAAATCTGCCGTGAACTGTGTCTCCTGGAAATGACGGGCAAGTTTCACTCCTGACACTTGAACAGAATGGCTGTCTATACAAGACCTGGACAGTGATACCACAGACATGCTAAAGTGAAGGGGGATTCTCTGGGAGCCCCACCCCTAGACAGAGAACTACTGACAATTAGGGGTGCTGAGAGTGAGAAAGGGAGGAACCCCATGGTTATCAAGTACTAGTGTTCAGCCCTGAAATAATCGTGTACATACAGGCTGTGCTGAATGAACTCAACAGGTCATACTGACTTATTTACGCATGTGTGTGTCTGTTCATGTGTGCATGTGTGTATGTAAAGTAGGAATTGAAGGAAGAGGGGAGCAGAAGTTTGAGAGGGAGTAAGGGGGCATAGGAGGAGTTGAAGGAAGGAAAGAGACCGAAGGGAAAATAATGCAACTATACTTTAACAAAGAGCTAAGTTAGGATGACAAGGAGAGAAACCACCGGAAGAGCACTGTGGGCGCATAGCTGAGGAAAGCCTGAAGCAGCGACGGTGTGGCCAGCATTTTAGAACTGGGTTAAGCTGTCCCTGGGAATTATCCTGATGTTGTTATTGCACTGATAACATAATTTTGTAACTGCATTTTTATGCCTTTCAAGCCCGTTCTTGTGATGTCAGTGAGGCATGTATTAACACGTCTACTGTATAGCAACAGCTACGACATGTCTCAGTGAAGTCCAGTTTCCCACAATCCTTCTGAGGGAGGGAATGAGACGCTGACAAGATTGAGAAGCTCTTTGAAGCGTGTTCCTTAAAAAGACACAATACTGTCCTACACAAATTCAAGGAAATCCCTGCTTTGAACTGTTTGAATATCTTCTGAGTCCATTTTCTCTGCTATGAAAAAATACCTGGGGCCAAGTAATTTATAAACAGTAGAAGTGACCCTGGACTGAAATCTCAGCACTTGAGGGGCCAAAGCAGGGGAATCTTGAGTTTGAGGGTAGCCTGGGCTACATGGTAAGATGCTACTTCTAAAACCACCTCCTCACCCCTCAAAAAGAATAGAGATTTACTTAGTTCATAGTTCCAAAGGCTAGGGTGAATCACAACATGGTGCAGGTATTGCTTAGGGAGACACAGATCAAGCCCTCCTCAGAGCTCACTTGACTAATAAAGCCACTCCTGCAGATGAATCCACTCACGAGGGCACAGATCTTGTGGACCAATCACCTCTGACAGGTACCTCCTGTCAAACAGCACCCACATGACTTTAGGGGATTACGTTTCAACTGCATGAAGCTTGGGGCACACAGTCAGCCCACAGCAACTTGTCATCTCCCTTCTTTCCCCCCACCCCCAGCTGAATTACAAAGCAAAGCATGAAGGTGAGAAATTCAAGTGCAACGTGCCGGCAGACGCACCGGAGTTCATCCAGCACAGAGTCAACGCTTACAACCTGAGCGATGTAAGTATGGAGAGAAGGTACAAGTCTGCCGGAAGACGCGGAGCTAGACTCGGTGCTGCTAGCTATGGAGACAGTCAGCAGTGGACATGGGGTCTTTTAGTTGTCCTGGCTCTGGGGACCCACTTCATTATCAGATGTCATGTCCTTGGCCTCTGTTATTGTCCCAAGCATTCTCTCATGTGTCTGTTTGATAATCTCTAGAGTTCTTGAGATTTCTCCCATGTAAATGTCTCATTTTCCCTTTTCTAAGTGGATGTCGGTTATATAGTTATTGGGTGGTATAGACAAGGGGCTCTAGAATGTTCTTAAACAAAACAGAATATGCTATCTATAATTTTAGTGGTGTAGAAGGAGAAACTATATAATACACCAATAGTTATACTACTATTTGGTTAATAAATTACTCATAGATGAAATAGGTTTATAGATACAAACTTTCAACTTTTTTATGTTCACGGGATTAACCTGTTAAAAATGTCTTTTTAAAAAAAAATTCATTTCTGAAACTTTCCCAGAATATCTACAAGCAAGACTGGGAGAAGAGCAAAGCTAAGAAGTTTGACATCAAGGTGGATGCCATCCCCCTGCTGGCAGCCAAGGCCAACAGCAAGAATGCCAGCGATGTGAGTGTGGACCAGGGCTGGGCTGGGCTGGGCTGCTGGCCTGGGATGTCCCCGCTGAGCAGTTAGCACGTGTGGTTGTCCCTGCAGGTGATGTACAAGAAGGACTATGAGAAGAACAAAGGCAAGATGATCGGCGCCCTCAGCATCAACGATGACCCCAAGATGCTGCACTCCCTGAAGACGGCCAAAAACCAGAGCGACGTGAGTGTCTGCCCTATTGTCAAGATGGCTTCACTGACCACATGCAGGGTGTGGAAGGATTCCACTTGGGTGGTTTTGTGCCCGTTGGGCTCTCAAGTTCACAAAAACCTGCTGAGAGCTTTAGAGGTCGTGTGGGCCCTGGCTCTTGTGTGCCTCACCTTTGAAAACAGGAATTATTGGCAGTGTTTGACATCCGTTCCACTCTGAAGACTCTGCATTTGACAGAGCGTCAACGGTTTTGGTTCTCAAAACCTCCTATAATAAATCTCTAAGGTGTTTAAATCTAATTGAGAAATAGCTTTTAAATTGATTTGAAAACTGTCTTTAGAAGAAACTAATGAACTTCCAATATAAAGTCAAGTATGGTTATCAATGCTTACTATAGCCTTTAATAATTGGTAGTGGTCTCCACCTAAGAAAAAAATTCCATTGATGATTAAGCCTTTTTTAAAATATGATTTATAAAATACCACATTTGTGGAACATTTTCTTCATCGTACCTATTTCCTTAACTTCCGGGATTTGTGGATTCCATAAAAGTGAGCCATGGGTCATTTATGCTGTTCTAGTTATTTTTACTATAGAGAGACAAGCATCTGTTCTTGCCAATTACAGTTCATAATGCTTAGAAAATATTTTAAGAGTGGCTTACGGTGTTCGGCATAGCTTTCAAACACTGGTTTCCATGGTGAAGAAGGAAGATGTGGGTATCGTTTACTTGCTTCAACCATGTGCGCACACAATAATCTGTGTGTGCTTTCTTTATCATTACTGTGAGCATCACACAGTGCTCCTGCAATGCCACTGCGTTTCCACTATTGGTGTGCCCTCTCAGGTTCAAAAGCCAGAACCAAGTCTACACTGATGCCACAGAACCCTACAGCTTCCTTATTGGTTTGTTTTTCATCCTGTCCTTGAAAGCATTAGAGCACTAGGTGCAAAAACAACCTGTGAATTCTTATCAATTGATTGACATTTGCAACCGAAAGACATCACCAGTCTCATTAGTCCAGGCTAATGCTAAGCTGTGTATAGCAAGGAGGCTTTTCCTGAAAGTCATTTGCATCTTCAATAATTTTTTAGAATGGATTTTTTTTAGGTTAGCACACAAAGCAATTTGACCATGTTCATCACGGCATCTTCACACATGACCGTGTCATTAGACTCTGTTCTCCTTGCGTCACCTCCCCACTGCCTTTCTCCATGTTCGCCCATGCCCTCTGACCTGCTCCATTCCTTCTGATTCCTAACTAGTCTCCCTGACATAGTTAGGAGTTTGTTGCTGTGAAGAGACGCCACAACCGTGGCAACTCTTACAGAGGAAAACATGTGATTGGGGCTGGCTTACAGTTCGGAGGTTCAGTCCATTCTCATCATGGCGGGAAGCCTGGCGACATGCAGGCAGACCTGGTGCTAAAGAAGGAGCTGAGAGTTCTACATCTGGATTGGCAGGCAGCAGGAAATGAACTAGCTTGAGGTTAAGAGACCTCAAAGCCAACCCCGTAGTGACACACTTCCTCTATCAAGCCACACCTACTCCAATAAGGTCACACCTCCTAATAGTGCTACTCCCTATGAACCTATGGGGGTCATTTTCTGTCAAGCCGCCACACCCCCTCTCCTTTTCTTGTCATCTGTATTCCATTAGCCTCTGTTTCCCATCTACCTTAGGGACTTTTCTTCTTTCTCACCCCCTTTGAAGTTTGTGACCTATATACCAACACACACACACACACACACACACACACAAAGTCTAAATTTAGGCACCATAGAAGACCAAACATGGAGTTTGCCTTTCTGAGTCTGCCTTGTTTGGCCTCACAACAATTTCCATTTGTATCCATTTTTCTTCAAATGCCCTAATTTCATTTTTATTTCCGGCTACATAAAATTCCATTGTGTAGAGGAACCATGTTTTCTGGATCCGTTTGGCTGCTGATGGACAGCTAGGGCAGTTGCCTTTCCCGGCTACTGTGAATAATACTTCGGCAATAAACACAAAGGCGCAAGGATTTCTGTGGTGTGTTTTGACAGCGTTTTATGGATGCTGATATGTGTCAGCTGCTGAGAACATAAACTCGAGCTTCTGAATAGTCCAGCAAATCGCTCCCCCCACCCCCCTCCGCAGCTGCTGTCGCAGCACCGCCTTGTTCGTCCCTTTCCTGCGGGACAGGCTTTAAACAGGCGCTTGCGTGGCACCGCGCATTCCCAAGCTTTCCGTTCATCATTCAGGGCTTGGGTTTTATAATTTTTAAACTCATCCCCTGCAAATAACAGCCTACCAGATGTAAGAAGGCAGGTGAAGTCCCCTGAGCTTACAGATAGCTGTTCTCTGGCTGAAAAACTTTGGAAGCTGGTGTGGTAGTTCATGCTTGTAATCCCAGCACTCAGGAGACTGAGGCAGGAGGACTGCCGTAAGTTCATTTTCAGCCTGGGCTCCATAGATAGTACCAGGCCAGCCAGAGCCATACAAGCAAGACTCTGTCTAAAAAGTCAGAAGAGAAAAGTAAAATAAATTTGGAAAGATTCATATATGATTTTTTTTTCTAGAGGAACTTGATGATATAAGTTATAAAAACAAATTTGGGGCAAAATAATTACTCAAATGTTTGCACCTATTACTCTAAATTACACTTTACTGTCATAAGAACTCATTAAGGATGAGAGGGACTAAATGCTGTCTTCTTCCAGCGTGAATACCGTAAAGACTACGAGAAGTCGAAAACGATCTACACTGCCCCTCTTGATATGCTCCAAGTCACCCAAGCTAAGAAATCTCAGGAGATTGCCAGCGACGTGGACTACAAGCATGTCTTACACAACTACAGCTACCCACCAGACAGCGTCAGCGTGGACCTTGCCAAGAAGGCCTACGCGTTGCAGAGTGATGTGAGTAGCGGCCTTCTCTTCCCCTCTTTGGAAGGGGAGACCAGACAGGATCTTGCCCAAGCCTGACCTTTAGTCCTCTCTGAAGCATCTGCCTTTCGTGAGGAAGCATGGAGGAGACCCAAGGGGAAATGGTCCCTTGGTTCTTAGAAGTGCGTGTCCTCGGGATTGGACACCTGTGTCTGGCGTGTGCTGTTACTATTTCCTTCTGGAAACGTTAGCAACCTTGCCGAGCCGAGAGTCCTTGGCTGTTAAACTGGAGTAAATCAAAAGTTGTTTTGAGTATTTAAATGGATGCTAAGGGCCAGCGAGATGGTCCAGAAGGTCAAAGGGCTCTATTAAGCAATAAACCCCCCTTTCTCTCCTCTTCCAGCCCCCAGAAACCATTTATTGCTATAAGTTGGGCTATTGTAGACACATCACATGTGTGGAGTTATACAGTATTTGTCTTTGGAAACTGAGTTTTTTCCCTTAGCATAGTGTCCTCAGTTACATTTATTACAGCTCTTGTCAGAGTTTTCTTCTTTTTGAAAGCTGAGCAGCCTTCCTTTATCAATGGATGCTACGTCTCGTGTATCCACTCTTCTCTTGGCTACTGAGAATTGTTCATGTGACCATGAGTAATCGATTGTCCTGTCAATGTCTGATTTCAGTTCTTTTGGGTAGATACCCCAGAAGTCAAATCGTTAGGTCATATGACAGCCTTTTAGTTTTCTGCGAAACTATTTTTCCAATGACTGAATAATTTACACTCCTACCGTCAGCACAGAACCAAGCAGGCAGTCGGAGAAACAGGGCAAACTCAGCTTGATAGCATCCAGGCACAAACCCAAGCTCATGTTTTGGAAAGTTCAACTTTTATAGGTCAGGTAACAGGGCAACAATCTAAGGCCAGTCTCTGAGTCCCATGCTCGGCACAGGGAATTTCCATCGCAGACATGTCTGCAGGAAGAAATTAAAATACACAAACACTCGAAGATAGCAAATAAATTATCCCTTCCTTGGTGACCAGGATCTGCAAGATGACCTTTGAGAGCTGCCAAAATCATTCAGTTTCTGCAAGTGTTTGCCATCCCAAGGCAAGAGGAAGGGGCTTTAACCTGTGAGCAGAATGAACTTAGCACCCTTGAGTAAAACTTTAACTTGTTCTATTTTCTAAGCAGTCCGACAATTTCCAGGCAGGAATTTCTATTAAACTATCAAAATACAGAGTGATAGTTTGATTTTGTTAGGTCCTATATATGAGGATAATATATATATATATATATATATATATATTTTTTTTTTTTTCTCATCTCCACTTTACTACCAGTGACAGTTACTGTATGCAGGATCTTGTTTCTTAATTATTTAATTTTTCTCTGTGTCTGCTATACAATTCTATTTGAAGGTCCCCAGAGGCAAGGTTGATTTATTGGGTTTTTTTCTACTTCAGTTTATTTATTTTTTTGATCCATTCTAAAGAACAAGAATTTTCAGTTGATTTCTAGAGATAAATTTTGGGTGTCATCTATGGTCCGATGACTAAAAGAGCTCGCCATCTTAATGGCATCTGGTGATTGTCCCCACATAATATCAGTGCCAAATAATTGCTCTCTCCTTAAGCAAATTAACAAGAACTATTTACAAGTGCTTTGTTGGCCAATGCAGAAGCCCTTCTAAGATGGTCGCTATACATGAAGGACAGTGTGTGCCAGGGCTTTGACAAATAACTACCATCAAACATTATTAGAAAATGACCAGGATTATTTGCCTTCAATTACGCGTCATCAATTCCGGACTAATTTGGTCACAGAGATACAACACTTAACATTCCAGGGCGCAAACCTCTACAGCCAATGGTCCCAATATCATCATTCCATTTATTCTTTAAAATACAGCCTGGAATCAAGCATTTTCTGGGTTAATATCAAAATTCTACACATTTCAATTAAGTTGAACGTAAGGGGGAAGTGGAGGACATGGCCATTAGAAAGCAATACTCCAGGTGTTCCAAGCTATCACCGAAAAATACGTTCATGTGTGGAGCAATACGCCTGCTCAGACATCTTTAAAACCCTGAGTAAAATGCCCGTTGTTGGTGTAACAAGAACAATGAAGGAAAACATGGCTCCTCTTTCTTGTAGGTGGAGTACAAAGCGGACTACAACAGCTGGATGAAGGGCTGTGGCTGGGTGCCCTTCGGGTCCCTGGAGATGGAAAAGGCAAAGCGAGCCTCGGACATTCTAAATGAGGTATGGCCATTGGGGTGCTAGAGGGGACTGCCCCCCATTAAAATGCAGGGCCACAGGAGGTGCGCTTTCTACCTCCCTTTCTGGCCATTGCTGCTGACGGAGATTCTTAAAACACCAACAATCCAGAAATATATTCATACCCCTTTATATTCGTGTAAAACACCCAAAGAGAGCTGAGCGACTTTATCCACGCAATGTGAATTTTACCTGATTTAGACAGAACCCCTGCAGTCTTGGACTTGCTGCCACCAGGATACTTTTTCTACTTTTGTTTTTATTTTAAGACAAAGTCTCACCCTGTAATCCAGACTGGTGATTTATTGTCACCCAGGCTGGCCTTGAACATGTGGGTGGTGATCTTGCCTCAGCCTCTGGATATAAGGATTCCAGGCATGAACCCCACCTTAGAAATTAATTTTAAATGCTTCTTATGCTCCATGAAGTTTCCCCAAGAACCCCTGCCTGTCAACCCAAGGCCAGTACTGAACCGCTTCTGGCCTCTGTAGTTTTACCTTTTATGAAAATTTCTTTGAGGCTTCTTTTGTTTCTTTCAATGCTTTTGCCTATACCTAAAATTCATTCCTTTTCTTTATCTTTTAATTACATGGTCTTCCTCTGCAAAGACATGTCACATGTTAATGGCCTCTTGACCTGTTGGTGGAGGTGTGGCTTGCTTCTAGCCTGGAGTACTTCTGCGTAATGTAGTTGTTGAAGGTTCTTCTTTAAAAATTGTGCCCTCGATTATAGTCTTGATGGCTCTCGCATAGTTACAAATTGCCACTCAGGCTTAGAGAAAAGGCAGTGGTCATCCTGAGCGTCTTCCTATGGACACAGTGTCTGTCCCCTCTCCAGCAACAGCTGAAGACACACTGTTGTCACATGACTGCATCACCAGGGAAAGGGGAGGGTGTGAAGGACAGAGGTGCAAAGTACAGCCTGTCACCGTGTGTTGGGAGCAGTGAGACCCCAGATCCTGAATTTCTTGTAATCCCCTGATCTGAGTGCCTACAGCTGCTCTGAGCATGAGACCTTCAGGAGTTCCTGATGGCAGGAGAGTGGTTTCTGGTGGGTTGGGCTGGGGCGTAGCTATCTCTATATAATCTGCCCCTGAACACAATAAAGGGGGCATTCTTGGGGAATTCAAGGATGACCCATGTCACTGTCTGTCTGTGTGTGTGTGTTTGTGTATTTTAACCTCCAGCTCCCTTGGTCGAAGCTCGCAAACTGGGTGCCAGCGCACAGAGCGCAGACACGGGGGCGCAGTGCGCGGCAACCATGCTCAAGCCAGAAGTGTTCTCGCTTCTGTGCACTTTTGTCTGGTTTGGGCGAAAGCATTTTTGCCTTCCCAGAGGTCTTTCAGGAAGTGTCTTCCAGTGCTGGTAGTTTTCAGAAGTGTGGAGTTGAAAAAGCAGAGTTAAAATATATGGAAAAGTTGCAATGTACAGGTATACCCCAAGGATGGCGACTGGGCAGATCGGCAGAGAAGACAGGCATAGAAGGAGTGACATTTTGTCAGCTCCCCCATGGGGCTGCCTTCCCAAAGGCCCTCTTTCCTTCTTTTCCAGCGCATCAGTGTCCCATACATAAGAAGCCTATGTATACGCAATAAGGCTGCAAAGCAGACATGTTCTCTGCCTAATTAATCGTTAGCTGTTGCTAATTGATCCCTCAACCAGAAAACTCCTTTGCTCCAGCCGCTGATGAAGTTGTTAGGGTTGTGTTAAGTCACTCTAGTGTGTGAGAGAGAAACAAGAGGGTCAAGAGTTCAGGACCATCCTTGGGTACACACTGAGATCGAACCCTATATTACATTAAGACCCTGTTGTTGTTGTTGTTGTTTTTAAAAAAAAAACAGCCCAAATAGTCTTGCTTGTTTATCTGCTAACCCCTCCGAGACCTCTGTGGTGTTTCTGGCTGAGCACAACAGAAAGCCCCTCTTTCACACCGTAAGCAAGGCATCTGAGGAGTGCAAAC
Source organism: Microtus pennsylvanicus (assembly GCF_037038515.1). Lineage (NCBI taxonomy): Eukaryota > Metazoa > Chordata > Mammalia > Rodentia > Cricetidae > Microtus > Microtus pennsylvanicus. The sequence goes on from NC_134587.1 coordinate 26,805,702, forward strand.
ATGCTTCCGGGGAGCTGTGCCTCTCTCTCCTCCACACACGCTGCCCATGATGACACCAATTTAAAACCATTCAGTTCTGTATCTTGTAGGTATTCATTCCCATCCAAGGTAATCGGGACTCCAGGACTTTAAAATTGAGAAAACCCCTCTGTGTCTTTCCAAAGCAACTCTCCAGGAATTCTCATTACAGGGCCTATAGTAAAGAATCAGTTTTAATTTCTTTTTTCTCGTTTTGATTCTCCTAGAAAAAATACCGCCAGCATCCAGATACGCTCAAATTCACCTCAATTGAAGATGCTCCTATTACAGTGCAGTCTAAAATTAACCAGGCCCAGAGGAGCGACGTAAGTGTCCACCTGTGTGTGCTTTCGTAACTGTTTACCAACATGAAGGAACCTGCCCTTGAGTGCACTGGTCACCTGGAGCTGTTTAACCATCTGAAGGGCCTCTTGGGGCCAGCTGTAAATTCCCGCTGCCCAATGATACCACGCTCACCTAATCATGGCTTTAGAGTATTGCGTATTCTATACCAGCAGTCCTTTACCACTAAGGGAAGGCTCTCGGAGGGATCAGTGAGAGGGTCTTCTTTTACTGACTGTGGTAAGGTATCTCTAGGAAGACCAGAAAGAATGAATGTAGGTGCTGGGTCCCGTGGAGATTATATCTTAAGTCGGGGCTAAGAGAAACTATATAGAATCAAAACCACCTGCAAGTCCCTTTAGACCCCCACCAAGTCTTAAATAGATTATTGCTGTGTTCTGACCCGCTAGCCTGCTCTGGCTCAGGGAAGTGGCTGCAGGTTAGCATTTCCACCAACTCACTTCCCTGGTTTGAGGTCCTCCAGGCACCTGCTACCTACAGCCAGAGATTCCTAGCCAGTGCTCGGAAATCTTGTCCAACCGTGTGCATGCAATGAGACCGGCCTCCGTGCCGCTGCATCAGGGTCCTAGAATGTACGGAGGTTTTTGCTGATGCGTGGCAGGACAGAACAGAGAGTGTCTTTCTTAGCATCACCTTGTGACAGACACACCACCCTGAAATTGTTCCCTAGTGCCATTAACTGTCTCTCCACACTTGGTGTACACGTGGTTTCTCCTCTCCTAGATCGCTTACAAAGCCAAAGGGGAGGAGATACTGCATAAGTACAACCTGCCCGCGGACCTGCCGCAGTTCATCCAGGCTAAAGTGAACGCCTACAACGTCAGTGAGGTGCGTCTAGCGCTGCCCTGCACGCCCGGCCTTTACTCACATGGCTCCGCAGTCCTGCTCATGGGGTGTTTCTCTTGCAGAGCATGTACAAAGCCGACCTGAAAGACTTAAGCAAGAAAGGGTATGACCTGAGAATCGACGCGATTCCCATCAAAGCTGCCAAAGCTGCCCGGCAGGCTGCGAGCGACGTAAGTCCAGCCATGGTCACCTGCATAACAGAGGACCTAGTGGGGTACCCAGAAGTCAGCACATATGGTGTCCCTGACTGGAAATGATTCTGTACAGAAAGAACCCTAAAGAGACCTTAGTATTCTCGGAGGTCGGAACTGGTATGACTGTCCACTTGTGAGTTACTAAGAAGATTTCAAATCACTGTGCAAATTTCTGCATAAATCCACATTATTTTAATAAGAACATAAGAAAAAATTCAAGTTGTAATAGCTTCTGGATGGAATAATTTTATCTCTAATCTTTATTAATTTATGTGATCTCCTCTTTCCCTCTCTTCTCTTTTTCATCCATTACATCTATTTCTCTGGGAAATTCAAGTGCAACTTCTGATTGAAATGAAATTTTTATTACACTACTGTAATTACAATACAGCTTTAAAAGAAAAAAAACAGGAGCTGGAGAGATGGCTCAGAGGGTAAGAGCATTGCCTGCTCTTCCAAAAATCCTGAGTTCAATTCCCAGCAACCACATGGTGGCTCACAACCATCTGTAATGAGGTTTGGTGCCTTCTTCAGGCCTACAGGCATACACACAGACAGAATATTGTATACATAATAAATAAATATTTAAAGAAAAGAAAGAAAAAAACCAAACCCAGATGCCCTTGTTCTGAAAAACCCTGGTGGACCCTCCAGCCACCCCATGCCCCACATCTTCCTGTGCTCTCTCCTGTGTGCTCTGGCTTTCCCAGGATCCTCTGCAGGCCTCCCCAAGAATCCCCAGTCCCCCTCTGTCTACAATTGAAAGCCAAATGCTATTCACCATGACTGGCTCTGGGTTTCCTTTGCAATAATCAAGGACTCTGAAAATGTCTTTTAGTTAAGAGTTGTCAAATCCTCAGCAGCTCCAGGGCCCTGGCAGCAGAGTGTAATTGGTGAAGAATGGAAAATTCTTCCTTTTTCTTTTCATGGCATTTACTTATGTCTATGGGGGGAAAGAGTGTGAAGAATTAGTTTGTCATTGATATGAATTAGGGTTCACATCAGTGACAAGCTGGATCCCAATCTCTTTTGGGTGGCAGAAGTAGATATAGACACTCAAGGCTCCTAAGTGGTGTTTTATTTTACCATATTACATAGGAAGTTGACAGTTTCTATCCTCAGATTTCATATCCATAGATACCTGTGGACTGGAAAGACTTTTAAAATTACATCTGTACTAAACACTTAAAGACTTTTTCCTTGTCATATCTTCAAAATGACACAAAACCATTTATATAGCAGTTACAATTTACTAGATATTATAAGTAGTCTAGAGATGATTTGAAGTGTACGCCGAGAGTGTGCAAAGGTTATGGCTCATATAAGAGACTCGAGTATGGGTTGGGCTTTGTGTCAGCACAAAGTGGGGATCCTGGAACCAATCCCCTTGTTATGGGCATACAGAAATGTCTAGGAAACTCAAAACTTTCAAAGTATGACCTCACTGTTCAGTATCTTCACAGCAACATTTCAAAATATGCCCCCCCCTTCACTCGCAATAGGTCCATTACAAAAAAGATTATGAGAAGGCTAAAGGGAAAATGGTTGGATTCCAAAGTCTCCAAGATGATCCCAAACTGGTCCATTACATGAACGTGGCCAAGATACAGTCAGACCGGGAGTATAAAAAAGACTACGAAAAGACAAAGACCAAGTACAACACCCCTCACGATATGTTCGATGTTGTGGCGGCTAAGAAGGCACAGGATGTAATCAGCAATACGAACTACAAGCATTCTCTCCACCACTACACCTACCTGCCGGATGCCATGGACCTGGAGCTGTCCAAGAACATGATGCATATCCAGAGTGACGTAAGTGCCATGGTCCCCAGGTCAACCCCTCGGCTCCCAGAATGGGCCTGGCTCTCACTCCTCCTCTCTGTCACTGCAGAATGCGTACAAGGAAGACTATAATAACTGGATGAAGGGCATTGGCTGGATACCGATTGGAAGTCTCGACCAGGAAAAGGTGAAAAAGGCAGGTGATGCCCTGAGTGAGAAGAAATACAGGCAGCATCCAGACACGCTCAAGTTCACCAGCATCGTGGACTCCCCAGTGATGGTACAAGCCAAGCAGAACACGCAGCAAGTCAGTGATGTGAGTACAGAGGAAGAGGGTTTGTGTGTTTGTGTGTGGGGGGGGAGGGGTACTTTTTAAGGGGTGAGTGCCTACCTGATGTGCTTACTCTTATGCCAATGCCTTCACTACTAGTTGAGCACTCTGTGCATTCAATGTTAAAACTCTGGAGGCTGGAGAGATAGCTCGGTGTTGAAGAGCACTGACTGCTTTTGCAGGAGACCCCTGTTTGGTTCCCAGCACCCATATGGTGGCTCACAACTATCCATAACTCCAGTGCCCGCTCCTGACTCCAACAAGTACCATGCATGTGGTACACAAGCATACATGCAAACAAGACACTTACACACATAAAACAAATAAATTTTAAATTGTTAAATAAAAAAGAAAATTAAAAATTTAGCTTAGGCATTTCTTTTTATTCCCCAGGCACTAACATTTTAAAACTGTCCTCCAGAAAAACTGTCATTTTCCACTGCCATTAGAAGACTGTCTTACTGGATACATTTAGAAATATTCTATTTACTATCCATACATGGATATATGGTATTTAGAACCAACCTACACCTCCCAATCCCTTTCCTACTGGCCCCTGATTGGATACCTTTGACTGATACAAAAAGTTTTATTCCAAGGCAGGTGTGGTGGCACACACCTTTCATCCCAGAACATGAGGGTCTAAAGATTTAGGCCAGCCTAGGCCACATAGCAAGATCCGTACAGGAAAGAGGAGGAGACCAAAGACTCTACAAAGAGCCAGTCCTTTCAGTGGGCAGGTAAGGCCTTTTCCCTTCAGCCTGGTGTGGAAGGGGCTTTATTCTTGTGTCTGTGTATTGCAGATCTTATACAAAGCGAAAGGAGAGGACGTGAAGCATAAGTACACTTTGAATCCCGACCTCCCACAGTTCCTCCAGGCCAAGTGCAATGCTTACAACATAAGTGATGTGAGTAGCGTGGGTCTCTGGCGGGGTGTGAAGACCTGATGTGGCAATAGACAGATCTGTGGAGTGGAGAAGCATCTGGGTGATTATCCAAGTCAGCTTCCCACTCTTGGGTCCCCAGCAGAGCACGTCTCGGCATGGTGGCCTCTTGACTCAAGTTGGCTCATGGCATGGAAGGCCCTCTTCATGGGGTGTAGCACTCTTATATAGAGCACATTGCATGTTCCCCTAAAACGTCTGCTTTGTTTTCCAGTTGGCAACAAAGAGGGAGCGGGATTATAATCCTGCAGGACAAAAACAAAAATGAATGAAATTCTAATTCAGTGATTTCATTTTTTTTTTTACAATAGCCTTAAATTTTTTAAGTATGTAAATATGGCTGCCTGGTGTCCCCTTGGCCATCCTTCATAGTTTCATTTCCTCCCTTCTTCAAGTCTGGTTTTTAAGCATCCTTCTTCTTTATCTGCCAAGGCCAGACTTAGGTGAACAAACAGCGAGAGACCCGTGATTTCATGCTGGATTCAAATGTGACCCTTTGCTGATGTGACTTCGTAGCAGGGTACATGCGACGCGTTCCTTATCTCACATACACGAGGGAACTAAAGAAGCCAGCGGCTGAGGGATTCCTGAGAGGATGGATAAACAGTGCGCTGACTCCCTTTTGCTTTTCTGCCCCAGGTCTGTTACAAACGGGACTGGCATGATTTAATAGCTAAAGGCAACAACGTCCTGGCTGATGCCATTCCCATCACATCGGCCAAGTCCTCGAGAAACATCGCCAGTGACGTGAGTAAAGATTTTAAGTGACTACCTCTTTTTTTAAGTAACTGGATACACGCTTGCTTGGGTGTACATATAAAGTAATGATGCCCAAACTCACCTCAAAATGGTGTTTTGAAAACCTGCCACCATTTCAACATTGTTGGGATTTGTTTTCTCAGATGACTCCACTTAGCAATGCCGGAAGTCTAACAGTGGCTTTCTCCCCCAACTCATGATGAAAATTCCCTTTGCTGACCCATTTCCTTGACAGTTTGCATTTATTTCCAGTGAGAGCATGAAATGAGTGACAGAAACATGTTAAGTTCAGATGCCTGCCTGCATTACAATTGCATTAAAAAGAATGGAGGATGTTGCATATCAACAGGCATTCCCTAAGCCAACTAAGACCCCTGCCTCTTTTAGGATATGATGGTGATCATTTCAGTCAGTTGGTGCCATTTCATCTGTCTTAGGGTTTTTATTGTTGTGAAGAGACACCAAGACCACAGCAGATCTTATAAAGAAAGCATTTAATTGGGGTGGACTTGCTTACAGTTTTAGAGGTCCAGTCTGTTATCATCATGGTGGGAGCATGGTGGTGTGCAGGCAGATGAGGTGCTACATCTTGCAGGCCGCAGGAACTCAACTGATGGCCACACTGAGGGAAACTTGAGCAAAAGAGACCTCAAAGCCTGCCCCCACAGTGACACACTTCTTCCAACAAGGTTACATCTCCTAATAGTGCCACTCTCTCTATAAACTGTTTTCTTTCAAACCACCACAATCTATAATACATGCACGTACATGCATGTGCGTGCGTGCGTGCGCGCGCACGCGCACGCGCACACAGATACTTCTCGTCTTTAAAAACACATTTTTAGTCATTCGCTTCTTGCAGGGGTCACTGTCATGCTCTATTCCCAGGGCTACAATCTTGACTTGAGAAAAGAGAAGAAACCGACCATGCATACAATCCACATAGAAGAGAAGAGTATAAAGTCACTCCAGCTTTCCTGGCAGGGATGGACTGAAAATGCCACCTTCAGACTTTGCAGACAGTACACATGAGTCTCAGATGCACTCCTGATTTAAATTAAAAGTGAAAGTCTGGAGTGTGATTCTGTCCCTTCCTCCCACTGGAGCCTTTTCTAATATATCAAGTAATTCCTTGGTAACCCTCTCACCTGCTAAGTCCTCGCTTATGAATTTACACTACCAGTGCTCAGTGTTTGCAGGGTTCGGTAGATTTGATTTCTCTTGAATAAATTTCGAGGGTCTGAGCTATTACCGAGCAGCTCAATCTGCATCTCAATGACGGCCCCCTGGCAGTGAAAGACCTTGAATAGATTTGCTTTGGGTTGGGCTTTTATGGATGAGAAACCCCCCCCCCAGCAGTTCCTGGCTTTGCCAAAGTGCCTTCCTTTGCGGTTCCTTCAGTCCCGAGCTTGCAGAGGGTGCAGCGGATGGAGGGAGGGGATGAAGGCCCAACTGCTTACACGGATAGTCACATCCATGAACAGAAATCACAAACTGGATTAGAAAAGGCCACATCCCTATGTAGCCAAAAGACATTAGTCTTATGTTTGGAAGATAGTGTGTTCATATTCTGGTAGATTTTAAAAAATAATTCTGTATACAAATCATCTGTAGGAGTCAAGCAAAGGGCGTGGAAATTGTTAAATTGATCATGGAATTGCCTTGAAGTCCCAGCTGAGTTTAGGTTTTGGTATGATTTTTCTGGATGAGATGAGGTGTGTGTTTCGTGAACACTCATCCAGAAAGTCATAATGTTCTGTTTACCTTTGTGTGTGGAAAAACGTTTTTGTACCAAATGGCACTTGGCTAACCAAGTTCTGTCTCCACAGTATAAATACAAGGAAGCTTACGAGAAGTCAAAGGGCAAGCACGTTGGTTTCAGAAGCCTGCAGGATGACCCCAAGTTGGTCCATTATATGAATGTGGCAAAGTTGCAGTCAGACCGAGAATACAAGAAAAACTACGAGAACACCAAAACCAGTTACCATACCCCTGGGGATATGGTCAGCATCACTGCCGCAAAGATGGCCCAGGACGTGGCCACCAATGTCAACTACAAACAACCTCTGCACCACTACACATACCTGCCCGATGCCCTGAGTCTCGAGCACACGAGGAACGCTAACCAAATCCAGAGTGACGTAAGTATGCGTTACCCAACAGACCCGAAGACATTGATCATTTCCGTTCATCTTGTTTGGCTTAAAAACACAATAAGGTAGCCGGGCGGTGGTGGCGCGCACCTTTAATCCCAGCACTCGGGAGGCAGAGGCAGGCGGATCTCTGTGAGTTCAAGGCCAGCCTGGACTACAAGAGCTAGTTTCAGGACAGGAACCAAAAGCTACAGAGAAACCCTGTCTCGTTTTAAAAAAACAAACAAACAAACAAAAAAACACAATAAGGTACTTGAAAAATATACATTAGAATAAGCGGCATTCATTTAAAAAACTTCCGAAGCTACATTGTTTTTTCTGACTTTCCATGCTTATAAGTATTGGCATTGTGTCTGTTGACATATGAATGAAGATGGGACCATGTTCTTCTCATGAGATGGGGCACTTTGCTTCTCAATCAGAGGTCCCCTTCGTGGGCCCACTTCAGTGGTAATCACTGGATGATGCGAAATTAAATTCCCAATGCTTTTAGAATTCAGGGATTTTTTTTCTTTTTTAAACTCAAGGTCACCCCATCATCCATGTAAATCCATGCCGTGAGTCATATCAAATAAACCAGGAAGGTTCTGCTTGCAGCGTGATTCATAGAGAGCCTCCCAGGGAGCTGTTTAACATTCAGGGCATTTCTTTCTGCAGAGTTCCGTAATACTTGTTCTCTGTCAGGGGAAGAAATGGTTGGTATTCTGTTATTGAGCAGGCTTTGAAAAAAATCTCACTACCCAGCTAAGGTCAGAAATAACCTGGCTGGATAGTGTGGGGGGAAACTCAGACTTGCGAAGTTTCCAGTGAAATTAAAAAGAAAGCCCAATTGATGGTCAAAAATCGACAAACCAGAATTCAAACAGCCGTGGAAGTGCATGGCCTAGATTCCCTTGTGTGTTGGATCATGCGCTCCCACAGCTGATCTGCTTCTTCTCATTTCCAGCTCCTGGTAATAAGCCGAATGACATGAGATACAAGCGCAGGAGAAATAATCGCTTTCATTTCTTTTGTGTAGCGTTGCAGCTCCCAGAAGTTTCCCTGAGTATTCCCAAGGCTACCTTCTCATAGGAGCTTATTCTTTCTGCAGAATGTGTACAAAGATGAGTACAACAACTTCTTCAAGGGCATTGGGTGGATCCCCATCGGCTCCCTGGAGGTGGAGAAGGCCAAGAAGGCAGGCGAGGCACTAAATGAGAGGAAGTACCGACAACACCCGGACACCATCAAGTTCACTAGCGTGCCTGACGCCATGGGCATGGTGTTGGCTCAGCAGAACACCAAGCAGCTAAGTGATGTAAGAGGTTCCCCTTTAAAGGTTTAGTCCCCGAGTAAACCCTGCAACCAAGCCGCTTCCCCCATGCTCCTTCTCTCAGCATAGGAGGATGCATCTATGGTTAACACAGACACCATTTTCAGAGGTGAAGGTGCAGATTCTACTTTGGAAACAATATTGAACTTGAAGGGGGGGGGATAAGATCTTTCTAAGTTTGCTATTTTTTCCCAACACAGAAAGTCTGTGCTATTCATATGATCTGCTCGTTATACACAGGACATGAGTGTTCCTAATAACTTCGTCAACTTGGTCTGAATTGTAAAAGCGTCTGGTTGCTCCACGGTAGTTCTACCAGCTATGTGGAGAAATGGGCACAGTGTCCTAGTCTTTTTGTAGAACAGCTCGTTCTAGGAGGCGCTCTTCAAATGAGGCCTCTGGGGAAGAGAGAGTAGTTTATGTCTCTTGTCCTCGTTTCTGAGAGCAAGTACCTTTTCTTCCAGTGCCCAGTGTGTCATATCACCTCATACTTCCAGGGTTCACTTACAATGCTCCCAGAAAAAGAAGCAACATTTAAAGCAAAGCCTATGTTGGTGTTAGCCTCAGAGGTTAGAAAGTAGAGAGCTTTTTGACTTGCCTTGGACCTGTGGGTCATCTGTGGGTCTTGTCCCTTCAGGGTAATCGCAGCTCTTCTGTTACTGCAGTGTTTAAGGATACGTTGTACTTCAGTGCTCATAAATGCCAGGGATTCCCTTGTGCTGAGGACAGTGTCATTCCTGGTTGTAAGGGAGCTGCCTAGGAAAATGGTACTCACTGTTCTGTCTGCTCCATCTGAAGAAATCCCAGTAGAGACTGCTCTTTTGTTTCCTGGACGCCCAGACCCAAGCAATCACATAGAAACTAAATTATAATACTATAGTCCAATAGCTTAGGCATATTCCTAGCTAGCTCTTACATCTTAAATTAACCCATTTCTATTAATTCTGTGTATCATCACAAGGCTGTGGCTTACAGGTAAGATTCTGGTATCCTTCTCCTTCAGCAGTTACATGGTGTCTCTTTGACTCCTCCTGCTCTCTCTCTATATCTTTGTTTGGATTTCCTACCTGACTTTACTCTGCTAAGCCATTGGCCAAAACAGCTTTATTCATTATCCAATAAAAGCAGCAACACATATACAGAAGGACATATCAAATCCCAAGGTCAAATCCCATCAGCACAAACCTAGATACTCCAGTCAGAACTGTGGTGGTGATTTTGGATGTGACTCCCTCCCTGCCCTCCCCATAGCCTATATCTCTGCCAAGCCTGTGTCCTTGTCCTAAGTAGCCAGTTTGCTGCAGGGCTTGTCTTTGTACTGTCACCAGGCAGAGTTCCTTGTCTCTCGTGTGGATGACTGCAATGACTTAGTCTCATTGTCTGGGATCCCCTTGGGGATGAAATTAAAATTCAAACTCATTACCTCGAGTGAAGAGATCTCTGTCCCATGGATTGCTCTCTCTATCTAATCCTACTTCCAATTGCCCTGAACTCCTCCATGTGGCCAGGCCATTTCTTGCTTTGAGTCCTAAACACTGCTCTTCTTCCCAGAATGCTCCCTTCTACCCAAGTCTGAGTACACATGCTACCTCTGCCTTCATTATTGTCCAAGTTTTTCTGGTATGGTTGTATTTTCAACATTTTGCCAGTTTAGCTGTAGTTTATAGTTTACATGTTTATGCAAATACATGCCTCCTCTATTAAACTATAAGCTCCAAGAGGAGATCTCTGACTTTTTTTTTTCCACCTTAAACACAGAACCTATCACTTTACCTGGTGAGGTAAAAGCACAAATATACCTACTCCGGCTCCCTAGCTGTAGTGTTGTATGCATTTGTCTTGTGTTTGGGGAACACCAAGGACAGCCTTCCCTTTAAAGTCACGGCTACAGGATCAAGCTCCTACCGTGTCAGCTCATAACATTGCGTGCTTCTTTCTTTGCAGCTGAACTACAAGGTGGAGGGCGAGAAACTAAAGCATAAGTACACGATGGACCCCGAGTTGCCTCAGTTTATTCAAGCCAAGGTCAATGCCATCAATATGAGTGACGTGAGTATCTAACCTGGTGCCGGTCTAACATCTCTTATAGGGGCGTCCCTTTCCCAATTCTGGGTAGTTCTTTTACTGAGCCATTCAAGGAGAACAAACCAAATGTAGACCATTTGAGCACCCAGAGGGGACCCTTATACAGGCAACAGAGGAATTGGGGGTCACTACAAAATTTTACTTAATGTATACTCCTTTTAATTATGAGCTGTGACTCACTAGTAGATGGTAAAACCAGTTCAGAAAAGTAATATTCCATTTAAAAACAAAACACATTAGAAAGTCTAGCCAAGACTGGAAAGAGCAGGTTTATAGTCTCTTCTGTGCAATTTTGTTTCAACTCTTTATTAAAGCTTCTGAAAGAGCTCAGTTCCCTCTGTGAGTGTTGAAACTTTTTAAAGAAACTAGTTATTAGGTAGTCTGGGCATGTAATTGGTTACTATGTTTAAACCAGGATTTATAAAGACAGGAGTTTATAATGTGCTTGTAATATTAGGAGCTTGGGACACTGGCCCTTGACATTGAGGATAACAATCAGGAGTTTGAGCCCAACGCAGGCAACATAGTGGGACCTCGTCTCAAAAATAAAATAAAACAAAAAGCAAATCAAATAAATAAATCTAACATTTGGATTCTAATTTTAAAATAGAATTAAACCTGAAAAATATGTTTATTTATTTTATCTATTTTTGGACAGGATTCTCATTATGTAACCCTCGCTAGCCTAGAACTCCCTATGTAGACCAAGATGGCCTGGAACTCATAAAGGTCTATCTGCCTCTGCCACCATGCCCAGCAAATGCTCCTGTCTTAATGACAGTGTAACTTTAAAAAAAAAAAGCTTAGTTATTATTCTCAACATTAATATTTAGGTACTCTTTTATCTTCTGAATGTGCACGGTTTCTTTGGTAATCATCTCTATGATTTTGGGCCACTTAAACTTTTCTCTTGTAGGCCGGACAGTGGTGGCGCATGCCTTTAATCCCAGCACTTGGGAGGCAGAGGCAGGCAGATCTCTCTGAGTTCGAGACCAGCCTGGTCTACAAGAGCTAGTTCTAGGACAGGCTCCAAAACCACAGAGAAACCCTGTCTCGAAAAAAAAAAACTTTTCTCTTGTACTACAGCATTAAAAGCATTTTAACGGGGGCTGGAGAGATGGCTCTGTGATTAAGAGCATTGTCTGCTCTTCCAAAGGTCCTGAGTTCAATTCCCAGCAACCACATGGTGGCTCACAACCATCTGTAATGAGGTCTGGTGCCCTCTTCTGGCCTGCAGGCATACATGCAGACAGAATACTGTATACATAATAAATAAATAAATATTTAAAAATGAATAAATAAAAGCATTTTAACAATGAAAGCTACAGGATTGGTACTGTATCTTAATTTTAATTTTTTGATAACAACGACTTTCTCTTACTTTGAAATGCTTTATTATGAGAAGTTTGTCACAAATACGATGTTCTCAAATGAGAGAATAAAAACACAGGAATTTGTGAGAAGGTTTTGTTGTCCTGCATTCGCCCCTTCCGTTGCTCTGTCGCACAAACAGACATTCTGTCATGACTTGAGATTACACCATGTATTGCTTGGTGGTTTTACATTTTTCTTGTTGAATTAGATTTTGTAGCAGGCACACAGGTGATGAGCCAATCACGTAGCTGCAGGTTCTCTACATAGCAGGGAATGTAGATGTCTGGGAAAAGACGTTTTTTTGTCCGGTTTCCAGTTATCTTTTAACCATGTCAAATGATAACCCCTTTCTTTCCCACAGGCTCACTACAAAGCAGACTGGAAGAAAACCCTCGCCAAGGGTTACGACTTGAGACCAGATGCCATTCCCATTGTTGCCGCCAAAAGTTCAAGGAACATTGCTAGTGATGTAAGGAAACCCATGCATATTTTATAATCTGCATATTGTGCTTGAAATCTTGATTATAGAGGGAAACACACGAGAAGATTACAATATAGGAGAATTTCCTTATTTCATGAGTGCCAAAGGATATTTTCTCATTACTTCACTGAAAATATTTTTTTAAAACTTCATTAAAAATTTACAGATACATTTTCTTTTTAGTTGTGGAAAATTTGAAAGTCTTACTGTCTTCACCGTGAGCTTAAATTTTTTTATTTAGATTTTGTCAAGATAAAGTCTCCAAACATTTCAAAAGAATATACTGTTTTAATTTGACAATTTATTTACACAAGAAACAAATCCAGTGAAACAAGAGAAACTGGGAAGCATTGTAGGTTAGATAACAATGTTTTAATTGTTTTTAAATTATATATCCTGGTTGACTTGATGTAATTATCATAATAGAGTAAGAATTCATTCATTTTAAGGCCAATACTTTAATTTGGAGTAGAGTTTTGCTGAAATGGAGTCCTGAGTCCATAAATACTCTTTAAAGGTAGTCTAAATTACTAATGGAAGTGAGGTAGAAATATACAACTGCTTAAGAAATAAACTTGTCAGGAACCTTTGGGCACATTCAAAGAATCTACTAATGGACAATCTAGATATAAATTGCAAATTATTATTTATTATTCTCAGAACAAGTCTTACAGTCATCCATTAGAAATATTTTGCAAGTTGTATATTAAAATACTAAAAATATCTTGGGTATTGTCAAATTCAGACTAAACTTGGCCTTTGTATAGATTGTTAAATAAATTTGATTTCTGTCAAACTTCTGTCTGGCCCTCTCTTCCAAATAGTGCAAATACAAGGAGGCCTATGAGAAATCCAGAGGCAAGCAAATCGGCTTTCTCAGTCTTCAGGATGACCCTAAACTGGTTCACTACATGAATGTGGCCAAAATACAATCAGATCGCGAGTATAAGAAGGGCTACGAGGCCAGCAAGACCCGGTACCACACACCTCTGGATATGTTCAGTGTGACCGCAGCCAAGAAGTCTCAGGAAGTTGCGACCAACGCCAACTACAGACAACCCTACCACAACTATACCCTCCTGCCCGACGCCTTGAATGTGGAGCACTCCAGGAACGCCATGCAAATTCAGAGTGATGTATGTGCCAGTCCGTTAGCTGGGGTGCTTAGTTTTCTGTTTCCATGGGTGTGGGGGAAGAACCAGGGTCACCAGAGATATCTTCATCTTACACCTGACCCAGGGAGTGAGAGACTTTCATTCATGTAACTATAATGACCCATCGTTGTACAAACATTGTGTGTATGTTAGACCACCTACGATGTAGTCTGTGAAAAAACTAAGATACACTATAATCTTTCCAATGCAATTTTTAAAATTTCACCCTGTTTTGTTGTTGCTGTTTGTTTTTGCTTTGTTTTGTTTGTTTTCAATTTAGTCTTACCTAATTGTTTTCAGTTTAGCCCACCATGTAGTCCAGGCTGATTTTGAACCCACAATCCCATCTTAGCTTTGTGAGTACTAGGATTATAGCTGTGTATCATCCTGCCTGGCTAAGAAAATTAGTTTTAAAACAAATTGTTATGTTAGGATTTCCAGTTAAAACCACCGTGAATGCAATCACTTCCATAACCACTTTTTTCTAAAAAACCATAATGAGTAAATGCTAGGCGTTCCCTTCTCTTTGTGATAATACGTCTTATAACCAAAGAAACCCAAGGTTTGCTTTCTGAAATGAACTTTCTTTCTTTGTGATAAAGAATCTGTACAAATCTGACTTCACCAACTGGATGAAAGGTATCGGCTGGGTTCCGATAGACTCCTTGGAGGTGGAGAAGGCAAAGAAGGCTGGAGAGATTCTGAGTGAGAGGAAGTATCGCCAGCACCCCGAGAAGCTGAAGTTCACATACGCCATGGACACCATGGAGCAGGCACTTAACAAAAGCAACAAGTTGACTATGGATAAGGTAAGAGCCCAGGGGCCAGCCTCAACCTGAGAAGCCCGAAGGGCCCTTTGTGAGTCTTTAGCGCTTTTGTCTCATGGTTAGGGGGAAGGAATAGGTGTTGTGTGTGTGTGTATGCATGTGTGTGTATGTATGTATATATATATTTATGTATGTATATATGTATATATATGTATATATAAATACATGCACACACATTTTTAAAGAATGTTATGGATTTCAGCTTCTAGAGAGCTTTTATTGACACTTTGCCCAGATTCCACCTGACTGTAAAGTGGACAGGATGGTGCCCATCAGGAGAAGGGCTCTCTTGTCTAATGATAATTTTTCTCATCATCAGGCTTAGCCTCGTCCACCATGCCTTCCTCCTTCTCCCATTATTACAAACCTGTTCCACTGTAGTGTCATGTGCCGACCTTCTCTTTACAGAGGCTGTACACGGAGAAGTGGAACAAAGACAAGACCACCATTCACGTCATGCCTGATACTCCAGACATCTTGCTCTCCAGAGTGAACCAGATCACCATGAGTGATGTAAGTTTATCCTTTGCAAAGAAATTGGGGGAGGATGCTGAAGGGAGCTAACGCTTGTGGGATGTCTGTCTTTTATGTGCCCGCCGTGTTAGAATCGGGAGCTCTGTTTTAACTGAAGTCCCACTTCCCTGTTGTTTCTCTGGTTCCTGGCTTAGAAACTCTACAAAGCTGGCTGGGAAGAAGAGAAGAAGAAAGGCTATGACCTGAAGCCTGACGCCATCTCAATAAAGGCTGCAAAGGCCTCTAGAGACATTGCCAGTGATGTAAGTCCTGCCACGGGAACATGTTCAGCGTGAGTGAAGGTGCAGACAAGCCAGGCTTATGCCTGACTGTGAGGTAGGGTCAGCTCACTGGCTGGACACACTACCCCAAGATGCTTCCCTTCACGCAGGCCAGATACCCTCTAATCATTTTGCTCATTGTTCAAGGTAAAAATGATAAGGTCTTATTAAAATAAGTTATGCTTAGTATTTGAATTCAAAAGACAATTTTAAGAAATTTAAGGGTGTGATCTATGTGCTTTACCTATGAAGTCCATAGCCAGCTCTCATCCTAAAGATATACTAAGGATTTGCAGTCCTCTGTGTTGACACAGTGAGGGATTGAGGACCAAGACACTGCTTCTGAGATTCCTTCCCAACATTTGAAGTACAGAGCCATTGCTTCTTGGCTCTGCTCCCCATCTCTGTCTCAATATAGGAAGCTCTAACTTTCTTTACCTACACCGAAGTTAGGAGCACCCAGTGAATCACATTCTGTTCTCTTACCTGAACCATTTGAATCATCGCCATATCTCTTGTCTGTCCGCAGTACAAGTACAAGCAGGCTTACGAGCAAGCCAAAGGGAAGCACATTGGCTTCCGCAGCCTGGAAGACGACCCCAAGTTGGTGCACTTCATGCAAGTGGCCAAGATGCAGTCAGACCGGGAGTACAAGAAGGGCTACGAGAAATCCAAGACGTCCTTCCACACCCCGGTGGACATGTTCAGCGTGGTGGCAGCCAAGAAGTCCCAGGAAGTGGCCACCAACGCCAACTACAGGAATATAATCCACACCTACAACATGCTTCCGGATGCCATGGGCTTTGAGTTGGCCAAGAATATGATGCAGATTCAAAGCGATGTACGTGAGAGTGATGCCCGTTTGTAGAGCCATTACCCACGCCATAAACAGCTCGTGGGTAACCTACATCATGACATCTCAAAAATCCTGAAATAAATCCACATGCTGTTTCCTGAAGAGGGAGGGGTCTTATTCATCCCCTTGGGCTGAATTCATTTTTTTCTTAATGGAAGAAAAGTCTGTTCTAGAAACTAAAATCTAATCTTTCACTCTTGGGGCTGTAGTCGTTGTTGGAGGTGGAGGTCTGCAGCAGTAAATTGATTTGGTTTTCGAGAGCACCCATTGAAGGAAATAAGCCTAGCAAAGGGAACCAAAAGTGTGAAAGGCTCTTGGTGGCAGGGTGAAAGGGAAAGGCCAGCGTGGTGGTGTATGTCTGTGGTGCCCGTACTCGGGAAGCCCTGGCTTCACTTATGACCAGTTTTCCTCCACCACCTCTGTCCTGCAGTTGCCTGTGCTGCCCACGGAATGTTGAGGAGGGGGTGATTGAGGAATTCCTGGGAACGGATAGAGGGAAGACAGAGAGAAAGATTTCAGAGCCATTATCAAATAATATACATTATAAAAATAAACACAGACCACACCAAGCCAGGCCTAGAGTTCTCATTGGACTAGGAACCTGGGCTATGAGTTTCCAGGGAGACACAGCCATGTCTAAATGAAAGTACCACACACAAGTTACAGGGAGACATGTCTCAGCAGAGGGGGAAACCCCACACAATTGTACCAAGTGCTAACAGGTTTCTAGTGTGCATTAGGAAATCATAACAATAGTAGATGATCAAACGCTTACTGCTGGAGACAGAAACCTGGATTTTCAGAATTAACCTATCCATGAGGGCATCTGGACCAATTTATCAGTCCGGAGAGTGAATCATATGGCAGATGTATCCATTTAGTAGTTCCTCACACGTTCCCTTTAAGAAGGCGTCAAGAAAAACAAATCAGCAAGACCTTTGCTCATTTGTCATTTCTTGTGTGGAGATGTGAGGAAAAGGTTGGCGTTTCATATGCTGCAGGTTGAAAACAAGAGGAAATGAAGGCCTGTCGCATACACGTTCGTGATCCGTGCATGCTTGCTCTCTTCTGACCATTGTTTTCTCTTCCTCTCCGGTAGAATCAGTACAAGGCAGACTATGCTGACTTCATGAAGGGCATTGGATGGCTCCCATTGGGCTCCCTGGAAGCAGAGAAAAACAAGAAAGCCATGGAGATTATCAGCGAAAAGAAGTACCGGCAACACCCAGACACTCTGAAGTACTCCACGTTGATGGACTCGATGAACATGGTTTTGGCTCAGAACAACGCAAAAATCATGAATGACGTAAGTCTTGCCGTGGTGGAGCTGGTCTGGCTGAGAAAGATTCTAGGGACTAGCTGTCGCCCTTCTACTAGAACTCCACCAGCCCTATAAATCACAAGCCACATGCATGTGTGTTATAGCCCAATATAATACAAATTAGTCCTCTAACACTGTCATGTTTGCAGGTACTCAGTGGCCCTGTTGAGCTTGGGGCTACCATATTGATTTATGCAAAACATTTTTATCATCACAGAAAACTCTACTGGCTAACACTGGGCTAAAACAAAGACTAGCCACAGACAATATGACAGAGCTATGTCATTCATTGTATCTATGAGCAAGTGCATATTAATGTCACATTTTTATCAATATTTGTGGGGAAAAAAACATGTTCCTTACCCTACAGAAATCTCTGTGTGTGCCAAGACACATGCGTGTGTTTCTTACAGGTTAAAGGTTCTGAAAAGTGATGTCAATATGGAATTTGAGTCTCTCAGGAATTTTTTTAATGATAGTACCTTAGAAATATTTTAAATATTGACAAGTGACGCTAAGTATGACATACCTGTAGGAGAGAGGTCTCGAAGTAAAGGACCTGCAATGCAGATTCAACACAGCCTTGGCCAGTGACCAAGAGCAGATGACCAAAAGTGGGTCCTCCCTGGACTAGAAACCTGAGCGGCACATG
Organism: Microtus pennsylvanicus; assembly: GCF_037038515.1. Lineage (NCBI taxonomy): Eukaryota > Metazoa > Chordata > Mammalia > Rodentia > Cricetidae > Microtus > Microtus pennsylvanicus. Next base: position 26,823,950 of record NC_134587.1, read on the forward strand.
TTTAAGCACTAGAAACAGACTGGAAACTACAGATTCATGTCTGTCAATGGAGAATTGATTAAACCAGTTGGATCATGCCTCTGCAGTTTTCTAGAATGGAGAGAATTCTTTTCAGAAGGTTCCAAGATGTCTGATCCATATTTTGTGGCAAAAAAAAGCCAGCTCTAAATATTATATGTTCTATGATTTTACTTTTATTTTGAAACAGTATGCTTAGAAAGCTCCAGGAGGGAGTGTCCATCTCTAGGCTTAAGGCAGAGGGATGGGACACTTTGATTTTCTGTCTTGCACCTTCTTCTCCGTGTTATTTTTCTCTTAGATCCTGAGACCCGTATACACACGATAAAGCGCATATGTATAGTGCGATCTTTTTAAAGAGTTTAAAATACCACCTTGTACTTTCCCCCCAGCATCTCTATAGACAAGCATGGGAAGCTGACAAGACCAAAGTCCACATCATGCCTGATATCCCCGAGATTGTTTTGGCAAAAGCAAATGCAATTAACATGAGCAATGTAAGTATAATACCCCGGGTGCCATCTTTCTTTGTCGCCTGCTCCCACCTGTAACAGAAAAATTAACTCACTGGTGTCTCAATTTATGAGAAAGAACACTTAAAAACTAGTAGACTGCACTTTGTTAAAGTCAATCAGTGTCTTTCCCTCCCTGATCTTTGCTCTGCTAAAATTTGGAGCGGGGCTGTTAATGACGGCTGAAACAACAGCTGTGGTTTTGAAGAACTGTTGGATTTCATTTGGGGACAGCCCCCCTTGAACTCAGACTTGGCAAGAAGAGAAAGGTTGGGAGCCGGAAGAGAACCCCTGACTTTGAAAACCCTCCACTAAGCTGTGGAGACGATCCTTTAAAAGGGTTAAAACAATAGAAAGAAAGAAAGAAAAATGAATGTTTTGAACAAACTGGGACAAGCCCTACAATAAGGCACGTGAAACTGTTGCTAGAAAAAGCATTTGATGTTTAATTTCATTTCCTTCTTTTGCTGTCCCTGGTTGCTGGAACTCCTCCAAGATGAGCGGCTTTTTCCTCTGCTTTGTTTGAATTCCACAGAGATTTGGAATTGCTGGTGTTTTTTATTTGACTGTGGAATTCATGCAACTATTTATATAAGTAAAAGAGGCCATTGTAAAACTGGGGTGCTCTTTTGGCACGTGAAGATGGCTGGTGTGTAGTCTTTCTTTGCTTCTAATGAGCAAGGAGGAGTTGGCTGAGCTTTATCATCTTCACGAAATCTTTTCAACCTCACAGCAATCAGGACCTTTCCTTTTTTTTTTTCTTTTTTTTTATTGATAAAAGGAGAATAAAAAAAATAAATAAATTTCCACCTCCTCCCAGCCTCCCATTTCCCTCCCCCTCCTCCCACTCTTCTCCCCCTCCTCCCACCCCTCTCCCCTTCCTCCCACTCCTCTCCCCCTCCCTCTCCAGTCCAAAGAGCAGTCAGGGTTCCCTGCCCTGTGGTACGTCCTAGGTCCTCCCCGCTCCGTCCATGTCTAGGAAGGTGAACATCCAAACTGGCTAGGCTCCCACCAAGCCAGCACATTAAGTAGGATCAAAACCCCGTGTCATTGTCCTTGGCGTCTCATCAGCCCTCATTGTTCGCCATGTTCCGAGAGTCCAGTTTTATCCCATGCTTTTTCGGTTACAGTCCAGCTGGCCTTGATGAGCTCCCAGTAGATCAGCTCCACTGTCTCAGTGGGTGGGTGCACCCCTCGTGGTCCCAACTTCCTTGCTCATCTTCTCCCTCCTTCTGCTCCTCATTGGGACCTTGGGAGCTCAGTCCAGTGCTCCAGTGTGGGTCTCTGTCTCTATCTCCATCCATCACCAGATGAAGGTTCTATGATGATATGCAAGATATTCGTCAGTATTGCTCTAGGATAGGGTCATTTCAGGTTCCCTATCCTCAGCTGCACAAGGGACCTTTCCTTTTGTAATGATATACTAAAAGCACATTTGAACTCCAGTAATTACTTTATTTTATTTTACTTTATTTTTTGGTTTTTTGAGACAGGGTTTCTCTGTAGCTTTGGTGCCCGTCCAGGAACTAGCTCTTGTAGACCAGGCTGGCCTCGAACTCCCAGAGATCCGCCTGCCTCTGCCTCCCGAGTGCTGGGATTAAAGGCGTGCGCCACCACCGCCCGGCTTTATTTTGTTTTTTCCCCCACACATAATGATGTTCCTTAGAACATTCAACCATCGACCCACCAATACCACATCTGCCAGGCAGAAAGTCTTGCTACACAATTAGTCAGCCTTATAGAATAAAGCTGGGTTTCTCTTCTCTTTACAGAAACTCTACAAACTGTCTCTGGAAGAATCTAAAAAGAAAGGCTACGACCTCAGAACGGACGCGATTCCTATCAAAGCCGCCAAAGCATCCAGAGATATTGCAAGCGACGTAAGTGTGAAGGGTGGCCAGGAGCCAAGCAGAGAAATAGAGCCACAAACACAGAGTACATTGCAATACGGAAGCAGAACATTATCCCATGCCTGAGAGCCATAGACTCGCTGTGCTCCACAAATGCCTCTTAACAATGCTTGTGTCTTCTCTGGCCCTTCTGGGAAAACATACAAAGACACAACAGGATTCTGATCATGCAAGGGCACTCACAGACCTCAGCATCCCCCTCAGGAGGTCTAGGTGAACCCTCTGCTTGTTGGCATCTGTGTTCTCAGCAGGATACTTTATGTAGTGGCACTGGGCTTTTGATCGTTGATGCTGATGATGGCCACTCTTTAAATGATGAGGAAACCTGCAACCTAGTTGTTAAAACATTAGTGACTTGGCATCAGCTGTGGTAGGTGAACTCAAGCCACTGAGACGTATGAACCCTATGAACTAGGGCTTCCTGCAGCCTGAGAAAGTTGGTGGACCCGCATAACACTGTCATAAGAAACTTGATCCGTGCCTCCAAACTCTGCTCTCAGAAGCATGTAGTGATGAGGCATACCAGGCTGCGCTCTCTCCTTTGCCCTCCCATCCTGCATCCTCCCTTTCCCAGTCCCTCCCATTGCTGAGAACCCCTAGTTCTTCCTCTGATACACTGGCTCCTCCTCTGTAGCCTTCACACTCAACCTCATGAAGAAAAGACGAAGAAGCACGGTATGGGTTCACTCTCTCTCCTCTATGGAAGCTGGGTAGAAATAGCAACGTTTCTCCTTAGTTTTGTCAGCTTGGAGAGAAAAAAAATATCCTGAAGAATATGAAGCTGCTCCAAAATCATGCTTTGCGTTCCATACATGAGCCGGTTTTTCAGCAGCAGGTGACTGACTGGTTTATTTCCCCGGCAGCACTGGACTGCTTACAAAAAGCTCATTTTTTTGTCCCTCTTGCTGCGATCTCCCTGTAACCGCAGAGGGTGAGAGCAAGGCAGTGTAGTGCAGGAGGGTGTGCACCCCAGTCCTCAGTCACCCCAGGAAGTCACTCAGTGTATAGTCTTGTATCAAATGGTTCCTGCGGTAAGAACTCTGCTGCCAGGCTCATAAGCAAATGTCAGAAATGTGTTTGGTCCACAGCGGAGCCGTGCACAGCTACCGGTTTTATGAAACGCAGATATTAACCCTAGAATTGTTCTTCACTTATTCTCTTCACAGTATAAATACAAGCACAACTATGAAAAGGAGAAAGGAAAGATGGTTGGCTTCCGCAGTCTGGAGGATGATCCCAAATTAGTCCACTCCATGCAAGTGGCTAAGATGCAGTCTGATCGAGAGTACAAGAAGAACTACGAGAAGACGAAGACGAGCTACCACACCCCTGCCGACATGCTGAGCGTCACAGCTGCCAAGGACGCCCAAGCCAACATCACCAACACTAACTACAAGCACCTCATTCACAAGTACATCCTCCTCCCAGATGCGATGAACATCGAGCTGACCAGGAATATGAATCACATCCAGAGTGACGTAAGAGAACCTTCCAGCTCAGGGGTGGTTTTGCAGTTTTATATACCATATTTTAGTGTTTTATCTGAAGAAGTAAAGGCAAGTGTGTCCCTTTTCTTTACAGAACGAATATAAGCAAGACTACAATGAATGGTACAAGGGGCTTGGCTGGAGCCCAGCTGGTTCTCTAGAGGTGGAGAAGGCCAAGAAAGCCACTGAATACGCCAGTGACCGGAAGTACCGCCAGCATCCCAGCAGCTTCCAGTTTAGAAAACTGACCGACTCCATGGACATGGTGCTGGCCAAGCAGAATGCTCACACCATGAATAAGGTAGAGCGAGCACTTCTCTTCCTCCTTCCCAACCAAGAAGAGGTCAACAGGCTATGAGGGAGTTGAACTCAGGTCCCGTATTCTAGGAACTGGCAAACGATTACAAAGCGTAGCCCTGTACCACATTTCAATGTCTGTCTCTTACAATGCCTTCCCTTATCATTCTAATTGGGTTAGAAATTGCCTATGTTTTCAGTACATTTATCCTAAGTACTCTCATTCCATTCTAAAGATGAAAAAGATGCAAAATATTATTTTTCCAAAACTGACATTAAAGCCAGGTGTCACAGAACACATCTGTAATCCTAGCAGCTGGAAGGCCCAGGATCTCTCTATATAGATGGGTAGATAGATATAGATACACTATTATATGTATTGTCTTCCTTTAGAAAAAGCATATGAGTCTGTTCTTAACGTCTCTTCTGAATCGCATTTTTCCTTTTTCTAGTTCAAGCGAAGTGCTTTTGAATATTCTGTTTATCTTCTTTCCTGTTTATCCTTAACCATTATTCAGACTTAAAATGTCTCTTCTACCACTTCCTAGCATTTATACACCGTTGACTGGAATAAAGATAAAACCAAGATTCATGTGATGCCCGATACACCAGATATTTTGCAAGCCAAGCAGAATCAGACACTGTACAGCCAGGTAGGTGAAGCTTGCACGTTGACGAGATGCTTTTGTCTCAAAGCATACTCACTTCGAAACTGATGTAATAGACAGCTGGTGTAAATGCTGAAGCAACGGAAGCAATTCAAACTCCTCATTCTAGAGGGCTCTTTCAAGACCCTGTTAGGAGCTGCTGGAAGAAAGCTACCTTATAAACCCGGAAGGACTGGGTCTTGGCAAAATAATAGATGCTGTGTCCAGATACACCATCAGCCCAAAATGAAATGAAAGACTAAGCTGGATCCCCTGATGCTGTCAGTGCTGAGCACTGAGCTATTGTTATCACCTGCTTGGTTTTATCTGCGTGTAGAGTCAGAGTAGTTGATTTTAGGGTTCTGTATTCACTCTCTATACACACCTGGGCTTGTCTGCAATTTTAACATAGAAGAAATAGCACTAAATAGAGTCTCTTTACTTTTCAGAAATTCTATAGACTTGGTTGGGAAGAGGCTCTGAAGAAAGGCTATGATCTCCCTGTTGATGCAATCTCTGTCCAGCTGGCCAAGACGTCAAGGGACATCGCTAGCGACGTAGGTCCTGGTGGGGGCAGAAGACTGCACTTTCAGCTGGGTGGGCCATGGGGTGTTGGTTACCTTAGACATGGACTTCTGTTCCTTCACCTCTTTCTACCCTAGCTACCCAGAATTGTCTTTTCCCTCTCTTTCCTCAAATGTCTAACCACCTAGTGGGCCAGAATCTCTCGAAGACCCAGTGCCATGAGGCATTTTTCCAGATAGTACAAAGAAGCTAGACTTTGTGGGGTTTTCATGCTAAAATTAACATTCCTGTTTTCTGTTGGTCTATTTTAGACAAATTGAGGCCAGATAATAAATCAACGTTAGCAACTGATGTTGACAGTTTTGACCTGCGTATGTCTGAAAATTAGCCATCAGTCACTTTAAGTTAGCCCCTCCTTGCAGTTGCATAATTATAGCAAATTAGCTCTAGGGTTGAAAGTCCCAAAAGGCTCACTTTACATTCTGTTGACCGTTCAGAGATCTGGTTCATAGAAAAATGCCATTTGTGCCCCAAAGGGCAGATTCCTCATATGGCTGGGAAAGTTGGAACTTTTGGTGAACACACTACATATGGCCTCCATATTCATTCAGTTTTGTATAAAATATGTTTCATTTGCATATAAATAAATATTTCATTTTGCTCATCCCCAAAACGCACTAGAAGAAATTCAAATCGTCCTGGGTGGTTGAGCTAGCTCTGTGGGTAAAGGAGCCCAGAATCTGAGAAGAAATTCAAAGGATACAGGGAGGAAATCTATCTAATTTAATTGTGGCACTCTAGAAATACCAGGAAATAATTTGGACTCTTTGGCTTTCAGATCAAGACCTCATTAAATCGAACCGAAATCATGATGAAACTACATGATAAAACCAACTCATTTTCCTTTAGTGCTGTATGCTAATGAGAACCTAGCAATTGAAAGGGCATCGACAATTTCCCAGCAACCCAGTGGCCAATAGTTCCTCATTCCTTTTCTTGCAAATCCACTTGAAAGTTCGCAGTTAAATTAGCTACGTGTGAACTTTCCCACCGCAAGAGGAATTATTTTCCCTCTCAGCTCCCAATGGCTCTGTACCATTTCATAGGATTTTCGAGGCAGGCTTTAAGTGTGTAATCACATAAGTTAAATGAACGGAGAATTTAGAGTTGGGAGGTAGAATGGTTATTCCGTTCAGTCCTTTGCCAACATCTGCCTTCTCTTCATGCGTGGTGTGGAGAGAGGATGAAGTGCTTGGATCCATGGATACTCACACGCAGAGGAAGGGCATGGTTCTTAGAGCAGGAGTTTTCTCCACTGGGCTGTGCTGAGTTATTATCAGACTTCTTACTGTTGGTGTGAGGTATTCTATCCATCAGTGCCAAGGCTATGTTCTGGAATAGCACAAAGTAGCTTCTTCTATTTGACATTTCTTTAAACATCTCTGTCTCCTTATTCTCCTTTGGTTTAGTTTTGGAACTGTGTTGGTCTTCTATGAGCAGTTCATTCTGTCTGTGATTTGTTTTGCTTTGTCGTCTTAAAATAGTGCGTCAAATATTAGTGTTTTGTTGAGACAGGAGCTCAGGCAGCTTAAATAGGTTTCTGGCAAAGCTTATCTGTGCTCCCTACAGAGAGATTGGCTCTACTTTTTTCTAAGCAGTTTTGCCAGACTGTCCATATCAAGGGCTGTGTTAGGTAGGTTTATTTGACTCTGATCAGAACCCCTCACAGAGACAAGAAGGGAAAGACACTGTGATTTGATTCAGTTCCCATCATGGCAAAGAAGGCAGGGTGAGCACCTCGGTTTCCATCCCTGCAAACCAGAAAGCTGAAGATGGGAGAGCTGACAGTCAGCTTTCTCCTTGTCCTTTTTCATTTGGAACAGGCCCTGGTCCATGGAACTCTATGACCCATATGCAGAATGGGACTTTCCCCTTCTGGAAACGCCCTCACAGATACACCCAGAGGCGTACCGTCAATCTTTTAGATGATTCTATAGTCACTCAAATTGATAATGCAGGTCAACAATCACAATAATATAGTCAACTTCAAATCCAGAGTAGTTGAAATATATGTATTCGGAGGGAGCCAAGCCTATGTCTGTGAGGCCCACTATGTGTTCAGAGACTAACATTAAGTTACCATCATTACACTTATCATCCGTGTTGTTGTTTAACAGTAATGTAATTTCTCCAACTAAATATAAGCTCTGGACTTGACTTTTGTTATTTCAAATTTATATAGCTTATTTTCGCCTACTTGACAAGATGTTGAGTTCTTATGTGATTTATTTTTCTAACAAAAATATCAAAGTATTCCCATCTGTGCCTATAAGATATAGATCCAGTCTAGACAAAACTATATAATATGATCTTGTAAAAAATCTGTAACTTACATTTTAGCATGGTCACCAGCTCATATACCTTCCTAATTTTTCTGTTGTTCAGCCCCCATTTTTTTTATAAACATGTGACAAGGATTTTGCTGAATTTTATCCTCAATTCAGCCACACAATATCAGGCACATATTCCTGCCTTTGGAAAGAACTAATTTCTCATGATAATCTCCCTTAATATTCAACTGCATTCGTTCTTTAGATAGATCTAATTAAACAGGACTTACTTAAGGAAGAAAACATTTCCTATTAGGTTAGCTCAGAAATCGTTCTTTCACATCCGTGTTGGGGGGAAAACTATAACAACAAAGAAAGTTGAGTTAACTTAGCTTTTATTTACATTATTAAAAAGACCATTTCCTGATTTCAGTTTAAATATAAACAAGGCTACCGGAAACAACTGGGACACCATATTGGATTCCTGAGTGTGCAAGATGACCCAAAGCTTGTGCTATCTATGAATGTAGCCAAAATGCAGAGTGAACGAGAATACAAGAAAGACTTTGAGAAGTGGAAAACCAAATACACCAGCCCTGTGGACATGCTGGGCGTGGTGCTGGCCAAGAAGTGCCAGGCCTTGGTGAGCGATGTGGACTACAAGAACTACCTACACCAGTGGACATGCCTGCCTGACCAGAATGATGTCATCCAAGCTAAAAAAGTCTATGAGCTGCAAAGTGAGGTCAGTGTCTTATCAAATTTGTTAACTTAAAATTACTCCATGTATTGATAGCTATTTATATGAAAAAGAAGAGATTGGAAAGAGGAATTATCATCACTGACCACCTAAAACACAATGGTGTGTCATGTGAAGATGAAGATTGTGGGAAGATCATGGGATTGTGATGGCTTGTTTTGTCCTTTCCTAGAATATGTACAAGTCTGACCTTGAGTGGCTGAGAGGCATAGGATGGAGCCCCTTGGGTTCTTTGGAAGCAGAAAAGAACAAGCGGGCTTCGGAAATCATCAGTGAGAAGAAGTATCGCCAACCTCCGGACAGAAATAAGTTCACCAGCATCCCTGACGCCATGGACATAGTTCTGGCGAAGACAAACGCCAAGAACAGGAGCGATGTGAGTATTTGTTAGAAATTGACAGGAGAGTTTATAGTGCTTGCTACCCGGCAGTTAGGAGCACTTCTAGTTCTGACCAGATGCATAAGACCGTATTTTATAACTCACAGCTCCTCTGGTTCTAACCAAGCACTCACAGATACTCCACAGTTTTGTTTTCCAAAGGCTGTAGCAGATGTGAGCCGGAAGGCCTCTTTCTGCCTCCATCCCACTTCCTTCTCTTTAGATCTTTGCAATACACTTTGGTTTTGTTTCTTCCCTGAATGTTGCTTCTTTTTAGAATTTTGATTTACTTGAAAAAGAAACAAAAAGCTCTGAACCGAGAAGATAAGCAAGGGAGGAGGGTTGACCATAAAGCTGACCGACCCATGCTGAACAGTGTGCCATAGTTGCAGGGATGCTGAAAGAAATTTGACAGTATCTAGAAACTTCTTTCCCTTTGCTTGTGCCAACTTGGAGGTGGCATGATACTGGCCTCTAGTGGATAGAAAGCAGGGATGCTGCTAAAAATCCCATGAGACACAAGACTGTCCCCTACAATTAGGAGCCACCCAGTGTCCAACACCAGCTACTATAAGGCTAAAAAAGCAGTGGCACTCTTAGCAGAAAGATTGGTCATGAACTTGAGAAAACATATATTAATATTAAAGAGCCTTGTTTCACTTTGGTCCTGAAGGCCTAACTAACTCCTCTTGGCCATCTGCATGATAGAAACCATATTCATACAGAGATAGGTTCCATCCCTTTGAATGCCCCATGCCGTACATCTCAAAGGGAACTTGGCAAGTCTAAGGAATAAATGAAACCTTGAAAATGTTCATACTGAAATGGCCCAGCGGATTAAGGCACCTGCTACCAAGTGTGTTGACTTGTGTGTGATCCCTGGAGCCTACATGGTGAACAAGAATTCAAATTGTCCTCTTGCCTCCATGTGCAAGTCATGGCACCTGAAACCCCCCACCCTAACACCACACATGTGTGCCTGTGCATGTATGCACATGCGTGTACACACACACACCGTAAATAAATGTAATGAGAAAAATAATTTTGAGACAGGTTCTCATTATGTAGCTCTGGCTGGCCTCAAACTCAAGAGATCTGTCTGACTCCCCAGGCAAATGCTAGGATTAAGGTAGGCACTACCACACTCAGTGAAAAATATAAGTTTATATTTGAATAACTTTAGGCATACCTAGAACTTTTAAAAAACTATAAGTTACATATTTTACCCAGATTCCAAAAACCTTAACATCTTGACACATTTCTATTCTGTCTCTTTATCCTTCTTCCTTTCTTCTCTCCCATATCTATGAGAAACTACACTGCTTCATGACACCCTGTTACCCCCCAACCTTCAGCGTGTGTGTCATGAAAATAAGAATGTTCTCTTCCAAAAGCACTTTGGAGTTATCAAAGTCATGGAATCAATGTTGACACAATGCTGTCTGTAGAATTTATTCAGTTTTAAGTGGCCAGAAGAATAGCTGTGTGGCTGAGGCACATGCCAGTGTAAACCTGATGGCCAACGTTCAGTCCCCAACACCCTCATGGTGAAAGGAGAGAACCAATACCTGTACTTTACCCTGTGACCTCCACACATGTGCTATGGAGTCTCAATCTCTCTCTCTCTCTCTCTCTCTCTCTCTCTCTCTCTCTCTCTCTCTCTCTCTCTCTCTCTCACACACACACACACACACACACACACACACACACTAAATGTTAAAAAAATAAAAATTTATTCAGTTTTACTACAAATACCCTTTATAGTAAAGGAAAAATGTTTCCCCTGGCTCATAAAGCAATGTGAGGTCACATTTATTTGCCGTGTCTTTATTCTTACTCTGGACCATTCCCTTACTATCCCTCCATCTTCTGAATCTTTGATGTTGGTGACAGGCACAGAGTCTCCTTCATCTTGGGTTTTCCAAGGTGTCCTCACGATTTAGATCATATCTTTCCAAGAGGATGCCTCACACCGTGTCCCCCTCGGGTCCCATGACAGGAGGACCCAGGACATCAAGTAGTTGTCCAGGTGCTGATCACTTGAACTTTTATCACTTCTTTAAAGTGACATTGTCAGATTCTTCACTCTTGTTTTTTCTTTTTCTTTTTCTTTTTTTTTTTTTTTTTTTTTTGGTTTTTCGAGACAGGGTTTCTCTGTGGCTTTGGAGCCTGTCCTGGAACTAGCTCTGTAGACCAGGCTGGTCTCGAACTCACAGAGATCTGCCTGCCTCTGCCTCTCAAGTGCTGGGATTAAAGACATGCAATACCACATTTGGCAAAATATCATTGCATGCACTGGAAATAGGGTTCAAAACTTGTAATTGATAAATATCTTGTTGATAAAGTTTGATAGTATGTACATATCCTATTTTTCAAGTGTTTAAGTAAATTATTTGAATTCCATTGGTCTTCTGTTGAAGACAGATATGAAGATTTTAGGACATTCAAGAGATTTTGATAAATTTTAAAACTGTCTCTTTTGGGAATCCCAAAATCTCTGTCAATTTACTTATCCTCCCAAATAATTGTATGTATAAATTTACTTATCCTCCCAAATAATTGTATATATAAATAGTAAACCAACTGAGGACTAAGATTCCCTAGGTCCAGGACATAAGCTGGATAGATCATCTTTTGATGGGGTATTTTGAAGGCCAAAAAAATCGGAGAGTGCTATGCTATTTGATAGGGTCAGCAAAGTTTTATTATATTTATTTATTTCTATAGACAGTACCTATCATTTCAAAAGGGTGATCCGTACTCTAAATTTGAAGATAGTTGTATTTCAGATAAGAAAACCGTGTCTGTTTTCTGCTTTATATGGTCGTCTTATTTTTAATCAATTATAATGTTCAGCGCTCATGAACCTAATACTCCCCACCATGATCTTGGACCCTGACAATCCCCTGACAAAATGGTTGTTTCTCATTTTAGAGACTTTATAGAGAAGCCTGGGACAAGGACAAGACGCAGATCCACATCATGCCGGACACTCCCGACATCGTTCTGGCTAAGGCGAACTTGATCAACACAAGTGATGTGAGTGTCCAAGTTCAGCGTGTTTTCCCGGTAAACTCTGTCAACTGTGTCTTCATCAGCCAAGTGGTCTGGGCGTTCTTTTGAATGCCCAAGTTATTTTAATTAGTCATTTACTTGACTATGAATGACTCAGGCTCCTTATTTGGTTGGGGGTTTGCTTATCCAATGTTGGTACTCACCATTTCAAACAGCGTTGGAGCACAGATCTCTCTATTTTTGCATTTCTTTATTTTGAGTATTATTATCAAAATGAAATGTTTGTACCATTCTCACCCTTTCCTGTGTGGGCAGAAACAATTATTATTGGACCTGCACTGTTTACAATATTTTGTGCTTGACAAATAGATTATAGATGAAATTTTGAACAAGTAAACAAACAATCCATTAGAGGAAATTTTCATTTTTACCAATTGCTTTGCTGCCAAATGTTAACCCTTGAAATGTATGGATGTAAAAAGTAAACATTTAGAATACAAATTCTGAACCCCAATAAGGTGACTTTAATATTAAAGAAAATATGGTTGTATTACTACAAAGACTAAAATATGAACAAAAAGTCAAAGAATAGTCAATAGCCATTTTAAACCATGTGGCTTCTGGATATAAATATGTTTGAATATATTCTCAATTATTCAGTTATTTCACAGTCTGAATGGGCAAATTATAAACACGTAAGTTTTAAAATTCAGTACTTAAACTTTAAATATTTTTTTTCAATTATGAAGGACCATATTACCTCCAGATGCCAGTCCTTTTGACGGTCCTGTGTCATGACGTAGGAACGTTAGCTACCCAGAAGCAATATCCTCTCACTGTTTTTTCCATGGGTGGAGTAAGATTAAAAGACTTTCCCTTCTCTACAGCCACTTCTCACAGAACACAACATAAACGGGAAGATACCACCAAAACGATAATTCATATCTCTGTCAGCTAGCTCCTGTTGCCTTCTCTAAAACACTCGGGAAGAGCTGGCATTTAATTTTGTGCATTTGGTAATCAATGAGCTTTAAACTTTAGAACAGGATCATTAGCAATACGTAGGCATAATATCCAGTTCCACTGGAGTGGTCGAGACCATAGAGGCTCTTCTCATGGACTCTTGAAGTAGATAGTACACTGGCTTCATTTGTATTACTTATTCATTACACTGTTTATGGAGAGTGGTTTTCCCAAAGTGATTGTCTTCATCTCTCAACAGAAAATCTACAGAATGGGTTATGAGGAACTGAAGAGAAAAGGTTACGACCTTCCTGTTGATGCCATTCCAATCAAAGCAGCAAAAGCATCCCGGGAAATTGCCAGTGAAGTAAGATGTTAAGCCCTGTAGATAGTAATTTGATTGCGATGGGTGTAGATGTTAAGCCCTGAAGATAGTAATTTGATTGCAATGGGTATAGATGTTATGCCTTGTAGATAGTGGTTTGATTGTAATGGGCCTATTTTAAATTGAACAAAATCATCTAATAGCAAATTAAAACAAGGTGATAATCCCAGACATGCAGCGTAAGATGTAGATAAGACCAAGGGTCAGTTTATTGCGTATGGGATTTGTGGCTGGATTTAGCCTTTAATCTTTCTTATCAAAACAGTGAAATCTATAGCTCTTCAGGCTTAGCAAGAAACTTAGAATTAATAGGTTTTGAAAATTGCCACCAAGGAGGCAAGGAATGTCAGTTTTTAAAGGACTGAGCTATTCTTTTGTTCTTTTAGTACAAGTACAAAGAAGGCTTCCGGAAACAACTTGGCCACCACATTGGGGCTCGGAACATCAAGGATGACCCCAAAATGATGTGGTCCATGCATGTGGCTAAGATCCAGAGTGACCGGGAGTACAAGAAGGACTTTGAGAAGTGGAAGACCAAGTTCAGCAGCCCGGTGGACATGCTGGGCGTGGTACTGGCCAAGAAGTGCCAGACCCTGGTCAGCGATGCAGACTACAAGAACTACCTGCACCAGTGGACGTGTCTGCCTGACCAGAACGACGTCATCCATGCTCGGCAGGCCTATGACCTCCAGAGCGATGTGAGTCTAAGGTTTTCCTTTATTCAGTTAAACATTCAGTGTCTTTTCCTGAGCATCAAAGTTCCCATAAAGTAGGGAATTTATACACTAATGCTAAAACTCCACCTAGTGATCCAAGCAGCATTATTCCTCAAAGAATCTGCAGTAGAATATTCCACATAGCTGATCTAGGCAATGAAGAATTGGGCCATTCTCTACGCATCTCCCTCTCTTTGCAAAACATGCTTTAATCTGAGTATTTCATTAAATTTCTGAAATTATCCGTGAAGCCAAATGTTAAGTATTGCAAACATATCTGTATCATGTAGAAGAACATACCTTCCTATCTCTCTGTGGATATATGCTTACATGTGTGACTTGAAATTTCAGAATTTGTACAAGGCCGATCTTCAGTGGCTGAAAGGCATTGGCTGGATACCTTCTGGTTCCCTCGAGGATGAGAAAAACAAACGAGCCACCCAGATTCTGAGTGACCATGTTTACCGGCAGCACCCAGATAAATTCAAGTTTTCCAGCCTTATGGATGCCATGCCAATGGTCCTGGCAAAAAATAATGCTATAACCATGAACCACGTAAGTCCTTTCTTTGCATGAGGAAGGTATTCAGTATTTCGGACAGGAGTGGGCAACACTGTTCCCATAGAAAGAAAAAGCACATTCCATTCTTCTCCATGACATTAAGGTGTCTCTAAAGGAAACATGCTTCATACTAATAGAGAAACCGAAACCTGAACACATCACAGAGTTAACTCAAGAGCATGGTTTCAAAGTGTTCATTACTGACCTGCTCTCTTATTGTTCTTAGCACCTCTATACCGAAGCTTGGAATAAGGATAAAACCACCATCCACATTATGCCAGATACCCCTGAAGTTATGCTGGCTAAACAAAACAAAGTAAATTATAGCGAGGTAAGCAATGTATTTATGACATGTGATATATTTTCCTTATATTTCTCTTTGTTAATCAAACATAATAATTTATGTCTGTGGCAGAAATTATATAAACTTGGCCTAGAAGAAGCCAAGAGGAAAGGCTATGACATGCGGCTTGATGCCATCCCTATCAAGACAGCCAAGGCCTCCAGAGACATCGCGAGTGACGTAAGTACCCCTGGGAAATTAAGTGTGCCTGGGAGATTTTCACCTTAGCTTTGGCTCCAGGACCGCTTTGTTTCTCTTAAATTTACAGCGGGGCCAAGCTGTGACGTTAAAATTGTTGCTAATAGCTTATTATGTAAGCAAGTCGCTTAAAATAATGAGACTAAAACTCGCGGCTTCAAGCCGAACGTCATCTGTAAGGACAACCGTTTGCGAGTCCACTGCCTGCTGAGCCAAAGCAATGCACACACTTAACTGAAGTTGGGGTTGTTTTTCACCTTTCCAAAAAAACATATTTCTTATTTTCACATCACACGTTTTGGAGCATTCCTTTGAAACATAATCCATGCTGTATGAACTGATGGACCTAAGCAAACAGTACACATCACTCAAAGGCCAGCCATCCGCATGGGCCATGTGTTTGTGTCAACCTCCAGGGCCGGGCTGCAGACATGTTTGCTTTCTTTATTATATTACAGTGGGTTATGAATGACCATTTTTAAGGAAGCACATACATGTGCTTTGGTCATCTCCTATACACTGCTACTGTCTCCTCTTCCATTCTTCGCTTACTTTAAAAGATGGGTTTGCTCACATTGCTCAGGTTTTTTATTCACTTTTTTGTCCTTGAATCAGAAATATACCATTTCTTTACAAAATACAGGAAATAATAATTTTTTTTAAAAACATTGACACAGAGAAGTTTAATATTAGTGTATAACCATATGACATGCCTACTATAATTAAAAAGCATGTTCATAAAGAATTTTTAATGACACAGAAAAATGATTATATAATAACTGCAAAAGGCAGGCAAAACCCATTAACATATGACTCATATTCTAATTATATTCTTTCATACACTTGCACCACAAATAGCCCTATGTAGTAAAATACTATATTTGTTTTCCTTTTCTCCTTAGTATTTTTGTTTTCTACATGATAAAAGATAGATATATAATCAAAGGAAATCATTGCATTTAATGAATAGCCTAATTCTGTCCTAGTAAATGTATTTTTCTAAAGGTCAGAACAGACTGCTGGTAGTCTTTTTCTTCTTGTAGTTCAAGTACAAGGAAGGTTACCGCAAGCAACTGGGCCACCACATTGGGGCTCGGAACATCGAAGATGACCCCAAGATGGTGTGGTCCATGCATGTGGCCAAGATCCAGAGTGACCGGGAGTACAAGAAGGACTTTGAGAAGTGGAAGACCAAGTACAGCAGCCCGGTGGACATGCTGGGCGTGGTGCTGGCCAAGAAGTGCCAGACCCTGGTCAGCGACGTGGACTACAAGAACTACCTGCACCAGTGGACGTGTCTGCCTGACCAGAATGACGTCATCCATGCTCGACAGGCCTATGACCTCCAGAGCGATGTGAGTGCTGACAACCGTTAAAGATGGGAAACAATGAGTTTATTCCACAGAAGAAGTTTTAAGTAGGTGGCCCAAAGCTCACCTGTGCCTGCAAGTGTGCGAGGGGGCAGGACGCCTGCTTTCCTTTTGAACGCCAATCTTTAGCATTCATACAAAATGCTAAACACAAAGTGCCTGCTACCTACTAAATTATATTTTTCAGAGAGATCACATTTGATTTTATCCCCTTTGGCTCAAAATGCATTCCCAACGTGGAGATAAACATTTGTCGACTCTTTGTACCAACAGAATATGTACAAGTCTGATCTCCAATGGATGCGAGGCATTGGCTGGGTGCCCATAGGCTCTCTGGATGTAGAGAAATGCAAACGGGCCACGGAAATTTTGAGTGACAAAATCTACCGCCAGCCTCCAGACAAGTTCAAGTTCACCAGTGTGACTGATTCTCTGGAGCAGGTGTTGGCCAAGAGCAACGCCCTCAACATGAACAAGGTGAGAGGTCAGAGTTCAGGAAAGCCACATGGGCTTGCTGAAGCCGAATCCAAGACACAGAAACATGATTGAGAAAAGAGCTTTACACACTAAGACATTTATATCTATCTTTTATTATCTTCCTATTTCTCTAATCTATAATCTATTTGTTGTTCATATTTTATTATTGACTTCCATTGTAATTCCTTGATTTTTTATAAAATAACATATTTTGTGAAAAAATAATCATTGTATAAATATACTTATTCTTACTTTCCTTTTAATTTGTAATGATTTTCAGATTATACTCCAATATGAACTAATTAGTTTGAGACATGTATATGATATATTACTCATGTAAAATACCATAGCCTTATCTTCTTAGATTGTAACTTTTCTGTGGTTTTGAGACTCCTACTGATTAAGGATGTGTTATCTCCTTTGACAGCGTTTATACACAGAAGCCTGGAACAAAGACAAGACGCAGATCCACATCATGCCGGACACGCCAGAAATCATGCTGGCAAGAATGAATAAAGTCAACTACAGCGAGGTGGGAGGAGTTGCCGACTCTTAGGCATCCGTACTGGTTTTCACTTCCGTGGCTTGTTCCATGGCGGTCTAATGCTAAATGGCAGCTTCAGAAAGAGCCACTTTTTCTCGATTCATGAGAAAAACAACGTTTGTATTTCTCAATCACTATTATAAAGGTTAAACTTTAAGTAGGATGAGTTAGCATCGAGGGTAATGCAATTTTTGTGTTAATTGCAAGAATTAATTATTTCAGCAATAATCATAAGATGAAGTACATTTCTCTTGAATTCGACTTTTTTCCTTTTTTAAAAACAGCATTTTATTTGATGTATGTAGGTGCTTTGTTTGCATATATGTCAGCGTGCCATGTGTGTGGCCCACAGAGGCCAGAAGAAGGTGCAGGAGCCTGTGGACTTGGTTTTGATGGTTGTGAGCCACCATGTGGGTACTGGAAATTGAACCCCAGACCTTAGAGGAGCAATCAGTGCTCATAACTCTGAGCCATCCCTCTAGCCCCACTTCCATTAACTTTTGAAGTGAAGAAATTAAAAACAGAATATACATGTGTCTCCCCCTAGTGCTAGTTCAAAGCTTCCTAAATACATTTTTCTATGTCTAACATTGCATTTAAATTGTGGTGTAGTGTTGAAACTATGATTTCTAAAGTTTAAGAATAAAGCCAAGGTCTGAAACCTCAGAACCATCAACCAACACAGACTATGAAGGATTCTCCACCAGGTTCATATAGGAATGAGCCTGGGTCTTTTCTTGTCTCGTGGGGATGGGGCCATGTGTCCCCATTTTAGAACCCGTGGCTTAGGTAGAAAGAGAGAGAGACACCCCCACTCACAGGATTGAGTCACCTTTGCTTAAGAATCCCAATGACAAGGAGCATATTTCATAAATCAGTCTCTTCTGGAAATTTCCATTCAAAAGTATTTCTCTAAATACCCACAATGTCCTCAGAAGCTGGCAGTACCAATCTATACACAGATAGAAATAGGCACCAATGTCCTTCCCTGTTAGGTTCTCTTTGCAATCTTAACTTCCCTACGTTCCTAGATATCCCATGAGCTGGTCAAATGTGACTCGGAGCTAAACAAAATACTGTAGGTGTGTTATGATCAGGGCCGAACACGGGAGCTACTCTTGGCATCCTTCTGACCTGTGGCCCACATTTCTGCACCCTACAGGAGCACACTGACTGCTAGGTCAATGCTGGTGTGTGTGCCCATGAATCCTCTTAGACTCTGAGACCTTTCACAGGGACTAAAGTTAAGCTATGTCTCCCCTGGTCCGCCTCTGCACATTTGTAATTTAAATCTAGCTCCAAGATTGACATTAATCCCTCCGTAATTTCCTCCTGTTAGATTGAGGCTGCCGCTGTAAGCCTGTTAGAGATCTTTGTGCATCTAAGATCCCAACAGAGGCGTATCAGCTTTCCTTCTGAGCTCTGTGCCACCAGCAAGTCGAACGCCATTTCTCTGACAGGACAGATCAATAGAATACTAATGGCTCCACAACGAAAGACTTTAGACAGCATTAGAGGTTTAAAGTCATGTTATTTGGGGGGAAGGCGGGCTTTCGTTGTAGTTCTTGTATAACCAGCTTTTAATTATCACCCAAACTAAAAATATCAAGTCTTCCAGCTAGCCGGGAGTTTTTTAACGGGTCTTGCGGGAAACTCCCAGAGACACCATAGTAGGGCAATGTTGCTAGTCAAGCATGGGCCAGGAAGAACTCCCTTGTTTGAGCGCCTAACCCACCGTCTCCTTTCTCAGCATTTTCACTACCAAATTGCTTCGGGTCTTTTCTGTTCTCATCTTATCTAAGATGGAAATCCAGTGTAGAAATTATCCTGCCATTCACTCTCATAAGATTTTTTTTCTTGGTTCCTATGGGAGTAAGCAGCAAAGCCTGCCCTGCCCCCACTGGTACCAGAGGTTGAATTCAGGGCCTCAAGTGTACGGCCATGGAGTTGTAACCCGAGCCCAAATGCCACGTTTGCCACGTTCTTTCCTCAGCCACAGGAGTTACGCTGTAACTCCAGACTCTTCAGTCCACGTCTGGCATTCCTCCCTGGTAGCTAGCCCCACTCCTTCACGCGTCCTCACTTCCCCTGAATATCAGCTTAGTCTTTAGAAGCCTCACTTATTATTCAAGGTATCACCCAAGGGCAGCCCTGGGCAGGGACTTCCTTCGTTCCCAGACCACAGTAAATCACTGCTTCCTGGACCTCTCTCATCGCTGTAGTTGACCTCTGGTTACATTGTCTCGTGTGGTTTGGCTTCTCAGCAGCTGGTCCCCTAAATTACCAGGCTCTCATCACTTCTCCCAGAAACTGGAAGGCTAAGGGAATGATTGTCTTCATCCTTGGTTGTCAAGTACCCAGCATCGTCACGGGCACAAAGTCAGGCCGAATAAACTGAATTGATTCCCGTAAACAACAGTTCGTCTGCATGTCTCCCTAGGCTTGAACTTGATTTCTCTGGAGACATTTTACATGTATATTCGTTCATTTAATTCATTGTCAAGTTTTAGGATAATCAGATGTAGTAATCTTCATAGGTATTTTCTTTGTAGCAGAAGAGAAAAGGCTTGGAACTCAGAAATCACATTCTAATAAGCCCTTCATGGAGAGTTTTATGACTTATTTAAACCCTCTATGAGTTTTTAGCTATGAACATCAGCATCTAACCAATTCCTTTCTTTCCGGGCTGTGACTCAAATGTAGAGTCTGTATAAACTTGCCAATGAAGAAGCAAAGAAGAAAGGCTATGACTTACGAAGTGACGCCATCCCGATTGTGGCAGCCAAGGCCTCCAGAGACATCGCCAGTGACGTAAGTTAGCAGTTCTCTTCCAGTTCCGTGAGCAGTGTGGTGTGACAAAGTACTTCCTGTAGGCTGTGTGTGGTGGGGTGTGCACGCAGCCCCAGCACTTCAGAGGCCGATGTAAAAGGACTGTCCTGTGTTTGAGGCCAGTCTCCGGTACATGGTGATTACTAGGCTAGCCCCAGCTTTAGAGCGATGTGTCTTGGTTGGAGTGTCTATGGCTGTGATGACACACCACAAGCAAAGAGCAAGTTGGGAAGGAAAGGGTTTGTTTGACTTATACTTCCATTTTGCTGTTCATCATCAGAGGAAGTCAGGACAGGAGCTCAAATAGGACAAGAACCTGGGGGTAGGAGCTGATGCAGAGGCCATGGAGGAACAGTACATTCTGACTTGTTCTTCATGGCTTATTTAGCCTGTTTTCAGTTTTCTGTTTGTTTGTTTGTTCTTGTTTTGGGATTTTTTTGTTTTTATTTGTTTTGTTTTGTTTTTTTGAGACAGGGTTTCTCTGTAGCTTTGGAGCCTGTCCTGGTCTCGAACTCACAGAGATCTGCCTGCCTCTGCCTCCCAAGTGCTGGGATTAAAGGCGTGCGCCACCACTGCCCAGCCTGTTTTCTTATAGAACCCAGGACCACCAGCCCAGGGGATAGCACCACCCACAATGGGCTAGTCCCTCCCCTACAGATAGATCTTATGGAGGCATTTTTTCAATTCAGGTTCCCCCCCTTTCAGACGAATCTAGATTGTGTCAAGTTGACATAAAACTAGCCAGGACACAATATATATCTCAAAAAAAAAAATAGACAAAAAAAATGATCTCCTTTTATGAAAATTTCCAGAAATCTGGTTTTGGAGGGAATGGGAAACTTGGTATTTGTGAAAGGGGTTTGCGTTCTCAGAAGAAAAAAAAAGAAATCACTCCCCGAGGGTGTAGCATGAGAGAATGATGGAGCAGGAGCTGCAGGCTTGAAGATGTTTATGTATGAGTGATCAGTAGGCTCACAGGCCTCCATTCTGCTGGGGATCTGGGGCTGGCTTTACATGGTGTTTTAATGAATAGTATTTAAACTGCATGTGAGCCTTGCTATTGCAACTCACCCTGATCAGATTACGAAGAGAAAGCATCTATCAGTACCAGATGGAGACTTCTAGCCCAGGCTTGCACCTTGCCTGCTCCTGACCATGCAGTGTAGCATGACCTATCCTTGCCCCACCCCCTATCTCTGCCCCACCCCCTACCCTTGCCCCACCCCCTATCTTTGCCAAGTCATCCTGCCTACCTGGTGCCTCCCAAATCCTTGAGGAATGGATTCCTGCTGTATATACCAAGGCTTGCTGTTAACAAACAAGGAGGTAGACTGTTTTTTACAAGAATATTAATGGTTCACTTAATTTTTTTGCATATTAGCCCCTTCTTTGCCACAACAAAAGGATCTATGCCAGCCGTAATAAATAACTAAATAATCAACTTCAAGAAACCTACGAAGAGCTTTCTATGCATTATCCTCGTATTTTACCCAGATGGTACACACTGTCATCATCTCCATTTTATGACTTATTCAGACGGCTCTCCCAGAATCAGTCTCAATAGGTGGTGAAGTTTAAACCAGACAAACTCATTCCTTCCCACTACGCCGTGCCCCTTCCCCTTTATCCACCTTTACTTTCTACCTCATCTGTCTTTAGAATGGGAAGCCTGTACTGAGGATGACTGTTTAGGTCCCGCACTGAAGGCATCAACTCGAAACCACTCTTGATCCATGTGAAATTAGAATACAATGGCCTTGCTAAGAACATTCTTAACCAGACGGGTTGCCATAGCAACTTTACCAATATAATCGGTCTTGATGATGATGATAGAAATTTGCCAGGGACACTGAATGTGTGAACCTGGTGTGGAATACCTTCTTTGCTGCACGATCCAACCACTGGGGAAGGTGTGTGCTTCCTGCCTTATGCATGCTGTATGAAATCTATCTACTTTACCACATCTACAAGCTTTAAGAGTAAAGGCCAGGGTGTTGGCTGGAGTTGGTGCTCACCAGCAAAAGTCAGTTAAACAATGATGAAGATAATATGATTTTGTACAAATTTTTGACATTGAAGTATGTGCACTATAACTCTGCTTTGTAAATTTTCATTTCAGTACAAATACAAAGATGGCTACCGTAAGCAGCTGGGCCACCACATTGGGGCTCGGAATATCGAAGATGACCCCAAGATGGTGTGGTCCATGCATGTGGCCAAGATCCAGAGTGACCGGGAGTACAAGAAGGACTTTGAGAAGTGGAAGACCAAGTACAGCAGCCCGGTGGACATGCTGGGCGTGGTGCTGGCCAAGAAGTGCCAGACCCTGGTCAGCGACGTGGACTACAAGAACTACCTGCACCAGTGGACGTGTCTGCCCGACCAGAATGACGTCATCCATGCTCGGCAGGCCTATGACCTCCAGAGCGATGTAAGTATGGTATCTGTATATAAAAAGGTTATCCCTGATACCCAACCCACAGGCCTATTCAAGCTAAGATTTATTGGTTGGTAACTGACATCTTTATTAGGAAATGCTATTTCCTAGCTGGATTTGATTTTATGAAGACAAACCTTATAATTAAGCAATGTGTGATTTAATGCTCTACAACAGGAAAATATTTTCTTCTATCCTTTAGGAAGTTAACTATTTTTGAAAAAGAAAATTTTTATTTTAAAAAATTTCCTCTGGAAAGCTGGAGATGTAACTCAGTGGTAGAGTGCTTGTCTAGTGTACGTAAGCCTGGATCTAATCCCACCACACACACACACACACACACACTCACTCACTCACTCCTCTACGATTTGCTATTGTTTTCCTTGGTGGTTCCGGTCATTAGATTGCTAATGACAGCACAGGATTCAAGCTGCTCTCAGAAGATGATGAAGCCGCTGTGTTTGCAAGCTGTTGGACAGTTCTCCTGACGTTTGCGCTATCTGTGTGGGGTGTCAGATGCTAATGACTTAACCAAGCATCTATTGGCAGTGGATGTGCTGTCTCGGAGCTGGGTGTGAGGAGCACATTTCCAACCCGGCGTGTTTGATAAATATTTGAGGCAACTACAAAGCACTAGAGAGCTTTGGAGAATGAGAGGAATCCACAACAATTATGCATTAATGACCGTTCCTCAGAGCTGTACTGCCGCCTGCAAGACTCCCTCATCTGCTCTGGGCTTAGGGGATTGGTGAAGAAGGATTGGTGATCACAAACAGTCGCTGATAGACTGATATACTGCCGGCCATGGTTTGCCAAGTGCCTGTTCTGGGCTGCCTTCCCTGCACCGTGGTTGGTCTTGGTGCTGCAGGAGGCATGCCCTGCAGATACTGCAAACACCATATTAGCCAGCCTTGCTGTGGTTCTTCAAGTGTGCTAAGTAGTCGGCACTGGGCTGTGCCAGGAGTCTTTGTCTATGAAATCCACATGTATTTTTTCATCCGATTCCCAAGGCTGCTGAAATTCTCCTAGATAGATGACCAGGGGGGGTCCAGCAACATTGTTGGGAAATACTTACGAGATCTTGAGAAAAAAAAATGGCTTAAAATGAACTAAAAAATGGCAAGATGGATGCCTATGGAAACCAGCTTGAGCCTTCTACCCTGAGAACTTGGTGGGAAAGGGACTGAGATCCTAGCCTAGTACCATGTGCATTTATTGTCCCCAATCTTGGGCAGTATGACAACTGTCCACATTTTGGGGGCATTGATAATTCCTTATTATTATATGTCTCTTGTCACTTGAAGTCACTCATTTTTTAAGAAGATAATTTGAAATATGATAAAAAGTGCACTGAAAGCAACAATCTAGATCAATCCAACCCCCCCCAAACACTGCACATAAAATTTCCCCACCCACATTGCTCCACATGCCAATTTCATTAAAATATATATTAATGTTTCTGCATGTTGTCAGTATTCTTAGAAAGGAAACATTTTGATAGCTACAGAATGTTTCATGAGGCTATGGCCATATCTGGATTTACTGGTAACTTGTGGGAATTCATGATTCCTCTCACTCTGGGTTGGCATTCTGTCCCTGGTACATTATTTATAAAAGTCGCTAGCGTGACTGACAGGCCTTCCTTAGGATCAGTCCCTTCCCAACACTGTCAATACTTGGCGTACTTTGGTTGTAAATAGGAAAAGGTGTCTGGGTTGTTTCGAGCACAGTTGTTTTTGTCATGCGCTTGCGCCATGCATCGAGCCTACTCTCTCTGAAAACAATAGATCCTCACTTTCTTACTGAGGTCATTTGCATCTTTCCAATAAGTGGACTTTACCTTGCACTGTTGCCCTCGCTGAAGAGCCCCTGCCTTCTTTCCCTCTCCCCAGAATGTGTACAAGTCAGATCTCCAGTGGCTGAGAGGCATTGGCTGGGTCCCCATCGGGTCTCTGGATGTGGTCAAGTGCAAGAGGGCCGCGGAGATCCTGAGTGACAACATCTACCGCCAGCCTCCAGACAAGTTCAAGTTCACCAGTGTGACAGATTCTCTGGAGCAGGTGCTGGCCAAGAACAACGCCCTCAACATGAACAAGGTGAGCCCAGCCACCCCGGACTCCGCAGGCTTCACGCCTTGAATGACTGATGGATTCAAAGTTCTCCCTAAGGGACAGAATCACATTTAACCTTGAAATTGTTCTTGAAATTTAGTAAGTCCCATTGTTTCCAGTTTTAGTCTTAGTACCAAGCAGTGTCCCTAACCTCTAGTCCAGTGGTTCTCAACCTTCCTAAGGCTGCAACCCTTTAATAAAGTTCCTCATGCTGTGGTGACCTTCATGAATAAATTATCTTGTTACTACTACATAACTGTAGTTTTGCTACTCATGAATCATAATGTAATATCTGATACAGAGGATATCTGATATGTGACCCCGTGAAAGGGTCATTTGACCCTAACGGGGGTCGTGACCCCCAGGTTGACAACCACTGCTCTAGTACAATCAGATGTAGCTCACTTTCCCTAAATAAATCAACAATAATCCTCTTTCAGTTTGACTTTTGGAGTGCCTATCTTAAATGATTTTCTTTCAACACCTTGTCTTATTTTTATAGCGATTATACACAGAGGCCTGGGACAAAGACAAGATTCAGATTCACGTAATGCCTGATACACCAGAGATCATGCTGGCAAGGCAGAACAGAATCAACTACAGCGAGGTAGGAGGCTTCCAGCGCCATGTGGAGATTCTCACGTGGGCTGGTGGGAGATGGCGGGCGCTCGATAACGTGTCTCTTTCCTGTGAACATCGGCCCCTCCCCTTCTGTTTCTGGGTTGAATACTACATTTCATGAGATTCTGCCGGCAAACTGAACTCGCTCTGTTTCTTACACGTTGAAGTCATTCCTAAAGTAAACAGATAGACCAAGGAGTGGCTTTGGGCACTGGTAAGGAGTTAGTTAGCCAGATAAAACACTGGCTCGTTATTAACACCAGTAACTAGTGTTCATGTACCTGGAATTCAAGTTCAACTGATGTGGTATATTTAATTTTATATATATATATATATATATATATATATATATATATATATATTTGGATTTTTGAGACAGGGTTTCTCTGTAGCTTTTTTGGTTCCTGTCCTGGAACTAGGTCTTGTGTAGACCAGGCTGGCCTCGAACTCACAGAGATCCGCCTGCCTCTGCCTCCCAAGTGCTGGGATTAAAGGCATGTGCCACCACCGCCCGGCTATTTAATTATATTTAATTGGCTGTGTCTCATAGCCCCAGCAGAGAGCCTTCTTCACTAACACACACCTCTTCCCCACACTGAGCTTGACTTAAAATTGA